>NW_023494790.1:27473057-28073057 GCF_904425465.1 Colossoma macropomum
AAAGGAAGCGACACGGCGGTTTGGCGTAGGGTAGCGTTTCCGAGGGGTCGAAGGCGTGGGATTAAGCTTCGATGGATTACCGCCGGACTGAGGCCGCAGAATGTCACGAAAAGGAAGTGACAGGGAGCTGTGGCGGGCGGTAGCGTGGCCGAGCGGTCTAAGGCGCTGGATTAAGGCTCCAGTCTCTTCGGGGGCGTGGGTTCGAATCCCACCGCTGCCAGGACAGCTTTTGAGGAAAAACCCGTCAAGGTGTACGACAGCATTCAAGGGCTTCTAAGTCCTATCGTGTGTGGCTTTACTGAATATCAGCCACAGCAATGATGGTAGCAGGAAGTACTGCCTTGAAGTGTCTTGCACTTTCACTGTCTTCTGCTGCTTTCATAAAGAGGCAAGTTTATTCTGAGCCTCCGCCATCATACAGAAACCAGAGTTCCTTCAAAGCGCCTACCTTCGGCCTTTACGTCCCGAGGTAGTGTGGCCGAGTGGTCTAAGGCGCTGGATTTAGGCTCCAGTCTCTTCGGAGGCGTGGGTTCGAATCCCACCGCTGCCAGTCAGGGTTTTGCGAACACTCTAGATCGCACCTAGCAAGGGCTTTATTGACAGTGGCCTTCCAGAGACTTGGCATCCTGCTTAATGCGAAATAACCAGCAGCCGTTTCATCATGCCTGACCTCTGTGCTGACCTCTCTAATCATTCGAAGCGTGTTGCTGTCTGTTCTCAGGGCAGCAAGAAAATCAGCCATAGCGAAATACAACCCTGGTCATAGTTTGTAAATGGCATCTGAGCCTTACCATCATCTCAGACGTGAAAGACAAAGATGCAATTTTTTCCTGTCATGTGAAGATCGAATGGGAACCAAAGTGTTTCAAAATGCAAGTGTAAATGCTCCCAGGACGAATTTAAACCAGATACAAATGCGATCGCTCATACCACTTCAGGAGATGGTCTGAGAAACACTTGAGCCACATGTTATAGCAGTGCAAGCGCATCTGTCTCTCCAAGGCACATTCAACAGCAAAAATCCTTCCCAGTACAATCGAAACTCCTCCCCATGCAGTACGTCACTGGGCACGTGATTCGTGTCAAAGAGGAAGATAATTATAGGGCACAGCCATGGTTGGGGAGCAGACAAAACAAAATGCCCAATAGCAATATTGAAAGAGAGTACTGTGCAAAACAAAGTGCAGACAAAGAGGCTGAACGTTTAAACAATTGGAAACCGCTTGCCGCGTAACGAGCGGATTTGCGTATTCCGTCCCACGCAGCAATCGGATTTCACTCCGACTAACCGGAGACACGTTCGACCGCCAAACGTAAATGCATGTGGCTAAAGGACAAAATCCAGATACCAGTCACATCAAGTGAGCAGGTGTAATCAGGGTCAAAGACATGCTCAGAATGTGGTGGCATCTGTGTGTAGGAAGTCGAATCTTCTTAGAAGTTTGACTGAAACGTTATTGAAAGCGTTTTTCACCCCTTTTTGTAAAGCGTCTTGCTGAATGAGTGTATTCAACTTAGGTGAGCTTTGTTTGTTTTGTTCAGCTGATTTCCCGGTAACTATTTTCAAAAAGGCTTTTTAATTTGCCAGTGGATGGATAGTGGGATTTTGAAGCATGGTCCCCTCTAAATCGTAGAGTGTGGCTCTCCAGGAACGCGTGCAATTTGATGGGCAAAAATTTAGAAGACAAAGCCGTGGTTCTGTCTGTCTGTCAACAAAATAAACTTTTACCATTACTTTCTTGGGAAATGTCTGGGAAAGGAAGCGACACGGCGGTTTGGCGTAGGGTAGCGTCTCCGAGGGGTCGAAGGCGTGGGATTAAGCTTCGATGGATTACCGCCGGACTGAGGCCGCAGAATGTCACGAAAAGGAAGTGACAGGGAGCTGTGGCGGGCGGTAGCGTGGCCGAGCGGTCTAAGGCGCTGGATTAAGGCTCCAGTCTCTTCGGGGGCGTGGGTTCGAATCCCACCGCTGCCAGGACAGCTTTTGAGGAAAAACCCGTCAAGGTGTATGACAGCATTCAAGGGCTTCTAAGTCCTATCGTGTGTGGCTTTACTGAATATCAGCCACAGCAATGATGGTAGCAGGAAGTACTGCCTTGAAGTGTCTTGCACTTTCACTGTCTTCTGCTGCTTTCATAAAGAGGCAAGTTTATTCTGAGCCTGCGCCATCATACAGAAACCAGAGTTCCTTCAAAGCGCCTACCTTCGGCCTTTACGTCCCGAGGTAGTGTGGCCGAGTGGTCTAAGGCGCTGGATTTAGGCTCCAGTCTCTTCGGAGGCGTGGGTTCGAATCCCACCGCTGCCAGTCAGGGTTTTGCGAACACTCTAGATCGCACCTAGCAAGGGCTTTATTGACAGTGGCCTTCCAGAGACTTGGCATCCTGCTTAATGCGAAATAACCAGCAGCCGTTTCATCATGCCTGACCTCTGTGCTGACCTCTCTAATCATCCGAAGCGTGTTGCTGTCTGTTCTCAGGGCAGCAAGAAAATCAGCCATAGCGAAATACAACCCTGGTCATAGTTTGTAAATGGCATCTGAGCCTTACCATCATCTCAGACGTGAAAGACAAAGATGCAATTTTTTCCTGTCATGTGAAGATCGAATGGGAACCAAAGTGTTTCAAAATGCAAGTGTAAATGCTCCCAGGACGAATTTAAACCAGATACAAATGCGATCGCTCATACCACTTCAGGAGATGGTCTGAGAAACACTTGAGCCACATGTTATAGCAGTGCAAGCGCATCTGTCTCTCCAAGGCACATTCAACAGCAAAAATCCTTCCCAGTACAATCGAAACTCCTCCCCATGCAGTACGTCACTGGGCACGTGATTCGTGTCAAAGAGGAAGATAATTATAGGGCACAGCCATGGTTGGGGAGCAGACAAAACAAAATGCCCAATAGCAATATTGAAAGAGAGTACTGTGCAAAACAAAGTGCAGACAAAGAGGCTGAACGTTTAAACAATTGGAAACCGCTTGCCGCGTAACGAGCGGATTTGCGTATTCCGTCCCACGCAGCAATCGGATTTCACTCCGACTAACCGGAGACACGTTCGACCGCCAAACGTAAATGCATGTGGCTAAAGGACAAAATCCAGATACCAGTCACATCAAGTGAGCAGGTGTAATCAGGGTCAAAGACATGCTCAGAATGTGGTGGCATCTGTGTGTAGGAAGTCGAATCTTCTTAGAAGTTTGACTGAAACGTTATTGAAAGCGTTTTTCACCCCTTTTTGTAAAGCGTCTTGCTGAATGAGTGTATTCAACTTAGGTGAGCTTTGTTTGTTTTGTTCAGCTGATTTCCCGGTAACTATTTTCAAAAAGGCTTTTTAATTTGCCAGTGGATGGATAGTGGGATTTTGAAGCATGGTCCCCTCTAAATCGTAGAGTGTGGCTCTCCAGGAACGCGTGCAATTTGATGGGCAAAAATTTAGAAGACAAAGCCGTGGTTCTGTCTGTCTGTCAACAAAATAAACTTTTACCATTACTTTCTTGGGAAATGTCTGGGAAAGGAAGCGACACGGCGGTTTGGCGTAGGGTAGCGTTTCCGAGGGGTCGAAGGCGTGGGATTAAGCTTCGATGGATTACCGCCGGACTGAGGCCGCAGAATGTCACGAAAAGGAAGTGACAGGGAGCTGTGGCGGGCGGTAGCGTGGCCGAGCGGTCTAAGGCGCTGGATTAAGGCTCCAGTCTCTTCGGGGGCGTGGGTTCGAATCCCACCGCTGCCAGGACAGCTTTTGAGGAAAAACCCGTCAAGGTGTACGACAGCATTCAAGGGCTTCTAAGTCCTATCGTGTGTGGCTTTACTGAATATCAGCCACAGCAATGATGGTAGCAGGAAGTACTGCCTTGAAGTGTCTTGCACTTTCACTGTCTTCTGCTGCTTTCATAAAGAGGCAAGTTTATTCTGAGCCTCCGCCATCATACAGAAACCAGAGTTCCTTCAAAGCGCCTACCTTCGGCCTTTACGTCCCGAGGTAGTGTGGCCGAGTGGTCTAAGGCGCTGGATTTAGGCTCCAGTCTCTTCGGAGGCGTGGGTTCGAATCCCACCGCTGCCAGTCAGGGTTTTGCGAACACTCTAGATCGCACCTAGCAAGGGCTTTATTGACAGTGGCCTTCCAGAGACTTGGCATCCTGCTTAATGCGAAATAACCAGCAGCCGTTTCATCATGCCTGACCTCTGTGCTGACCTCTGCTAACCTCTCTAATCATCTCGAAGCGTGTTGCTGTCTGTTCTCAGGGCAGCAAGAAAATCAGCCATAGCGAAATACAACCCTGGTCATAGTTTGTAAATGGCATCTGAGCCTTACCATCATCTCAGACGTGAAAGACAAAGATGCAATTTTTTCCTGTCATGTGAAGATCGAATGGGAACCAAAGTGTTTCAAAATGCAAGTGTAAATGCTCCCAGGACGAATTTAAACCAGATACAAATGCGATCGCTCATACCACTTCAGGAGATGGTCTGAGAAACACTTGAGCCACATGTTATAGCAGTGCAAGCGCATCTGTCTCTCCAAGGCACATTCAACAGCAAAAATCCTTCCCAGTACAATCGAAACTCCTCCCCATGCAGTACGTCACTGGGCACGTGATTCGTGTCAAAGAGGAAGATAATTATAGGGCACAGCCATGGTTGGGGAGCAGACAAAACAAAATGCCCAATAGCAATATTGAAAGAGAGTACTGTGCAAAACAAAGTGCAGACAAAGAGGCTGAACGTTTAAACAATTGGAAACCGCTTGCCGCGTAACGAGCGGATTTGCGTATTCCGTCCCACGCAGCAATCGGATTTCACTCCGACTAACCGGAGACACGTTCGACCGCCAAACGTAAATGCATGTGGCTAAAGGACAAAATCCAGATACCAGTCACATCAAGTGAGCAGGTGTAATCAGGGTCAAAGACATGCTCAGAATGTGGTGGCATCTGTGTGTAGGAAGTCGAATCTTCTTAGAAGTTTGACTGAAACGTTATTGAAAGCGTTTTTCACCCCTTTTTGTAAAGCGTCTTGCTGAATGAGTGTATTCAACTTAGGTGAGCTTTGTTTGTTTTGTTCAGCTGATTTCCCGGTAACTATTTTCAAAAAGGCTTTTTAATTTGCCAGTGGATGGATAGTGGGATTTTGAAGCATGGTCCCCTCTAAATCGTAGAGTGTGGCTCTCCAGGAACGCGTGCAATTTGATGGGCAAAAATTTAGAAGACAAAGCCGTGGTTCTGTCTGTCTGTCAACAAAATAAACTTTTACCATTACTTTCTTGGGAAATGTCTGGGAAAGGAAGCGACACGGCGGTTTGGCGTAGGGTAGCGTCTCCGAGGGGTCGAAGGCGTGGGATTAAGCTTCGATGGATTACCGCCGGACTGAGGCCGCAGAATGTCACGAAAAGGAAGTGACAGGGAGCTGTGGCGGGCGGTAGCGTGGCCGAGCGGTCTAAGGCGCTGGATTAAGGCTCCAGTCTCTTCGGGGGCGTGGGTTCGAATCCCACCGCTGCCAGGACAGCTTTTGAGGAAAAACCCGTCAAGGTGTACGACAGCATTCAAGGGCTTCTAAGTCCTATCGTGTGTGGCTTTACTGAATATCAGCCACAGCAATGATGGTAGCAGGAAGTACTGCCTTGAAGTGTCTTGCACTTTCACTGTCTTCTGCTGCTTTCATAAAGAGGCAAGTTTATTCTGAGCCTCCGCCATCATACAGAAACCAGAGTTCCTTCAAAGCGCCTACCTTCGGCCTTTACGTCCCGAGGTAGTGTGGCCGAGTGGTCTAAGGCGCTGGATTTAGGCTCCAGTCTCTTCGGAGGCGTGGGTTCGAATCCCACCGCTGCCAGTCAGGGTTTTGCGAACACTCTAGATCGCACCTAGCAAGGGCTTTATTGACAGTGGCCTTCCAGAGACTTGGCATCCTGCTTAATGCGAAATAACCAGCAGCCGTTTCATCATGCCTGACCTCTGTGCTGACCTCTGTGCTAACCTCTCTAATCATCCGAAGCGTGTTGCTGTCTGTTCTCAGGGCAGCAAGAAAATCAGCCATAGCGAAATACAACCCTGGTCATAGTTTGTAAATGGCATCTGAGCCTTACCATCATCTCAGACGTGAAAGACAAAGATGCAATTTTTTCCTGTCATGTGAAGATCGAATGGGAACCAAAGTGTTTCAAAATGCAAGTGTAAATGCTCCCAGGACGAATTTAAACCAGATACAAATGCGATCGCTCATACCACTTCAGGAGATGGTCTGAGAAACACTTGAGCCACATGTTATAGCAGTGCAAGCGCATCTGTCTCTCCAAGGCACATTCAACAGCAAAAATCCTTCCCAGTACAATCGAAACTCCTCCCCATGCAGTACGTCACTGGGCACGTGATTCGTGTCAAAGAGGAAGATAATTATAGGGCACAGCCATGGTTGGGGAGCAGACAAAACAAAATGCCCAATAGCAATATTGAAAGAGAGTACTGTGCAAAACAAAGTGCAGACAAAGAGGCTGAACGTTTAAACAATTGGAAACCGCTTGCCGCGTAACGAGCGGATTTGCATATTCCGTCCCACGCAGCAATCGGATTTCACTCCGACTAACCGGAGACACATCCTGCTTAATGCGAAAAGACCAGCAGCCGTTTTGCCATGCCTGACCTCTGTGCTAACCTCTCTAATCATCCAAGTGATTTGTGTCAAAGAGGAAGATAATTATAGGTTACACCATTGTTGTCGAGCAGTCGAGCAAAATGCTCGATAGCAATAGCTAAAGACAGTACTGTGCAAAACAAACTGCAGACAAAGAGGCTGAACGTTTAAACAATTGGAAATTGTTTGCCCTGTCACAAGCGGATTAAGCACTGGATGCGGAGGCTTGGTTTCGAATCCCACCGCTGCCACTCAGAGTTTTAAGCACACTCCAGATCACACCTAAGGGCTATATTGACGGTGGCCTTCAAGAGCCTTGGCGTCTTTTCATAAATTTGCAAGTTTATTCTCAGCCTGCACCATAATACAGAAATGAGAGTTCCTTCAAAAGCACGATATGATTTTCATAAGTGGCGTCTAATCCTGGATAATCATTTGTTCTTCTTTCCTTAATAAACATCGGTATCGTCCATTTAATGATTTGTGACATCATCAGCCTGCGTCTTTGCTGTTTTTCAAAACCAGTGCCTCCTGCTCCTGCAACTATTCTAAAATGTATTAGGATAAAACAAATGGGTGCAACATTTTACTAAAGTCATTTTGTCAACTTACAGATAGTGTGGATAGATAATGTTCAGTCTCTCATACAGGCTAGTCAGTTATCTTATCATGTAGCATTGCTAACTGGCTATCTGGCTAGTTAGGTTTTGTTTAGCAAACAGTAATACTAAGAAAAGTTTGATTTTTTAAGCATATGTTTGACAACATTCACAAATACCTAACAGATCAACTTCTGAGCTACCTAAAGTTTATCTAAATAGCATGCTAGCAAACTTAGTAGTACTTTGCACAGCATTATAAGCAGTTTGTCTTGGGTAGCCAATAGCTGCTGATCCTGGATAGTCAACTGGACATTGTTCATGACTGTATTTCTTCTCGAATCTGCATGAAATCCTTTTCAATAACTGTGTTAATCTGAGATTTAGATATAGCAAATTAATCCTGTTGTTGACTGTATTAATCTTTGACAGCCAGTTAATCCTACTACTGACAGTACTGATCATGGATAGTTAGTTAATCCAGTTAATGACTGTAATAATCCTGGATAGTCAGTTAATCTAGTTCATGACTGTATTAATCTTTGATAGTCATTTAAACTTATGACAGACTGCATTGATCCTGGATAATCACTTAATCCACTTCATAACTGCATTGATCTTGGATAGTCATTGAACCCTGCATTGATCCTGGATACTCAGTAAATCCAGTATCTGACTGCACTTATCCTAGATAATCACTTAATCCACTTCATGTCTTTATTGGTCCTGTATAGTTAATCCAGTTAATGACTGTATCGATCCTGGATAGACAGTTAATCTAGTTTATGAATGTATTAATCTTGGATAGCCAGTTAATTGTATTACAGACTGCACTGATCCTGGATAAACATTTAATCCAGTTCATGACTATCTTGATCCTGGATAGTCATTCAATCCTGTTTATGACTACATTGATCCAGGAGAGTTATTCAATGCAGTTCAAGACTGCATTGATCCTGGAACATCAGTAAATCCAGCATCTGACTGTACTGATCATGCATAGTCAATTAATCTCGTTCATGACTGTATTGATCTTGGATGGCCTGTTCATCCACTTACTGACTGCATTGATCCTGGGTGATCCCTTAATCCAGTTCTTGACTTTATTGATCCTGGATAGTCAGTTAATACATTTCAAGACTGTATTAATCCTGGATAGTCAGTTTATCCAGTTCATGACTACATCCTTCCTGGATAGTTAGTTAATCCAGTTCATGACTGTATTGATCCGGGATAATCAATTAATCTAGTTTGTGACTGTGTTTATCTCTGGATAATCAATTAAAATAGTTCATGACTGTGTTGACCCCTGGATAGTTAGTTAATCCAGTTCATGACTGTATTGATCCTGCATAGCCTATTAGTCTATTTTTGACTGAATTGATCCCAGAGAGTCAGGTGATCCTGTTCATGACTCTGTTCATCCTGGACAGTCAGTTAATCCTGTTAATGATGATATATATCCTGGATAGTCAGTTAACCTAGTTATTGACTGTATTGATCCTGGATAGTCAGTCAATCCAGTTTCTGACTAAACCGATCCTGGATAGTCAGTTAATCCAGTTTTTGACTGTATTGATCCTAGATAGATAGTTTTTATATAGAGATTATTATTATCTGTATTGATCTTGGATAACTAGTTAACACAGTTCATGACCTTATTGATTTTGGATAGTCAGTTAATCCAGTTTATGACTGTATTGATCCTGGATAGAGGGTTAACCTAATTTATGAGTGTACTGATTCTTGATAGGCAATAAATATAGTTCATAACTACTGTTTAGCCAGTTGGTTAGCCCATTAATCCATTTCATAACTTTATTGATCCTGGATGTTCAGTTAATCTAGTTCATGTCTGTATCAATCCTGTATAGTCTATTAATTTAGTTCATGAATGTTCAAGACACCTATTTGGTTTGACCATTATGTAAGCATTACCTATAAAATTCCAGAAGATGTGCTCACTGGTTTTGGATTGTAAGTAACATGACTATATTCTACGTTGTAGACCTTGTGACCCCTGGTTCCTGTCACCACAGCTATAAGGAAATCTGAGTCTATTACATCAAACCACTCTGAATCCACTGAAATATGCATTTTAAGTGAGTCATATTTCTTTGTTATAAACTTAAAGTCTGTTAATTATTATTTTTAATTTTACAAAAACATTTGTCAGTGCATGGTTCATCACCATTATTCTGTGTAGCGATTTGTTTTTAATTATTAATCATTCAATATTATCAAGTTGTAATTCCATTAATCATTCAATATTATCAAGTTGTAATTCCATGTGTGTATCTTATAGTGAATCATTAATTGATTTTTGATTTTAAAAGTATTTTTTCAGTTGATCAAGTGATTACTGAGTGGAATGAATGGTGACTTATTGATTCAGTTGAATGACATTGATTTAGTATCATAACGAAACAATGAGGTGAAACAATGAGTTGTGTAAGAGCAGAAAAAATACAAAATTATGCAGATCTCTGGCCCTCCAGGATCTGACTTTGAGATTATGGTTTATGATAATATGTGATAATATGTGAAATGCTAATAAAGACAGAAAGCAGTGGTTTGTAAATTATGTTTGATCTATATTAAATAAAGTGGTACAAAAACAGTGTTGTATGTTGTACGTGATAGACTCCTTTGTTTTTCATAAATAAATGCTCATTCCAAATGTGATGCCTTCAATACATTCCAAAAAAGTTGTGACAGGAGCATGTTTATCACTGTGTTCAATCACCTTTCCTTTTAACAACACTTAATCATTTGGGGACTGAAGACACAAAGTGTTCCGGTTTTGAAAGTGTAATTTTTTGATAATCTTCTGTTTTACGAGCCTTCAGCTGTGCAACTGTATGGGGTCGTTATGGTCATATTTTGAGCTTAATATTGTGACATATTTCCCATAGTTACTGAATAATTTATATAAGTTACTGAATCACTCATATTAGTTACTGTATCATTCACAGTATTTACTAAACAAGTCATAATAGATACTGAATAATTCTTAGCAGTTACTGAATTATTCAGAGTAGTCTCAAAATAATTCATAACAGTCACTGAATAATTTATTGCATTTACTGAATGATTCATAAAAGGTTCTGAATTGAAAGTAGTTACTGAAAAATTCATTGTATAATGCAAAAGTTTGGGTGCCCCTTGTCAAATTGTATGTTTTGTTGATTTTTAAGCTAAAATAAGTACACATTCTCCACAGATAACACTTTTCTGCACATTGTAATATACAGTTACTGTTTACTTGCGGGCGGCACGGTGGCACAGTGGGAAGCGCTGTCGCCTCACAGCAAGAAGGGCCTGGGATCGGTTCCTGGCCGGGCGACCAGGGTCATTTCTGTGTGGAGTTTGCATGTTCTCCCCGTGTCTGCGTGGGTTTCCTCCCACGGTCCAAAAACATGCAGTCAGGCCAATTGGAAATGCTGAATTGCCCCTAGGCGTGAATGTGTGTGTGACTGTCATCAAGCCATCTTCCATCTTTAAATGACTGGAGCGATGTCTGGACAATCATCATTCCACTAGGAATGTGATCCAATCTGTAGAGACACCCAATAAAACACGACACCACTATGAGAATGTTTTATGATATCCATGGGTTTTCCTTACATTTTTTGAACTGATTAGCCTTATGTATTTTAATGTAGCAAATCCACAATATTTCCTATTTAAGGTAAGGGCTGTACGCACATTCTAAACAAGAATGCTTTGGCTGGCAATTGAATGAAGAGATGTTAAACCTACGTATATTTCCACTATGATATATAGTAAGGTTTATAAATATTTTGATGTCAACAAGATTATTTTTATCATATATTATATTAATATATAGGAGTTTAAAGTTTGATTATAAGCTCAAAGTGCAGATGTTCAGCTTTATCATTTTGAGCTTTTTGTCATTTTTAATACTTGGACACAAATCATTTGACTGCCTGACTCTGGAACCCATGAACTGGATTAACTGGATAAACAAGATCAAAACAGTCAATAATATTACTGACTGGTTATCCAGGATGAATACAGTCATGAACTGGATTAACTGCTTTTCCAGGATCAGTACAGTCATGAACTAGATTAACTGGCTATCCAGAAAAAACACAGTCCATACAGCAAGTAACTGGCTATCTAGGATCAACACTATAAGTAACAGGATTAAATGGCTATCCAGGATCAATACCGTCATGAACAAGATTAACTGGCTGTCTGGGATCAACACAGGCAATAATATGCCTAACTGCTTTTCCAGGATCAATACAGTTATGAACTAGGTTAACTGGCTGTCCATGATCAATACAATCGATAATATAACTAACTGGCTATCCAGGATAAATAGAGCCAGAAACTGGATTAACTCATTAACAAGGATTAAAACACTCAATAATAGGTCTAACTGGCTATCCAGAATGGATACAGACATGAACTGGATTAACCGACCATCCAAAATTAAAATAGTTAATAATATGACTAACTGGTTATCCAGGATCAATATAGACATGAACTGGATTACCTACCTATCCAGGATCAATACAGCCATGAACTGGATTAAGTGCTTATCCAGGATCAGTACAGTCATAAACTAGATTAACTGACTATCCAGGATGAACACAATCAATAAAGCAAGTAACTGGCAATTCAGGATCAACACCATCAGTAACAGGATTAAATTGCTATCCAGGATCAATAGTCATGAACTAAATTAACTGGCTGTCGAGGATCAATACAATCAATAATATGACTAACTGGCTATCCAGAATGGATACAGCCATAAACTGGATAATGGTTAATAATATGACTAACTGGTTACCCAGGATCAATACAGTCATGAACTGGATTACCTTCCTATCCACGATCAATACAGTCATGAACTGGATTAACTGGCTATCCAGGATGAACACAATCAGTAAAGCAAGTAACTGACTATCCAGGATCAATAGCATCAGTAGCAGGATTAAAGTGCTATCCAGGATCAACACAGTCAATAATGTGACTAACTGGCTATCCAGAATCAATACAGTCATTAACTGGATCATAACAATTTATAACTGTATTGACCCTCCAACAAATCTAGTCATCGACTACATTAATTGACAATCTAGGATTAATACCATCAGTACTAGGATTAATGACCTTCCAGGATCAATACTGTCAATAAAAGGATTAATTTGCTATCTCAGATTAACACAGTTATTGATTGACTATCAAGGATCAGCAACTATTGGCTACCCTGGACAAGCAGCTCATCATGCTGTGCAAAGTACTACTAAGTTTGCTAGCACGCTATTTAGATAAACTTTAGGTAGCTCAGAAGTCGATCTGTTAGGTATTTGTGAATGTTGTCAAACATATCCTTAAAAAAATTCACACTTTTCTTAGTTTTACTGTTTGCTAAACAAAACCTAACTAGCCAGATAGCCAGTTAGCAATGCTACATGGTAAGATAACTGACTAGCCTGTATGAGAGACTCAACATTATCTATCCACACTATCTGTCAGTTGATGAAATGACTTTAGTAAAATTTTTGTACCCATTTGTTTTATTGTATAACATTTCAGTATAGAAATAGTTCATAGGCAATGTATTTGTGGAGTTACCTGTTGCTCTGCACGAGCAGGAGACACTGGTAGGAATTTGAAAAACAGCAAAGGTGCAGGCTGATGATGTCATAAATCGTTGATTGGACGATAGTGGTGTTTATCCAGGAAAAGAAAATAAATGATTGTCCAGGATGAGGCGCCACTTATGAAAATCACAACGTGCTCTTTCAAGGCGTCTACCTTCAGTTTCTGTGTCGTGAGGAAGTGTGGCTGAGTGGTCTAAGACGCTGGATTTAGGCTCCAGCCTGTGGAGGCATGAGTTCAAACCTCACTGCTGCCAGTCAGAGTTTTGAGAACACTCCAGATTGCGCCTAGCAAGGACTTTATTGACAGTGGCCTTCAAGAGCCTTGGCGTCCTCCTTGACGCGGAAAGACCAGCAGCCGTTACGTCATGCCTGACCTCTGTCCTTCCCAGTAGAACCAAAATTTAACCTAATCTGATTGTCAAAAGCGGGTTGCTGTCTGTTTTCAGGGCAGCAAGAAAATCAGCCATAGCAAAATACTGCCCCGGTCATAGTTTTTAGCTTTTGCATCTTTTTTTCCTCTTTTGCGAAGATCTAATTGGACGAAAACTCTTTTAAACACTAAAGCCCTTCATCTATTTGAAGATGTTGCCATACTAGTGAAAGCACGACAAAGAGGTTCAGCTGTAGGTTGTGTGTTTATATGTTAAAGTTTCCATGTAACATGACATTAATATTTAAAGCCAAGATGAGCGTGAGAAATTCACTAAGAACAGACAGAAACATTTTTGGGTCTGTAATATGGCATGGCTGGGGGAGGGCCCAAAGCACACTGACTGGAAGATCAAAAGAAAATCCCAGAGACACACACAGACAACTAGTGCGAATAAACCAACATGCTCTATTTAAACACATTTACATGAAAGCACACTTAAATCACACAAGGCCTCTCAGCCTTACTTTACAGTCCCACCTTTCTTGGTTTCTCTCAGGCTCATGGTATGAGTGAGGCCATGTGTCCAGTGTCCTTTCCTCCCCCTCAATGAAGAGAATGCCAGTGCTCCTCCTCTGATTCCACGCAGTGTTCCTGAATGGGCAGCAACTCCGCCTATCCACAGTAGATATATATTTTATAACATGAAGGAGTGAAATATGGAGTTCATTTTACACCAAAAGTTTCAAATAAAATGTAAAAATCCATGAGCAAAATATTGAGTATCAAAATGTCCAAAATATGTTGCTAATACCAATCATAAGAATAAAATCAATATTATTTTTTCAAAACAATTTCTACTCATTTTTACTTATTTTGACATTGTTGTACTGGCATATCTGACTTAAGCAATGTTTGTCATATTCCTTTTAAATGATTAATGTAACACATGTTTATGGGTCCTGTGTCGACCTGTGTAAAACAATATAACTTATTTTGGTCATTAACAATCATAAACTTAGTTGTTTATGAATGAACAAAGCTGTTCCACCTTTCAAGTTTGTAGTTGCTAGCACTGTTTAGACAGACTTATAGAGTAACCAAATTCTAAGACCTTTTTTGTTCATTAACAACTGAAATGCACTGCTCTGTAATAATAAAATATACCATCCATGCTTAAAATGTGAACACATCTTTACAAACTGTAACAATATCAATTTTTTCATTGTCAGTTCTGCCTCTGCTCGTCCCTCTGGTTCAACTCTTCGCTTCGTTTCGGCACGAAGACACGTCACAGTATGCAAATCAGTCAAACAGTGTTACCGCCCCTGATGACGCCCTACTCTTGCAGCACTCATAAACATGAAAGCGTAGGACCCTGGAGCAAGGAGATATCCACACTCTGAGCTAAATACCCCCAGCACCACCTCACAAGGCTGCAATATGCTAGCTGTCTGTGCCAACTGTAAATAACTCAATTAATCTAAGCTTAGTTTGTAATAAAGATGTTGGACCGATTAAGTAAGGATTCTTGTCTCCATAAAGCTGCCAGTGTTGCATCTGATTCACATTTCCCTTCACAACTCAAAGCCTAGGGCATGCACACCTACTGAACAGACGTCAATAGCAAGCAACACTGGAACAGGTTAACATTAAATGGCCATTGTTACCAACTGTGTCAACCTTTTGTCCGTACAGCCTTTCTCAAACTTTTTTCCCGCTTTCTGTAGTTCCAGTGTTGCTTGCCATTGATTTCTGTTCAGTGAGTGCGTGCGCCCGATGGTTAGATTTATGAAGGGGAGTGTGAATTTGAGAGGGAACTGAATCTGAATAACTACTGAGTAACTTTTTCATTGATGAGCTGAGTGTTTTAAAGAGTAACTACACTGTAAGACCTTCTTTTTTTATTAACAACTAAAATGCATTGCTCTGTAATAATAAACTATGCCAGCCTTACTTAAAATTTCTTTCCAAGCTGTAAAAATAACATTTTTATCATGGCCAGTTCTGCCTCTGCGGTGCCAACTCTGGTGTACCTCTATGCTAAAACTTTACAATACTGTTTCATAGTTAAATAGGAACTAATCAGGAACTAAGCAGGAACAAATGAGTAGTGCTGCATTAACACTTAAGCAGCTATTCTTAAATACCAAGGACTACTAGTTAACTACTCAGTAGGTACTAATGAACTAATGATTAGGGTAGTTCACTATTAACTAAACAATAACAATAGAGTCTCATAGAGAATTACTTAGAAACTATGGTTTCTTAGAATAACTATTCATAAATTACTGATCCATTCAACATTAATTGCTAAATAGCTGGGTCTGTGTTTGTTTTGATCAGAAACCTTAAAAGGCTAATGCACATCTTCAAATGGGACAACTGCTAAAATACTACAGTATTCAGTAAACCAGTCTGCTTACCTCTCATCTTCAAAAAAGAAAATATCATTCTTTTCTTCAGGAGCATGTGTGCCAGTGTTTCTTTGACTGTGACTGTGTATGTGTCCTGCGTTTAAATTCACTTGGTTCTACATATTACCAAGTGATTATGTAATTACTGTCTGTTAGATAATGAATTAGGTGTTGCTGTTCTTCATTAGGACTTAACGATGATCAGGAACAATATAAAATAAAAATAAAAAACAATAGTAATTAATTATTAATGAAGTAGGAGTTAATGATGATCAGGAGCAGTATTATGAAGTGAAACACATGGTAACTCACTATTCATGAATTAGGAGTTAAACATGATCAGGAACAGTATTATAAAGTGAAACACATGGTAACTCATTATTAATGAACTAGGAGTTCATTTTGATCAGGAACAGTATTATAAAGTGAAACACAGTAACTCATTATTAATGAACAATGTCTTATTGTGTTCTTCATTAGGAGTTAATGATGATCAGGAACAGTATTATAAAGTCAAACACATGATTTTAGATTTTTACGTCCGTCTTGTGATGCTGCAAGACTACGTAGAGCTACAGGTGTGTGTACCTGGTCAATCTTAACCATTGCAAATTCCTGTTAGCATGATTTCCAACCAGTGTCACAGTGGTGGCTAATTTTCAGATTCACCCATGATGCACTGGACTAGTTGGTCCTTTTATATTGTTGAGGATGCATCTGAATGTTTCACATTGTAAGAGTATCATTAAAATTACTTAAGATAAACTGCAGGTTTCTTATGTCTGGTTACCATGTAAAATTACTATTGTGTTTTTTCTTTTCTATGATGCTGTTTAAATTTCTTCATTAAGCTGTAATCACACAGGGCTGTCCCCTCACTATTTTCTTCACAGGGGTGGAGCAAAATTTAGGTGACCTGAGGTTTTGGGAGGAAAGATTAGTTCAGTGAAGTAGAAATGTAAGCTAGTTAAGTAGATTTAAAAAAAAAAAAATCCCAAGATGTAACAAGTTTCTCTATTTAGGGTTGTTTTTTTCCAGAAAGAAGACAGCACAGCTACTCTTCTCTATTCCTATTCAAGTGAATTAATGTTTTGAGTATGCAAATATTACACCTTCGGTGTGACCGCAGCTTTAGTCCACAGGTACCTGCTGCTTTTTTGACATGTTTCTTAGCTACAGCCAGGTTTAATCAGCAGTTCCACAAAAATCTACTGATAAATACTTGCCATAATAATAAAAATAATAATAATAAGTTTAATTTTTTACATTTTATAGTGTATTACACATGTGTAAATACCAGTTTATCCCAACATAACATTTTTTGTTTGTGATAATCCATCTGTCGGTATGTGCAAGTAGGTTTGACCCAGATTTAGGTTTCAGATGTAGCGGTACTTGTTGGGTCCAGTCAGGTCTCAAAGTCATGGGTAATTGTTGGGCTTTTGGCTTTAAATTTACAATTTCTTTCACACAAGCAAACCTATTTTCCATTGACACTCTTTCACATACACATTTGATTAAAACTATTTTCTAAATATAAAGAAATAATTATTTGAACTTTCTGTCTGTGGTTTCATTCAGGAAAACATTCATTATGGTCATAATTTATGGAATATTTTGGCAGAGTTCTGCTCCAGTAGTTTATTGGAAATCACAGACACCCAACTTCTGCTGAAATGCTACATTTGGTATTATTTATATTTACACCAGTTGAATATTAAGTTTTACGAAATTAGTAACAGTAAAATGTTTTGATAACATACAAATAAGTTCTCATAATGTTGCGGCAACATTGTAGGAATGTTCATAATCTTTGGAAATGTTCTCAGGACATCCAGAAAATGTTTTGGTAACCTATACATAAGGTGCTTGTGATGTTGCAGCAATGTTATAGGAACGTTTATAAAGTTATGTAAAAACAGTATCAGAACATCCAGAAAATGTTTTGGTAGCCTACAAATAAGGTTCTTATAATGTTGCAAAAATGTTGTAGGAACGTTTATAAACATTACATGAAAATGTTCTCAGAACATCCAGAAGACTTGACAAAGTAAATGTACTAGGAACCAAAGGTTTTAACGCTGAAAGAACATTCTGATAACCAAAAATTGTTATCTGGGTCCTCATTGTCAGCTGCGACTCAATTTGTAGATGCCATTGGCTGCTCCACTAAGATTGGCAGCTGCCATTGGCTGCTCCATCCTACTACCGCTAGCGAATGATGGCTGACACTGACTGCTACTTCCTGCTGCTAGCTGCCAATTAGCAACTGGATCCCTTCTCAGAAATCACTGATGTGGTAAATGTGTCACAGAGACTGCTCCATGTTAGCTAGCACAAGTTACCTAGCTAAATATAAACAAAGTCGATCAAATGCATACTACAAATAAAAGTTTTGCTTTCATGTTAACACATAAATATTATAGAAATTTCTGTCATGTTGTACAGACACAGAGACTGCTCGATGTAACTGCAGCAGCAGTAAACGGGGGCTACACCACACATACAGCATTTTAGCTCTGTTATAGTTAAATAAGTGGTTCCATCCACTTCTTATTTCCACTATTTGTCACGACAGTGCACAAGTAACTAAAATAAGGCTGTTATATAATAAGGCTGTGTTTGAGTGCTGTGGTAAATTAAAATAACAAAAAAAAATAAATTGTTTCTGCAGTAGTTATATGGAGCAGAAATGAGTTTTACTCAGCTAACGCTTAAACTGAAAGTAAGCGCAACTCTTTGTGAAAAGGGTCCCTGATGCTCTAACTGCATGTGTAACTGCCATGCCTGCTCTACTGCATATGTCACCTTTCAACATGGCCTTTACTCCATCCTGCAGAGACCTATACTTGTGTGCACAAGCAGTTGATACTCCGTCAGACACTCCTCCTGGCTCTGATCAGTTGTTTTGATTCTGTTGCGGTGTATTCTTGCAAATAGTATTAAGCGCACTAGGTGGAGCCAGAGGAGCCTGATTTTTTCATAGATTACCAGTCTCACGTACTACTGTCAAGACATAGTGACAGTCTTAGCAAATATGACAAAAAGTTATTTTTATACATGTTACCTACTGCAGCTTGAAGTGAATGCATTGTGCATTTGGCATGGTCATTAGCTTTGGAATTCACAGCCATCAGATATCACTGCATAAAATCAAACTTTTTTCTTTAATGTTTACAGTTTAATGTTCTGAGTTGTAAAACTGAGGTAGGACAAGTATGTATTGGCTTGATTTTAGCCATAGAGAATAAAAGTAAATGCTGCTTTTACTGCCTCCATGTAAAACCCAATACTGTAGTAATTTCCCAATAATGTAGTAACACCAAAAATGTAAATAAGAAAAAATAAAAAAGTTGCACTTGGCAAAAAATGTAATAAAGTATATAAGTATATAATACTTTATTACATTATTGGAAATGTATTACATTTGGAAGTTGATCATTTTTTCTCTGTTTAAAAAAAATAGATGATGGTAATATGATGATGATTAAGAGTAGTTATCAAGGTTTCCCATACTTTTTACTGTGGTGTACACAGGAACACTTTTAAGACTTCTTGTAACACTAGTTCTCGTTACAGCTCTAACTCACCTAGTCCGGACAAAAAAAAAACAATAAATCAGTCAAATTTGACTGGAACACAACCAGAGGGCCAACAGTGGTACCTTCCATTTTTCACAATAAAGTAAAGGTATTACACATGCTCAACCAGAAAATGTAATAAATTCCCAATAATGTAGTAAGGTGTTACATTATCAGTAAAAATCTTTTTACATTTTCAGTTTAGACATAGTAGTGGGCAAGTTATAACATTATTATGTTAATTACATTTTCCAAGTGCAACATTTAATTACATTTCTGTCCATTAATACATTATTGGGAAAGTATTACACTATTGGGTTCTACATATCAGGTCATGGTCTCATGAGCCCTTTCAACACATGCACTTTGGAGTGCCTTGCCCCCACAACCCCACGTAAACAAAGTCAAACTAATTACATGCAAAAAAAGTGACGCAAAAAGTAGCCCCGCACATGGTAAAGCCAACACCACAATCACACACTCTCCAAAATACCCTGTTGGAATGGTAAAATCAGTATCCCACAAATGGATATAGAACTTGAAATGAGAGTTTAGCTCAAACCATAATCTAACACACCTTATTCAAGGAATGAAGCTGAACTTTCCAGGGTGGGGGATTTCCAGCACTAGGATTGATCACCCCAACTTTTTTTTTGTTTGTTTTCTTGAGCCTTTGCAGAAAATGCAAATTGTTGCACTGTCTTAATCAATTGTGTTGTGTTATGAGGCCAAGTGATCTTCACTGATGTGGACCCTGAGAAATTTGAAGGTGCTCACTCTATCTACCTCCGTCTGATAAATGAACAGTGGTTTGTGCTGCTCTGCCCTCCTCCAATTTGCCAGAATCATCTTCTTTGCTTTGTCAATATTTAAAGAAAGATTGCTGACCTGGCATAATGCCACTAGGTTTGCCACCTCCGTCCTATAAGCTGCTTCAGTGATCAGTCCCATGACAGCGGTATCATCAGCAAATTTGATGAAGATGGGAAGGCAACACAGTCATGAGTGAATAGAGTGTATAGAATAGCACTCAACATGAAACCCCAGGGAGGTCTCTTTGTTCATAACCCATGAGCTGGAGGTGTATTTTCCAATCCTGACAGACTGGGGTCTGCCTGTCAGACAATCCATTACGTAGTGCACAAAGAGGGTGTTGTTGTGTATTGTGTTGTAGTTCACTAAGACTCTTATTTTGAAGTAAGTATCCTTCCTCCCCCCTCTTGTTGTGGAACATCCGCTAAAAAGAAAAGTGAATCAGTAAAGAGTCAGACGAGCTGAATAACGCTACCTCCTTTGCCGGTCTCCTTTATTTGCTAGTGTTGTGTGAAGACGTTACACTCAAGCATACAAACACTACAGGTGTCAGTCCAAAGGTGTGGAACTTTTCATTCAGCTTGGATTTGATAATAGCATTGAATGATGAGCTGCTGTCAATGAACAGCATTCTCACATAGCTGTCTTTGCTCTCAAGGTGTTCTAGAGTTGTGTGGATGGCAGTGCAGATGGTGTCTTCTCTGGATCTGTTTGGTCAATACGTGCACTGGAGGCGGTCCAGAGTTTCTGGTAAAATGTTCTGTCTATGGGCCAAAATGAGTCTTTCAAAGCACTTCATCACAATTGGAGTGCAACTGGCCTGTAGTCATTAAGACCAGCCACTGTGCTTTTCTTTGGGAGTGGCACACTGGTTGCTTTAAGCAGGTGAGAATTAGTGCATGTGCTAATAGAAAGTTTGAATACATTCGCAAAGACATCAGCCTGTTCTGCAGCACATGGTCTGAGTGCGCATCCATGTATGTTTCCTGGGCCCGCTAGTTTTCGTGAGTTTACTCTGCTCAGAGTCTTCCTCACTTCTGCAGATGAAACTGTAAGAGCTGGCTTCTGCATGTCCTCGTTCTCCGGACCCCACTTCTGTGGTTCTGTGTTGAAGTGTTCAAAGAGAGCATAGAAGTTATTCAGCTTCTCTGGCAGTGCAGCATGGCAGTTGATTTCCCCTCTATGTCTGTTTTGATAATCTTTGAGCTGTTTCAGTTCCTGCCAAACGTGCCTGTTGTCAGTGGTGTTGTAGCTCCAGTTTAAGTCTGTATTGTCTCTTAGCCTATTTAATGGCTCTCCGTAGGTCATATCGGGCCTTTTTCTGTAGTCATCAGAGATATCTGAGACAAATGCAGTGGAGCAGGCATGCAGCGTGGATCAAACCTCGTTTTTGTTTTTTGATTTAGGTGAATAGTACCATCCTTTTACATAGCAGCATTTGAACACCTCCCAGCTGGTGCTGGCAAAGCAGTCTTGAAGCACAGAATCTGCTTCTTCAGTCCATGCTATAACAGTCTTACTTACTGGTGGAGCTTGCTTGAAGGTCAGTATACCGGGTAGAGAAACAAGGAGATGTGGTCTGACTGTCCAATAGTGAGGACGGAGCACAGCCTCGTAAGTACCCTGAACACCGCAGCAAACATGGAATTTTATTCTCTTTTGTGGGAAATTTCACAAACTGGTAAAATTTGGGTAGAACTGTCCATAAATTGCAGTGATTAAAAAATGTTTTTGTGAGCTGATTGTGTCATAAAGTAGTCCAAGTGCTGCTTAGCTTGTGGTGGGATATAGGTGACCAGGAAGAAAACAGATGAAAATTCCCTTCGTAAATGGAATGGTCTCCACTTCACTAACAAAATTTCAACATCAGACATTTAAATCTTCATGCACCACATGTTGTTGAAGAAAAACACAAATACTACTTCCTCTTTCCCAGATGCTGCCAGGCAGTCCACTCAAGAGATGGAGTGTGTTTGTAGCTGGACCGCTGTGTTGGGAATGTTGCCCAATAACCAAATCTCTGTAAATATAAGAGCACAACAATCTTCTTCAGATCATCAATGGTCGTGAAAGGAGCATGCAGAGACGTCTGCCATGGGGAGCACCATCTTGCCAAATTTAATAATAATTAAAAATTACTTTTAATTACTATTATAACTATTACTACTACTGCTACTACTACTACTACTTATTATTATTATTATTATTATTATTATTATTGTTATTGTTATTTAACTTTTAATTAAACTAATTTTTCTTAACTATATTACTATGTACTATTATAGTTTTATTTTAGAGCTACAATGTTACAGTCCTAGTGTCTTACACACTTTGGTTTTTTGTTGTAGTACCATTTTGACACTCACCTTTTTCACTTTCTTGGTCACACTGATTAATAAAAACCCACCAGAATCTCTGAATTGTATTTGTATTCTATTTGTAAATCTATCCACCTGCGCAGTTTAAAGAAAGTACAACAGAAGACCAAACTACAATCCAAACCAATTTTGGAGGGGAGAATGAGGTCATTTATTGGAAAATTGGAACTATGTTGATTAATAATATTACTAAATAACATAGAATATAATTTGTGGGTTTGCTATTTTAACTTTAAAGCATGTTGTTGCACTTTGTATTATTTGAGCATTAAAATAATTCTCGTGAATTTCAATGAGCCCACCTCCTACTGTTTCTCCTAAGGCCACTGCACACCACACACACAGAGTACCGCTGTGAGGATTCCACTGCTGTAGAATGCTGGCAGGGAGATCCAATAAATGCCAGGTTCAAGTTCATTTTTGCACATTACTCATATAAATGTCAACGACAAATAGGGTTTTCAAATGTGACAATTTTTAAAAATCCTATTACAAAGGACATGATGTGCATTTTATGTTTACGTATATATTAGCATTTATCTCTATGTGCATTCTATCTTAAATATAGTTAGCGTTATCAAAGCTTTCAATTGTCTATTTCACTTATATTGTGTTAATATTTTCCTGGGGTCATACCACTTGACATGGCGAACTGAATCAATCTAACCCTGACTCAAAAATGACGTTTTTTCCAAAATTTGTGAAGGGGCTACTGACTTTGGCATTGTACCATAAAGGTTACTTTATGATGCCATACCCCGGCCCCTCTTTTGTAAAAGCATGTCAAAATAAAAGTCCTTCGTTTTTGGTTGTGCCACCTGACATTTGAGAAAGTAAGTTTTTCAGTGAGTTGAGTACTTTTAAAGTTGCCTTATTTTGCAACATAGTTTTTATTTTTAAAGTTTTTGAACATAAAATCATGTCAAACTATTTTATTTAGAATTTTATATGACTAAATTACCTTTTTTAGATGGTTGGAGAGGTTGCACCACCTAACATTTTCAGTATTTTGGAGGCAAAAAATGAATTTTATTTGGATGCACTGAGGTCTGTTTCACATAAAAGAGGTATTGTTAAATAATCTGATACATGTCATGTGTTTATTAAATTATTTTTAGGGGAAAATGATGGATTTTTACACAAAAATGCACAACATTTCAACGACCTGTAATTTGAATGAAATAAAGCTTTCAGCTCACTCAATACGCTTGGCATCAATTTACTACCTCTTCAAAAACTGGCTGTTTTTGAGCTGAAAGACATGAACTGAAAAAGGCTAGAATAGTAACGTTATCTGAAGTGAAATGCTAAGTGGCACGCTAAGAAATTTGAGAAATCAGCACTCAGTAGCAGTAATGCTAGCGTTCTGCTGCCAAAAACCCGTTCGCTGTAGAAAAAAGGAAAAATACAGGTAAGTTTTCTTTGCTTTTTTAGTGAAACACGTTCTTTTATTTTCTAAAACTAAAGGAAGATCCCATACAAATAGCTAGGAACCATTTTAACTTTTCGTTTTTAGCCGTTTAGCACCATCCACCCCCATTCATTTAGTACTCGCTCGCGGGCGCCCTCTGGTGTTTATGCGGTCATGTGTTTGTTATAACGGGAGAAATAGGAAGTGGCCAGGCTCCCCTTAAACCGGCTCTGGTACGACTACACACGGCTTACCCGGCGACCTGGCATTGCATTGCATTGCATTGCATTGCATTATGGGAAGAGACAAAAGCACACAGCTCCTCCCCACGTGTCTGGCTGTAGGAAGCGCTGGAATCAGCAACATGGTAGCAGTGCGCAGAGTCCATAGAGCCTGACAAACTGAGCCAGCTCACCTGGACTGGAAAAAGGTGAACCCACTTCGACAGAGGAGAGTGAAGTTCGTCCTGTAAAGTTCAGGTTAGACAGCAAACCCTGACTGATAGTCATGTTTTTAATTAGTACAGAATCTGAGGCCTGGAAACGTGATTTTGGGGTTACGCGTGCAAAGCTATAACGTTAGCTAGCTGGCTAAACCCACATAGATGACAGCGTTGGAGGCTTATAGCACCTCTTGCATTTCACTCGTTATTAGTGTGAATCGTATTGATGTGTAATAGAGAAACGGTGGTTCTCTGTGTTGTGTATTCAACCCCTCTTTTTGCGCTTGTTGTAGTCGAGGGAACTGATCCGAATGACAGATGTAACAGTGAAAAGTACGTGACTAACGTGGAGACGAAGAGGGAACCGTCCGCCTGATAAAGCTGGAGGATAAACGCTGCGAACACGCTGCCTTATCCTGACAGAATATTATCAGGATCACAGTATATCATTTACTATGTACCAGTGTTGTACAAGTGTCCTGAAACCCAACACGATCAGTTTAACTTCTCTGTAAAAGACGAGGCTACGTGTAGCAAACCTAGCGTTAGCTCTTGTGCTAGCCTCTGTAAAGCTATATTCATCTCTACATATAACGTTAAACACTTTTCAGAGAGCAGGGACGTTTTAAGAGCAGCTGCGAGTATGATGTGGCACGGTTGTGAATATGTTAAGTAGACTAACTGCCTCCATTGGCTTATTAAATAGACGGAATCTGGTAAAGAAATAGCATCAGCTTTACCGTGTTGCTAGTTTGCTAACTGACCTGCTTTTTGGCAGTGAAGCTGGTCCCTTATTGGTAAAAATAAATAAATAAATTACCTTAAATTATACAGTTACCTTTTCTCTTGTGGCTTGTTTTAGCTTATTTTTTGTTGGAGCTTATCTTTTTCTATTTGATATTTTAAATACGAGCAGTGACATTAAGTCGCTGCTTGTCATGTGTGAATCATGGGTTCTAAGAAATCAGGTGTAAAACTGGAATGGAGATCAGTTGACTTTTTTGAAGGGTGGGGGTATTTAGGGGTGGACGATATGGCAAAAATACAGTACCACAATACTTGAAAATGTTTGTTTCATGATGCATGGTATATTTTGCAGTATTAGGTTTTTGATAACTGAAACAGATACATATAAAATGTTAAAACACACAAAAAAGCCCCAGCAGTGCCACACTTACAGAATATGATTATATTCTGTATATAATTATACAATGATTCTTATTCAGTGTTTCACACCTGTGCTGCAATTCCAATCCACCCCTAGGTGTATTCCACAAGTATGTTATTCGCTAAGTGGAAATGCTCAGCAGAGCTTGTTACTAATTGTGTATGTTGGATAGCCAGCTAGGCTGTGTATTATTATTCATTTACGTTGTGGTCCTCTTGTATAGTTGCCGTTTTGGGCTTGTGGCCTGTAAGCATATTGTCAGTGTTTTGCTTTACAAGTGCAACTTATATGTAAGCATCTATTGCTTGACCGTAAGTTTTAGGACTTTTTTTCTGAAAGAGGAATTCCACCATTTTGTTATTTATTTTTTGCATAATTCATTATTAAGATGTAAACAAAGTCACTCAGAGTCTTTGGAGCAAAAATGCTGTGTTCTAGAGAACTTGCCAAGCCAGTATTGTTCACAACAGTGGAGAGAACGAGATGTCTATATTTCATACCTTTCAAAGCTGCCTCACAGAAAGTTACATGTTATGAATACACTGCCTGATGCCTGAAACATTGTTTTAGGATAGTTTTGAGACTTTAAAGTTTTTAGGTTTTTTTTTTTATAATGCACAGACATGGCGAAGGAGTATATGCAGAACTTCGTATGGCAAAATAGCCCCCACTGCTTTATCACTTATTTTACCTTTATCACTGTGCACGTAAAGCTCAGAAGGCACATGTAGGTTTGTGTTATGGTATGTACTTTATTGGTCATCAGCAGAGCAGTGCCACCTGTGGCTGTGGGGGGTAAAGTGCCTTGCCCAGGTACGCAACCAGGTATACATGGTCAGCCACAGCATTCGTCCAGTTGTTGGCTTTGTCTACATCTTAACTGTGGTTTATGCAAAAATTGGTTTCCCTCTTTAAATAATGGAGAGGATGCTGCTTTGGAAACTCTATTAAACTCTCTACTTTCTGAAAGTGTAAGGGCAGGTGCATATACACTCACTGAGCACTTTTATTAGGAACACCTCCTTGTATCTACACTCGTCCATTTTATCGGCTCCACTTACCATAAGGAGCACTTTGCAGTTCTACAGTTACAGACTGAGTGTAGATACAAGGAGGTGCTCGGTGAGTGTACAATAGGTAGTGATTGCTAACCATGCACTCCACAGCTTAGAATGTTAGTAATATTTATGCTTTTTTAAACTAAACCAGATTACCAAAAAGATGCAAGTTTTATCAAGCCTTTTTATAGTTGAACATAACTGTCAGTCAGAAGGAAAGTAATTTGTCTTTTATTATTGCATTTTGTTTATAGCATTCGCATGGTGTGCTGTGAACACCCCAGGAGTTCTTTATTCACGGTTTGGGAGTTCATAAGCTTGAGGCAAAGTTTTCTCCTTGTCCCTTCACTATGGCCAGTGGAGAGGAGGATGACCCGATTATACAAGAGGTATGTGTGTGAAGTTTGTTTTCTGTCTTTAACTAGTGAAAGCTGTGAAAATGCTTTGCAATGCTTTTCACAAATACATTAATCTTAATGTTTTTTGCTTGTTTATTTGTTTTTTTTTTTGTTTGTTTTTTTTTTGAAGATTGATGTGTATCTTGCCAAAAGCCTTGCAGACAAGCTGTATTTGTTCCAGGTAAGGATAGCAGCTAAAGCATGTTCCTTCTAATTTGCTTAAGGGGTTGTTTGTTTGGTTTTTGTGGTGACCGCTTTAAGTAAACACTGAAATGTCTCCTCTTACAGTATCCTGTGCGCCCAGCCACCATGAACTATGATGATGTAACTCATTTATCTGCCAAAATTAAACCCAAGCAGCAAAAGGTGAGGTTTTTTACAGTCGTAAAATCTTAACGTTTTTTTTAAATAAACATTTTGAGAACCCTTAAAATACTGCTTATCATTCAGATGACACTTTGTATTCCATATTTTTTTTCTGCTCAGGTTGAACTTGAGGTGGCCATTGACACCGTTAGTCCAAACTATTGTCGCAGTAAAGGGGAGCAAATTGCTCTCAATGTGGATGGCACATCAATAGAAGAGTCCAACACTTTTTCCACGTTCGTAGCTTATTTGTCTTTGAATTTCTAAGTTTTTCCTGTTGAAGATCATTTTTTTTTTTAAATAACTTCTTTTATTATGTAATTTATATGTCTAAGCATCTGAATGAGTTTTGGATCTAAATGTGCACATGCATGTGTATTTCCTTTCTCCTACAGAAAAATGATGGATAAGCAAACATTCTCATCCATTCAGGCAACTACAAATACAACTCGCTATGCTGCTGCAGTGTTTCGTAAAGGTAATTATCTGCGTTCACTTTGAATGCTTCTGTGAGTGATGGGTGCTACAATGTCCCTCTGACTGTGACTGACTAATTTTGCTGGCAGGGGAGCTTCACCTCACGCCATTACAGGGCATTCTTCAAATGAGGCCCAGCTTTTCATATCTGGATAAGGCTGACAGTAAACACAGAGAGAGAGAGGCAGCCAATGAAGGTAAGTGAGGATTGTGTTTTGTTTTTCAATTGAGTTTGTCTATTGAGACAGCTTCAAGTTTGACATACCAGGGTTAAGTATAGAGGAAAGTTTTTAGGCTCGGGAAGTCAGTAATGGCAATCTTGTTGTTTTGTTTTTCTTTGAATACCCTCCAATTATGTAAGTCAATATAAGCTGTTTTATTGTAAATACATGTAAATCTAGCTGATTTTGGAAAAGTATGAACCTGTTGGATATGTTCTTGCATGCTTATTTATAAATGTGTCTTATAACAGCTGGAGACTCATCTCAAGATGAGGCAGAGGACGATATCAAGCAGATCACTGTAAGAGTCTACAAAAACTGTAATCTGGCACAATCACATAGGTTAAACTTTTTAAATACATGAAGCATTTAGTCATTGTTATTTTACAAATGTTTAAATATTTAGTCATCACTTATTTTTCTTCACACACATTGATTGAAGCAAACCTTTGACCTCACTTGTTATTTACAGTTTTCTGTTGCTGCTTTTATAGATTATGTTGTATTTGTCCATTGATGAACACTGGCTTTTTTTTTGTTTCGTTGTTGTGTGTTTGTTTGTTTGTTTGTTTTCTTCTTTGCTAAGGTGAGATTCGCCAGACCAGAGTCTGAGCAGGCTCGTCAGCGGCGTATCCAGTCGTATGAGTTCCTGCAGAAGAAACAGGCAGAAGAACCCTGGGTCCATTTACACTATCATAGCTTAAAGGTAAGAATGAATGAATGATGCAAGGGTTGCATGCTTCCTTTATTTTATACTGGTGCTGCTAGGCTAACATAGCTAACAAGTAATTGATGGTTACAGTAACCAGTTTAACTTTGTGCCAATCAAACCATGTGGAGTTGTTAAGCAATTTCAAATAGACTTGCTTAAGATGGTTTCTTACACTGTATGACATACTGATCTCAATAAAAATGAACAAAAGTGTGTCAGTAGTAGCCATGAAACCTGAAATGTGTCTGTGTCTGTGTCTGTGTGTGTGTGTGTGTGTGTGTGTGTGTGTGTGTGTGTGTGTGTGGTGGTGGGGTGGTGGTGGTTGTGCTGGTGGTGCTGGGCAGGAATAGTTCTGTAATCATCAAAAAGCTACTGCTTTCTCTCATGATGGTTGTCTTGCCTCTAGGATGGACGTTCTGAGCACGAGCGCCAGTATCTTTACTGCCAGGCTATGGATACCTCAGAGAACACAGAGTTGGTGAAAACCCCGAGGTAAGTAAAGGAAGATTACATTGACTTCCTGTTTAATCTAAAAATCAGAGGTCATTGTCACCTGTTTCCACTGGTAGAGTTTTTGAAAAGATTGAAGAGTTCATTTTCTTCACACAAAGTTTACACCATGCTGTACTTCTTCAAACTAAATTATCAAAATTCGAAAGCATATACGTTTTCAGAAACTTTGTTCAGTAATGGATATAAGCTTGTATAATGGCGCAAATAAAATGCTTATCCCAGTGCATCCAGAATAGTTTATTTATAGAGCAAAACCTGTGCTGTGATCACTTGATTTCTCCCTTTGGAATCTGGACAAAGCAGCAGAGGAAGCCTATTGTGTTTATGTTTATTGCCATTTTTTCTAGTTTTCATATATAGTATGTTGTTTTTACAATTTTTGATATGACACTCTTGCCAGATGGGAAAATCCTTTTGAGTTAAGGGCAGTTTGTCGTTGTCATATGTTGTTGATTGCATACTTTAATTTCACCAGTGAATACCTTGCCATGCTCATGCCGCCCCTAGCAGAAGAAAAGATGTAAGTAGAATATCTTTTTTTCTTTCCACAGTTACCTTAATGCTGTTGATATTTAAAAATGCAAACTCTATCACTATTTTATCATCTGTGTCTTTTATTGCCATTTTTAGAGTGAAGCCAGTGGGTCCCAGCAATGTGCTGTCAATGGCCCAACTACGTACTCTGCCCCTTGGGGATCAGGTCAAGACCTTAATGAAGAATGGTAAATTCTCTTATTGATATTGGTTACATACTAAGAGAACTTCCCCATGGGTCAGGATATTTACAGTTTGTTTCCCCTTCCTCGTTTTCCCAATTTATTCAGTCAAGGTTATGCCATTTGCCAACCTCATGGGACTACTTGCATCGGGCACGGACTCCACTGCAGTACTGCGCTGCATACAGCAGGTGGCGCTGCTTGTCCAGGGAAACTGGGTTGTCAAGAGGTAAGAGCGGTCTCCCTTTCTTGGTTTCTCTCTCATGTCTTTACCTAATGACCCACTATGATCAATTTCACACTTTGTAATTGCAATTAGAGGTCGCATTTTTATTGTTTTGTATTGTCATTTTCACTATTGCAAAAATATGCACACATACAACACTGGTTTGAGGTGGGTTGCTTAAAATTCCCTGCAACTGTTGTTTTTTTCCAGTGACGTTCTGTATCCCAAGTCCACCTGCAGTCCACATAGTGGGGTGCCTGCAGAGGTGCTCTGTAGGGGCCGAGACTTTGTGGTGAGTTAACACCAATCGGAATCACTTTGTTGATAGAAACAAAAACGAACTATGTTACATATTGATGTTGTCCTGTGTCATAAGATGCTTTGCTTCCTTTTGAACATACCGAACATGGAAAATAGTACAGGACAGAAGTTCCACTTTAATGCTTAAAAAGATTAGTTCAGTGATTTGCTTTTGCGTGTTGTCTTTGTGTTTTTGTAGATGTGGAGGTTCACACATGAGCGCTCACTAATGAGAAAAGAAGTGGCTGCCATCATAAAGGTTGGTATGATTGACTGACTGATCCAAAATTAGATTCATTTGAGAGTTTTGGCTGGTATGAATGACTACATTGATAAACATGGGAGCAGTACAGCAGTAATGCAGTTACCACTTCTGGTCTAAAATGTATTTTTTTGTTTATGAAAATTTTAGGCTCTTGTTTAGTTTTTCTTGGCAGACAAATTGTTAAAACATTATACTGGTGTGCATTTTCATGTTAGTACACCTCACAATAATACAAAGATATATTATAACATTACTAAATTATTGTTATCTGTATTAAGGACCTTTACCTTAATTTTACAACAATGAGTAGTTGTTCTGATTAAATTCCTTTAAATATTCCACTTTACCGTCTACTCCAACATGACTCTTGGCTCTGTGTGTCCCCAGCTGCCTCCTGAGGATGTGAAGGAGTTCTTGGAGCAGATGGCTGTTCCCAGAGCTAACAGAGGCTGGGAGTTCCTGTTGCCCACCGACCATGACTTTGTCAAGAAGCACCCTGATGTGGCTCAGAGACAGCACATGCTCTGGATGGGCATCCAGAACAAGTAAAACTAAAAATTGTATTTGTTAATTTTTGTGTCAAACTTGTGTGTTTTCATGATGGTGATGCATGTTTTTTTGTGGTCAAAAAACAGGTATTTCTGTACTCTTAATCAAATGTTGTTGCAGGTTGGAAAAAGTTTTCAACTTCTCAAAGGAGGACTTTCTGCAGAAAAAGGATACTCAAACAGGTAATTATCAGACCTCAGTGCGATATCTTCATTCTCACTTCTTTTACAGCTTAATAATAATAACATGTTGACATACTAGTTAGTTTTTTCTTGCAACTGAGTTCATATATGTGTTTTAGAGCCACAGTGTATTAGTGGTGAGCAGCGTCTCAAGGCTGCTCGAGAGAGCGCTCGGGAGCACCATGCCTCTCTGCAGAAGGACTTGGATACCCGAAGACTGAAAACATCTGCTGTGTCTTCTGCCCCCAGTGGAACTGACGCAACCGTGCGAATAAAAGAAGAGCCTGTGAGTGATTCTGAAGAGACTGTGGACACATCCAGTGCTCTCCCAAATGGTTCACTCAATGGATATCCTTCTGCAGACTCGCCTAACATGGACCCCTACAATGATCATGGGGCTGGGCAGACCTCTACCCCAGAGCTCCAAGACTTTATACGGAACACTTTTAGAAAGCACTTTGTGCTGTGTCTCAGTGAGGTCAAACGGCTGTTCAACCTACATCTCGCCAGCCTGCCTACAGGCCACTGCGTGTTTGGCCATGTCACAGACCGTATGCTCCAGGACACGATCCTCCACAGCCACTGCAAGCAGATCCTTGTGCCTGTGAGTACATGAAGGCCCTGATGTAGTAAACTGGAAACGAGTGTTTTTTAGAAGTGCAACTAGGGGTGGGCAATATGGCAAAAAATATTAAGTCAGGATAATTCAAGACATTTTCATGATACATAATATGAATCACAATATTTAGTTTTTCTGAGATGTAATAAGTTGGATGAAACAAAATATAGCCTGTAGTCCCTGTAGTAAATTATTATTATTATTATCATTATTATTATTATTATTATTATAACAACAGTATCATAAGGGACGCATCGATACCGGTCACAGGTATCGGGCTGATACCGTGCTTATTTGCTCATACTCACACTTGTAAAAATTCACTCATGTTACGCAAGCTAAGTGTAACTACCACCCCAATGAACAAACACATAGAAGGAGAGTCTGCTCACACAGCTTAGAGTTACGGACTCCATGGAGGTCTGACACAAAGCTGTCGGTTATTTTAAACATTCTGCCTTGGCAGATTCCCACCCATCCTACACTGTGAGTTTTTAGACAGTTTTAAACACAGTCACAACCACTTCCCAAATACGGGTGTAGACAGGCAGGCCAGCTAAACAGAGAGGGGAAAAAGTCGACATTTCCTACCAACGTCCATCTATGCTGACTTTACTCTATTTTACTGAATAGAATAGTTAGATATAAATTTTAATACAGAATTAAAAAAAAATTGTTACTAATTTGTAAAATAGGCTATAGAGAGACCATATTGTCCTACCATGTAGATCACCGCCTGCTTTTAGCTTCAGTGCTCAGTGTTGGTAGCACAGACTCCTTCATATGCGGCCGTGAAATGCGTCCTCCTTTTCCATGGCAACGAAAAAAAACTTGACAGGAGTGACGTTTGGTGACGCACTGGTAAGGGCGGGAACAGCGGTGCTGTTACGCAAACAGAAAATGAGCTGTAGAGCAGACCGTCTCATTTCGGTGCAGCCTTCAAAGGACACTCCTTCGTAGACCACATCCTTTGAAGGATGCAGCCCCTTAATTGGGACACAATGAGTGTGTTATTTTGAATGAAACAGCTTTGTTTAAAATTGTTCATGGACAGAGCATTTTCACACAGTGTGAGTACGTAAATTGAAGTCTTTTTCTGTACACAATGGTCTGTTCTAACATACGGTGTGAGTCACCAAAGAGCAACATTTCTAAAATCTCACAGTGTATGTCTGGATTTAGAGACCATTGAACTACAGCTCAACCACCCAAACAAAAGACTTCAGATGCGTTAGCCCTGCATGTGATTCCTGCAAAGAGTTGTTGAAAGAGGCAGATTAGGAGCATCCAAAAATGCTTTGTAAAATGTACTTTACTTACAGCTATACAGAAGCGCTTTTCTGACAAGGAACAAAATTATTATTATTGTTAGTAGTAATAGTAGTTGTATATTTATTTATTTGTGTGTTAATAAATTATTTTTATTAATAAAATTTGTTTAAACATTGATAAACCATTACTCTCATAGTAAGTAGACATGCTAAATTGACCTTAGGTGTGAAAGTGTGAGTGAATGTATATGTCTGTCTGCCCTGCGATGGACTGGCGACCTGTCCAGGGTGTGTCCTGCCTTCTGCCCAATGACCGCTGAGAGAGGCCCCAGTCCCCCCCGCGACCCAGAATGATAAGCAGTTTCAGAAAATATGTGTGTGTGTGTGTGTGTGTGTCATAGCAAGTAGCACAAAATGCTGTTCCTACGGATCATGCCTAAACTGGTGGCTCTGAGCAGGTTGCTGAGACTGAAAATTTCAGTGTTGAATGGTGCAGGGGAGTGAAGGAAAGAGCATTTTAACCACATTGTCTTAAAAACTGAAAACAGCTTTTTGTCAGTGAGCGAGGGGGCGACCATGTTTTAGATTCTACATGAACAAGCCGCTTAAAAATCGCTTTATATTTTGAGTGTATGCCAAACTCGGCTCTGAAGGGCCACCTTGCTAGCCGAAACGATTTTCTCATTTCTCAGAAAAAAATTCAGTAGGGAAAAGTCCAGAGCAGTAGGAAAAGCATTTAGACCGCAGTGGGTAATGAAAACCGACGTTATCACACAAACCGAAGACAGCTTTTTATTTTCTGTTCCACCTTAAATGGTGCAGGTGCAAGTATTGGAACTGCTGCAACATTAAAATTGGGGAAAAAATAAAAAAAATGCTGGCAAATAGGAAATCAAGTTCAGCCTTGTCATTATCGCTTCAAATTAAAGCTTTAATACTGTTAGGAACAGAGTCCCCCCAGACCTGCCTCTGACTGTAAAACTGTGACTGCTCACTTTTTTCTTTTGCGGTTTTGGTTCCAGAAGTAAAAATAGATCTGTCTAAAAATCCTTTTATGAAAGAGTTTTAAGCACCCAACCAAACCAATCAGCTGTGAGATTAGCCTGGACATTATAAACATTTATTCTGAGGGGAAAAAAAACATGCATAGGTACCAGACTGTGTACTAAACGTTTTTTAATGTCTTAAGGTACCCATGATCCCAAAAAGCACTGCAAATGATGTCAAGTAATCAATTTCTCTCCAGTCCAAATAGTTTTCAGCCAACTTTTGCAGTCATGTTTTTTTTTTCCTCATCTGTATTGTCATTATATTGTTGATATTGTAGTTGTACATCTAGTGTTTGCCTTTTGTCTTTCTGGTTTTGTGGTTTGTTTTTTACACATTGATGTCTAGCAAGGTGCTTAGCAGTCATAGTACAGTAAAACTTACTTTACTATAAAAGAATGATTGATTTTAAGATTTATTTTACTCATCATATGGATCATCCTACTCATTCAAGTGGTCCCAGTAGACAAATGTAATTACTGAAAGGGAACTTGAGGGGTCTGTAAACTTGATATGTTAATATGATTATCCCAAGAAAAGGGGATTTCTTGCTCTCTTTAGACACATTACTATTGCACACTACTATGATTGCCGTTTGCTCTGGTGTTTTTACATGTGCAAAACTACGTAAATTATGTATGGCAAATTTTTTTTGTACAACAGCATAACATCATTATTTATCCACTTTCCCAACCCTTATGTGTGAATAAAGGAATGTGGAACTTTGTAAACCTAAACAGCAGGTCAACTTGGATCTGTTAGGGCTTGGCCAAGTTCCTATTCAGCGTAATCCAGTTTTGTTTGGGTTTAAGGCGTAATCCTTTATTCTGGATTTAGGGTGTACACGGTAGGGTAGGTTGACTGGTGTTATGTAATTGCTATTAATGGAGACAAAGCCCATTACTGTTAAGCAGAGCCTAATGCCAGGGAGTGGGGCAGTGTCTTTTGAATGCAAGCTGACTGGAAGTGTGTTTGTTTCTGCGCTTTACTAAAATCCTTGAGGGATCTTCCTACTCGGGCTTTCTTCAAGTGGTCGGACAGTCGTCATTGGAATTTTTTTATTTGCTTACATACAGGTGTCCTGTTAACATACAGAACTCACTTCCATGTATAGCAATTATAGAGCTTGTTTTGTACTTTTTACTGTTAAACTGAGACACCGAACGCTACCTCAGTACAATGTTGACCTTAGTGTAATAATACGCATTGTTTGTTTAAGTGCGCTTCGGGGGGGACCAGTGTGATCTTTTCTTCCACAACTGATTCAGAGATGCAAAATATTTTTCAACACTGCAGAAAAGTAAATATCCATGGCACTTGTCTTAGAATTGAAAAAGACTGTCATAACATTACTGTGGTAAAAATATAGTCTATCAGTGACTTCTTGGTGTGAGCCTTCATGAGGAAATTCCTTGTTTGTTTGTTTTTTTTTGTTTTTTTGTTCTGTCTTAAAGGTGCTTTAATTTAGTGCCATAAGCCATGAGTGTTCACTTTTGAGCAGGTTTTTGAATAGGATTGCACTAAAATACTGAAACTGTGGGCTGATGCTGTAATCCAGTATGTTTTTTTCAATGCATCTCTGTTGAGTGCTGATACATTGGATCTCATCAGAGAGATATCATTGTACATATTCTGGACTCCATTCACATTCAAATGCAAATTTGAAAATGCTTATTGCTATTGTGTATTACAATTGCATTTCCAATGTGAGTGTGCATTGCTAAAAACCCAATTCAAATCCAGTTAAAAATGTGTACTTGCATTTGCATTTCTGTGTATAATGACTGGAAAATTTGATGTGGAAAGCAAATTATTTTGACAATTCATTTTCGTTGTCCTAACGGTCTGACAAAAAAAGTCGCCCATTGTGCTGATTGTTGCACTTCAGCTCTGTCAAAATGAAAACTCAGTTGCACTGCTGTCAACAAAATGCTGTTAGTATGACTTCAGAATTTTTAAAAAAAAATTTTAGTGCGGGCATTGGCGGTACTGGCAGGGCTCGATGCTTGTTTTGTACAATATGGGGCCAGCAACAGCAACTCCTGCTAATGACATTTTAACACTCACCAACCAGGGCAAGGATATATCTGTCCAAAGTGATTTCTGTGTGAAATTCGGATTCCTGACCAACTAGGAGAGCTTGTGGCTGCGTAAGCACCAGTGTTAGTGACATGGTGACTGGCTTTGGACAGAGGCTCGTAGAACTGTCGGAGGAACAGTGGTCATGGATTAACACGTCCCTGCATGTTTCAGTGCTTTCCCTGCTTTAATACACCCTTTACAAATAGTCACGGGTTGTTAATAAGATACTGTTTGGTGTGGAAGTGATTTTTGACCTGCTAAGAGAGCTTGTGGCTGCACAAGCACCTCTGTTGGTGACGGTGTGACCGCAGCCTTGCAGGACCATTGGAGAAGCACTACCCTGCACATTTTAGTGCTTTTCCTGCTGTAACACATCCATTACATATAGAGCTAGGCGGCCCGGTTTTCCAAAGTCGTCTTATTGTGAAGTTCCTCCAGGACTGGGGTTGGGAAACTCTGCACTGACCCACAGTGGCCCTGTACCTCCTTAATAAGAATATCCATCATTGGCCGTCCAGGTCCTTCAACAGTCCTGAAATTACTGAAAGGGAACTTCAGGTGTCTGTAAACTTGATATGTTAATGTGATTATCCCAATTACACATAGAGCTGGTCCTTCAACAGTCCTGTGAGCCTCTGTCTGAAATCCTACCTGGAGTTTTATGTAGGGAGCTAACTATAAATATGCGCTACTGTAGCTGAATTCAGCTTCTTATTCGCCAGCTTCTTGTTTGAACAGGAAAATTCGAGTAAGAAGTTTAAAGCTTTCGGCTTTGGCTGTGGTAGAACATTTTGACAAAGTTGCGCAATTCATCAGAACACCGGTCGCCATGACGCTAACAGTGGGCCTCATTCGCCAATCGTTCTTAGAAAGAAATTTCTTATTAAAACCAACTTATGCAGTTTTCACGAAGATTCTGACGTTCACCAAAGTTTTCTTATTAAGGATTTGTTCTTAGGTAAGAACAGAACCTACACACACTCAAGAGCACAAAGGTGTGAACAGTTCTGCAGTTTAAGAGCTCGTCATGAATCTGATGTAGACTTTTTCTTAGGATCTTTCTCGAGAACAAATTTAAGAAAATAAACAGGAAGTTATTGGTGAATAAAGCCCACTGATGTTTGTGCAGCCCTTTGCTCCCCTTGTCAGGTTGCTATAACTAGCTTTGTATTGTGGTAAACAAGCATCTAGCTCTAGCTCTAGCAATTTACTACAGAAAAGCACTCTCTTTAACATTGCAACTCATTCTCAGTACTATGCACAGATATAATATACTGTGTATTTATCTTTGAGTTATTGACCTACTTCCAACGTAAAAAAAAAACTCTTTTTAGGAAGTAGATCTACTTTATATTAAATTAGGAAAATATAAGAAATGTTTCCTTGACATTTCTATCCTAACGCTTCAGCTGCTGGCCTGCTGGTTGTTTGAATCCAGCTCTGCAAAGTTGCACTCCCCTTGGCTGCCTTCCTCAGCTCTTTCTCTCTGTTGGAAAGCACTGCCTTTTATATAGCTGCCTAGCTTAGATTGCTTTGTGTGATAGCATAATACTAGGCACATTGCATGACGTGATGCAAATGTGACAAGCTGCACGTTGTTCGGAAGCATATGTGGAGATTTTTATTCACGGGAATTCCCACTAGTTATATGGTTTGTTGTTATTAGTTTCTGCAACTTGAAAAGACTCACCAGGAGCCAAACAAGTAACACGATAGTGTCACATGAAGTGATAAAAGTTAGGTTGATGTAATGATTTACTTTGGTTTAACTTAAGCAATTTGTGTGTGTGTGTGTGTGTGTGTGTGTGTGTGTGTGTGTGTGTGTGTGTGTGTTTGTGTTTTTCTTTTTTTTCTTTTCTTTTTTTTTCTTTTTTCTCTCCATAACTGTATGACATACTGAGGTACATGAGGTGTGCTCTTCAGTGCTGGTATCAGTGTGATACCAGTTCAGCTATCAGTAGTGGTACATATATATTTTTTTTTCTTTCTTTTTATTTATATAAAATCACAGAAGGAAACCCTGAAACTTCTGACTTGGTGTTTGTGTGTGCATTGTTTGTTGTGAATAATGACTTTTTGTCTCGTTTGTGCAGTTTCCCCCTCAGAGCAATGCTAGCGCAGACGAACAGAAAGTCTTTGGCTTGTGGGAGAGTGGTGAAACCTTTGACAAGGTAATGTCCTGCATTATATCTGATGCTTGGGAAATGTTTCTTTTTTTCCAAAGTATTCTAGAGTTTGGATTTGTTTCTTCTGGCCATTGTTAGAACATGATTCTTTCCTTGGCTCGCATGATAGATTGTGATGTTATTGCTGATCTAACTATGCTAAAATGTTTCTTACCGATCTGAAATTTCTTCCCCTTTTAGCATCGGCAGATTCTGTTTGAAATCTTCATGAAGAACTACCGAGTAAGAAGGAATGTTATCCAGACCCGACTCACGCAGGAGCTTGGTGATGCTGTCACCAAATCTGATGTAGACAGGCTACTCAAGGTATCAGTTGCACACTAGATATGGCATTCAAAAAGTGAATTTCATACTTGCACTTTAGAGCTTTAATTGGGCCTTACAATTTGATCCAAACCCAGTTACAGCCCGATAATTTTCTCTACAAGTCTAACCCAGCACACAGCGTCACATTTTGAGTCTAAGCCTGACAAAATTCAGTTCATTCCGAACCCTACTTGAACCACATCAAGAATCCGAAACTGAACAGAGTCCCACAGAATTCTTTCAGAAACTGACCCAAACTGGCCCATCATCACTCAGTGCTGAATAAAGCATGAAAGAACAGTGTTTAGCTGCACCACTCTGTGCTTTCCTAAATTGGTTCACTGTTTATTTCTCACACATCCATTTTCTGAATTTCTCAAATGTGGGCCTTAAGGCGCTGGAGCTACTGCTTTAAGGTAATGATAGTAAAAAGGAATAACATAAGTAGAAAAAACTAACACAGTAACAGTAGGGTAAAATTTAAGTGTGAGGCAGGCTGTGAGAAGCCGAATGTGAAATTTGAACCCGAGCCCAACACCTTTGGAAAATAACATTTGAATCCGACCAAATCCAACCTGAGCAGTACGGCTCCTGTTGGGTTTCGGACAGATATTTCAGGTCCTACTGAGCATGCCTCTGAAGCCATATTAGTGTTTGTTCTTGCCTAAGAGGTGGTTTCTTTACTCTCTGTTCTAGGAGTGCTGCATCAGCTTAGGGGGAATGTGGTACCTGAAAGGCACAGTGCAGTCCTGACAGCAGGAGGAGGAGTCCTAGGCATCCTGTCAATCCAAAAAAAAAAGAAAATCTCCCTCCGAGTTTAGTGAGAGTAAACTCTGCATGGGGAGATGGAGCAGACACACAAATCAATCACTGCCCTCAGCCGGCAAAGACCAAGTTTGGAGGACAGAGGTCCACCTGCTGCTCCAGGACATTTGTTTTTGTTTACCTTTCTGGATACCGCATAGCCAAAATCAGAGCTTGTGGAAGCTTGCAGAACACCTCACAATTCATAAAAAGGGCTGGATATCCACTTGATCATATAGAAGAATTTAGTGAAATCATAGAATGAGAAAGATGTATGTGCAGAAAGATAATATAGAATTTTTGTTTTCTCATGGTTTCTATTAGGCATTACTAATAAAGATGAGCAAATTTTATCTTGTTTGTGGCCTTTGAGAGAGGTTCATGTTATTAGTTTTGGCCTTTCCTAGGACTTAAATTGACAGCGAGATGATGGGTTTGTGGGCCCCACTGCTGGTTTTATAATTAATTGACATTTGTTTTTTGTTTTTGTTTTTTTTTTTGTTTTGTTTTTTTTGGGGGGAGGCGTGTCAAATGTTGTTGTTTGACTTTAATAGTCAAATTAACACTTACTGTGCCCTGTCTTTCCTTTGTAGTGTTTACATCCATCTTCAAAGGTTGAACCAAAGCTCTGACTTGCTGTGGAATGGCCCTAGTATGTAGTGGACTGGACATGAGTTGTGGGGGATGGCGGGATAGGAGGAGGAGAAAAAGAAAGCAGTACTAACTAACTGCTATGGTGCCATTATGGAATATTGTGTTGGTTTACTGCAGAGAATGTTGATTGAAAGCATAGGCAAACAAAGAAATCTGAAAAATGCACCATTCTTACGTGGCCTTTGAGACTATAGTCCCTAAATAAATGAGAGTTAGCCACTGGTTTATCTAGTGGAATTTTAAAGTGACTTGGGATGCACATTTGATTAACTCTTTCTCAACTAAGCAAATGTCAGGACAGCTATATGCATTTCAGTTTCACACCATTACTGTATTCTGACAGTGTGGGGTAAAATCAGTTTTTGAATTGCCATGATGGACTGTACCGCTGTTTATTTTGCAAAGCGTATGTTCTGTTCTAAATGAAAGGCCCTCTGACGGTCAGTCACATTTTTAGCCCGTTTAGTTTTTGCGATTTACTAGTTTTTGCGGTCGTTGTTGTATGAGGTGGAACTGAGGCTGTCCTGGCAATCAGAGGTGCTGGAGAATAATTGCTTTGAACAGGCAAGTGTGGGATTGTTTATTGGTGAAAAAATATACTGAGTGACTGAAATGCTTTTTAGGTCAAGAGAAAGTGCCTCTAAATTATTCAGGGGAAATATTACCATTATTAAATTCGCTTTGTTATGACTGGAACAACTTTGATTTCACATTTAGCCTCTTCCTTCCTAACAGAAGACTGCTTGTTATGTTCAAGACATGTTGGCTCTTAGATCCTGTTCAGCAGTTTGAAGCATTCCATATATTCAGAAATTTACCTTGTTTGTCTACACGGACACAGTCAAAAAGGGGTTTTGACCTAAACGTGAAAGTCACCTGTTTCAGTTGGACATCATTATGCTCAATAAACACTGCAACCAAAGTACTGCTATTGGTGTCTCGTTTCTTGACTTAGTTTGTTGACACTACTATTAAAAAGAAATTTAAAATCACTCGTCTTACTGATTTTTTTTAATACTAATGTAAACAGTGGAATTTTAAAGAAAATATACCGTATGCCAAATAGCATTTAAAGCATTATATAGTATTATGAATAATTAATTGATACTCAATTCATTATTTAACTAATTATTATAATAATTATGCAGAAAGTTTCAAAAAAGTAGAATACCTCTTTTTTTGTATATCTTCAGTGCAGTACAGCTTCCTTAGTCATTTTGGAATGATCTATACTTTTTTATTTACTTGCCCCATCTGAAGTCTAGGAAGTGGCATAAAGGCTAGGTTAAGTGTTTTTTATAATAGTGTTTGAAACAAAATTCAATTTTGAAAACATTTATTTCAAGCTTTTGAGTGCTAGAATGTATCATCAAATTTACATATATATTGACTATAACACACAGAAATTAAGCACCAAATGTAAACAGGTTTACCCCTTTGAGATACATGTGCATTTTAACAGGTAACCACAGTAGCAAACATCTACAGCAGAAGACAGAGCAGTTGTTGCACTGCGTTTTAGACAAGACAGAGACCTGGACGCACTGAGTCAAGACCAAGTCTTTGTAGTAGGTGTGTCTGAGTCAAGACTGAGACCAGATTCAACATTTTTTTTTTTGAATATACAAATAAAACGATAGGGAAAAATTTAATTTATTTGTGGATCACTGTTCATTCATTATACACGATATCAACAAATAATTAGATTTCATATTTTGTAAAATATTAAATAAAATATAGCCTAAATATATTATTAATTATGTATATTATTATTGTCATTATTATATTATAGTCAAGCAAATGGTGGTGTTTATTCACTGTCCCTTCTTCTCTAAAACGTCTTCAGAATCACCACCTAAAGTCAACTGAATATAAACCAAACAACATACATCCATGCTCTCAGGGGATGTTTGAATTTTAGAACCAATAAAAATCACCAAACAAGTTAAGCCTAGTTAAACCTAGTTAAGCCATCAATTAAGCATCAATTAGATCCCCAACCGGTCACAAACAGATTTTATTTAAACATGTCGACAAAGCACTGTTTTATTTTGTTTGAATGTTTTGTTGATAGAAAAACGTTCAGTTTCCAGGTACCGCTTGCTTGGCTGATCTTGAGAACAATGTCTGTGTCTTACCCTGAGAGAGAGACAAGCCCAAGACTGGACTTAATTACTACAACACTAGTTGTTGCCACTGCCATTGTGTTGTTACTTACTGAAGTAACTGATTTACATTCTTGATCTCTATTTAGTATTATTTGTATAGTTCCCTTGTTTGGCTCCACAGATGTCATAAAGATAAAAAAAAAGGGCCAAAGGGTTTTATATTCCATCAGAAGGCTGTTACTGACTGATCAGAAGCCCACCCTGTTTGATCAAGAGCTGTTTATGATCCAAAATCCTGAACTTAGGTTAGATGTGCAGCACAAGTTGCCATGGTGACATAGCCTATTAAATAAAGTGATCCCCTGTTGTGAGATCTTATGCTTAACTGAGCTTAAAGTTAGCAAGAAATCCTGCTTTGTGAAACAGGCTGCAGGTGTCATGCTGTACCATTTGAAGATGATCTGTGTGGCATCTGGATGTTGCTTTCTACATTAGGTTTATGATGACCAGTACCTACTACTGTTATCAAGGGCCTCACCAAGAGTTAATCAACTCAGATAGCAATACACATATTTTAAACGAGTAAGCATTTTTATGTAAACTTAAGTGTGTAGCTGCTAAAGGTAAACTGTGTAGTCAAAATAAATGGTAAGCACCAAAAATCCAAAACAGATGCTTTAAGATGATCATATTGTCATGTAATGCCTTATGAAATATAACTATTTAAAATAGGCACCCCAGAGAGTTCCAGGAGGTCGAAATGTGTAATTTTGTACAATGTGGCAATGACTAGACAATAAAAGATACGAAATAAGCTACAGTGTGCTTCACACATACATGCCTTTAAGATTCCTTCTGGTTCAGCCAGTCGTGAGACTGCTTGATTGAATCTGAACCTCATACTGGGACACTTGCCAAGTCCTTGTGGAGGACAAATCTAAGAGGCTTGTAGCGTACAGGCGTCATAGTGCATTGCTGTGTTTAAACTGGACTTGGCCCTGTTCTCCCTTAGGTTCTCTTTGCTCCTTTGGATACAAGCAAAAATCTCATGGAAAAGGACTTTGTATTCAGGTAGTGGGACATCATCCTGTGTACCGACCCCCTGGGAGCAGGGGTGCTTGGCTGGCGATGGGGTCAAGTGCTGAGTGACTGTAGCTGTTTGCACAGCTTTGTGGCTCCGTGGCTGGGGCCCATCTTCGCAGCGGCGCAGAAGAGCATTGTATTTCCTCTGCAGGGCGCTGTACTCAGCATCCACTTCATTCAGCAGGGAGATGCCCTGGTGGTACTTCGCTGTCTCCGAATGCCCCCTGCAGACATTAACACGCCCCATGTCCCTCAGGCCACTGTCCTCACCGCTGACCCCCCTCAGCTGCCTCTCACTGTTGCAGCGCTTTAGCATGTGGCTCCTCTGCCACGCCTCACTCATGTCTTCCTCAGAGGGGAAGAACACTGTGTCCGGCAGCAGCAGCCGGTGGGTGTGGCCAGCACCACCCGAGGCTGAATCAGAGCGCCACAGTTGCCTGAGTTCCTCAACTTCTGCCTCCAGCTCGGCCAGCCGTGCCTTATAGCCTTCGATCAGGGTCACACGTGGCTCCAACTCGCTTATCTCTCGTGCTAGAGCATCAGTGTCCTGTTCCGCAGCCTCCCTCAGAGCACGCTCTGCTTTCAGCTGGGCCTGCAGTGTCTCAACAGAGTGCAAAAGGGCTGAGTGCTCCTCCTCCCAGTCCTCCTGCTCTATAGAGGGAGTGCTCGCCGAAACAGAATGCTCGAAGGGTGGGCACCTGAAAGAAATGTACAATGGTGAGAATCAGTGACAGATTAACATGTAAGATTTATCTAACATATCAGGAGAGATACTCTTCAGTCAGTAAAGTCTGCCTCCAGAGTAGTTTGAACACATGCATGTCCATGTTGGGTAGAAAAATGTATCAGCATGTGGAATCTGAGCTTTCTGTTCATTACTATGTTTTCTATCACTGTATAAAGGAAGCACAATGCTGCCCTTATTGTTGGATGCACTGTGGTAGTTTCACAGCGAGTGTGCACACATTCAGAACAGAATACAGAATTCAGAGCACTAAGGGCTTATTATTGATTTGTAGTTTAGCTTCACCTTAAAGTTATAAGAAGTGCTTCCCTCTGGACTGCTGCATAACACAGGGCAGCCAATCAGAACAGAGGTTATTTACATAAATCAGTCCTAAACTCTCACTGTTTAATTCTAAAGGGTAAAGAGAAGTTGTATAATGTTCTTGTAAAAAAGAATCCTGATGTTGTTGTGTGTACATAGCTGCAAAAGACGACTGAACACTTTGGTTTGTTCCACAGTCAATTGTTTCAACATAATAAGACTTTTACTTGTGGGATTGGTACTGCTCCTTCAAACAGGGAGGAGTTGGGCTACTGGCTGGCCACTGTGGCTCCAGCAAGTCTGGTGTGGTCTGCTCAGAAGGAACAGTCTTCAGCTCCTTCACCTCCCTCTGCAGGTCCTCCACCTGACACTGCAGCCCGTTTATGGTCTCTGTGAGCCTGCACAGGAGACAGCACCTTCATCTCAAATCAAATTGATTCTCACATTTCACATCAGTTGTTATATATAGTATATCATCGCTGCCATAACCAAACCTTGTGTTTCCAAAATAGAAAGAGAAAAAAGCATTCGTAACTTATAGAAGATCATTCACTGTGAAATTTTTTATATGAGAGCAATCACATATTTATATATGTCTACAATTTATATAGCTATGTTTAGAGGGGAATCATAAAAATTGCAGTGCTGTCTTAATGATGTCTAAATCCTGAGACCTGTTTTACCCCTCAATCTTAAGCTGGGCTGAGCGGTTGTCCAGGACCAATCTTTGATTGCTCTGCTCCAGGTCTCGTGCAGTGGTGTCCAGCTGCTCATAGACCTTAGCATGCTGATCATTCACTGACCTGAGCAAGTCCACCTGCTTAGACAGATACTGAAGAAGAAAAAAAGGGATTAGAAACCTACCTACCTTAAAGCGAGCTCATGAAGGGATACAGTATCTTTAAAAAGTGCAACAGTACCAAACACCAGTGCTGCAGTGCTTTAGGTCCAGTCTCACAGATGTTTTTGTATTGTCTTGAACCGTTAACATCTGTACTCAGACTCCTCTTGGTCTTACTAAATTTATTCTTGTCTCAAGACCAGCTGAAGTTTTCTTTTATTTAACTGTCACCAACTTGTACTGGCCTAAACTATAGCAACTCAAAACCAGATCATTGCATCTGTTTGTTTTAGCCACATTTGTGTTTGTTGGTAGAAGGGGACATGTTAATTGAATTTGATGAAATTTTATTGTGTGTCCATCCTTTGTGTTTGTGCCATGCTTGTGACTTCAAAAACAAACAGAATAGAGTTAAAAGTGCTTGAATCGGTCAATAAAGAATCTAAATTGAACCCAACTGTAATACATTTCATTGCTAGGTAATTGTGTAATTATATCATTTCATTAAACAATATAGCAAAATGAAAGTAATGTTATGGAATTGTAAGCATTAATTCTGTTGTTCCAAGTGAATCTGAGGGGTACATCTCATTTTTAAATGGCAATAATAATCAACAGTTTGAAAACACCAAGATATTTGGCCCGGAAATTTGGCCAGTTAAAGTATAGTTAAGGCTTGAAGAAGACTCGAGTCTCAGTCTTGACTCTTGACTCTCATTTGGACTTGGACGTGACTTGGTCTTGGCCCCTTTTAGACTTGGTATTGACTCGATCTGGTCATAGTCTTGGACTATGGTGGTCTTGACTACAGCCTCACTGAATGCAGAAAGTGATGTCATCCGCATACATGTTTACAAATGAAATGTGACCTTTGGCCCTAAATAAAAGATCAAGCTGCTCTTGTTGGTACTGTGGTAAAACTAGCTGTAGTCTAAAGCATACACAGTGTCTTAAAGCTACACATTTTCTATCTCACTTCATCTTAGTTCATCTACCTCAGTCTCCATATCTTGGAAACAAAGGTCACTCTTATTAAGCACTTCCCTACACCAGGTTGTTCTTTTTTTTTTATCATGAAGAAGCTCACCGGAATAGATAAACACTGATATGGCACCATACATTTTATTATTAGGTTAATTATTAATCAATATTGAATCATCTTTGGTTCTCAGCCCTGGTTCTGGAGTACCCCTGCATTGCATATTCTGGTGTTTTCCCTGCTTCAACACATCTGATCCAACTAATCAGGGTTGGGTTTATTGAAAGCATCTTAGCACAAAGATGATTCTTAAACAGTAGAGCGAGCATCACACTCTCTCTACCGGTTAAGATGGTCTTAACACTAAGAGGCTTCTGGAAAACTGCGCCCCTCATTAACCACCAGAGTGACAGGTTAAAAATAAAACTGTAAAACATGATAAGGAAATTCCACTTGTACAGCTGTAGGTGTGTCAGGGCAGGGCGAGCTGTTAAAAGGTCCCCAAAATGGCATGTTGTCAAACTTTTTAGTCCTCAGCTTTGATAGTTGTAGTGTGCACGAATCACAAGACTGAAAGCCACGTTGAGCAAGAAATTATTAGTGTCATTTTAGTCCATTCTTAAGAAAATGTGCTGTGATTAATGTTTCTAATGCAGTCAAACAAAGTATTTTCACATGTACTTTACATTCTGTGGTAGCTTTTAATGGTTGTGATTATGTTTGTATTAGGTATAGATTCAAGCAGCATTCATAATACTAGAAAAAAAAGCTTTTTTCACTGCAAAACGTTACACTTGGGAAGTGAAAACATCTCAGATCCTGTCAATATCTCCAACATTTGTCATTTTGAGACTTTATAACAATATTATAGGAACCTTCAGCTTGTTTCTAGATGTTTTGACTTGTTTCAAGTAATTTTGTCCAGTAATATTGTTTTTAAGTGACATTTCATGAATGTTTGAAATAAGCAAAATTATCTGCCAATATAATTTTGTAATCACTGAAAACAAAAAAAAAGAAATAAGTTGAACTCTCATAATACCCTCATAACAATCTAACAGTAAGACATATTACATATATTGACTAGATTTAAGATGTTTTCATTTGCCATATATTTTTTACAGTGTTCATGCCTTTGCGGAGCCAATACTTTACTATAATACAAGTAATGTATACATAAAATATCAACACAAACACACTGAAATACAGGAGTTCCACAGATAATATAGATAGAAAAAGCATAGCTGGGTGGCAGGAATAGTTTATGCCAAGGACTGTGAGACAATCTGTTAATCCAAGCACCTCCTCACATTAGACATCAGACTCTTGCCCTGTGATGTGATCAAACTACATGGTAGAACATTAAAATTATTATGATGCAATGCTGCACTCAAAGGTCCTGAAAAGACCTATTGCTCCACCTCTACATAAGTACCTCTATTTCCTGTTGCTGCTCTTGGTTGGCGACATACATCTGCTGGAGAGCTTGCTCCAGTTCATGGTTTCTCTCTAGGAGGGTTTTGCCCAACTCAGCAGCCAAATGAAGATCTGTGCACAGATAAGGAGCGCCCACATAAACAATATGAAAGCTTACACAAACTGCTCGTACATCATGCTGTTGTAACAAACCTGGCATTCCTGAAATAGTAACTTTATAGGAGAAGAAAAAATCTTTAATGTATGATAGCATAACAGGACTGTATAATTGTTATATTATCATACATTATAATGTATGATCATATTTGACCTCTTCTATTAGTCCATTCATCATATAATGTTCACACAGAGTTAAAAGGGAATTCCACTGATTTTTCAAATTCATTAAGAGTGTTTTTTTGGAAAATGCTCTATTCTAAGAAACATTTAAAGTCTGCTTATGATAGAGGGCTACTTGCAGGTGAACAATAGCACTCAAAGAAATGTATTTCCCAGATTTATCACTGTTTCATCACTATCAACATTCCATATAAAATTCAGAGGGCTTGCATAGATTCACATGTAATTTTGGACGGTAAATAAAATGGCTATATTTGTATTGTAGACACTGTGACTCCTGGTTCCTATCACCACCAGTGTAAAGAAAGTGTAGACTGTTTCTCTACAATGAACCATTCCATGTCAAACCACTCTGAAGGACTTTGTTTACATCTGAACAATTGCATTTTGTCGAAGTTTTGAAAACGAGTTGGAATTCCCCTTTAAGGGGCGTTAAGGGGTGCAAAAAATTGGCATGAAAAAAAAATAGATAGAGTTACAGTTGTTTTCATTCACAGCGACAATAAGTGAATAATTTGTCTGTGGGGTTAATAACATTAGGACCTTAATAAACACTTCTTCAGATATTCATTAATACAACAAAACAGCATCTTTTAGCAGCTAAAAGGGGGTGCGTTAACTTCATAGTAAGCACAGTGTGTAGGGCAACAAGCCTTGGTCAGTGCTTATATATGAGTGCATGTTCAGCATGTTCATTTTAAAGCAAAACTGAGGTCACCTGTAGATTTAGTTTATCCTAAAGTCACTTTATCATTGTGAAGATTCAATCTCCACTTATCCCAGCAGCTGACATCAGTACACCTTTGTCTCCTTCAGTTCTCTTGAGGTGTGAAAGTGCTGACTTGTCACAGGATGTGGTGCAACATCAACTGTCATCTGAGTGAACAATCATGTCAAGAAAGCCACAGATTTTCTCAATCTTTTACACATGGAGTTCTTACAAAGTAATGTGTATTAATGGTAATCGCAGCTGAAGAATGGAGACCAAACATAAACATCACCTTCTCACTGGTTTAGTCATATTATTGAACTTCTGTACACAAACAGATGTGGTGTGCTGTATTTAAGGTTGTCCTCATTCTGAATGCCACAGCTTTCAATCTGTGTCACTGAAAACACTGCAGTGACTGTAAAAATGTAAGCTATCTTACCGTGTTCCAGATCCTGGGGGTCGTACCACGGTTCTTCCTCTTTAATCTCGAACTCTTCCTCAGCTATCATGTCTGTAAGCATCTTCAGTGAGAAACAGAAAAGCTCAGTATGCGCTGCACAGCAGGGCAGATTCATGAAGCTACTTCATTCAGGTTACAATGACAGATACAATAAACGAATCCTTACGAACGATCTCCGGTTGCTGTTGAGGCGGTCGAACCAGAGGACGCTGGACTGCAGGTGCACCGGTCTCTCAGGAGGAAGACAACGTGGCGCGCGCTCTCTGTACTCCAGATAACGGAGTGACGCACACTCCGGCTTAAAGCGCGCCGCTTTTATCACAGCTCGCCTCGAGCCACACAGGACAACTGCAAAAGTGTAAAAACGTGAGCAAAAAAGAGTCCGAAAAAGAGTCTAATGAAGTAAACATTCTATTGCACACTGTTGCCTCAAGGCAACAAATCTCACTTTTCTCGCTTTAAAGTCGAAACGTTTCATTTCTGAATGCTGTGTATCCATTTTATAGTTACTGAAAAGAAAAACAGCTGACGTGCAACGGAAAACGCTTTTGTGTTTGTGTAATAAAGGTGATATTAATCATGATTGCGCTGGTTCTTGTGCAAAGTTCACGCCAAACGTCTATCGTGAAAAAATCTTGAAATCTATAATGCGCCTAATTACATGATACATTTTTGATGAGAATAAAAGGGTTAATAATGAAGGGAGGGGTTTCTCTAAATAGCCTTTTGAGAGAACACTGAATATAAATTTTAGGTTTTTTTTTTATTATTTAGAATTAATTGTGTTTATGTTTACGTAAAAAATCTAACTTTAACTGTAGTATTTGTCAGTGTCTGCTGTCAGCATGGCTGTTGTCCAAATAATAGATTGTCTGTTGTCCAAAACATTATTTCACAATGTTACATCATGGTAACATAGATTTTATTAATATAAAATGAAATATATTTGTTTTTGTTTTTTGTTTTGTTTTGTTTTGTTTTGTTTTTTTTGTTTTGTTTTTTTTATTTTTTTTTGGCATTCTTCGTATTTAAAGATCAACAAGTTGCATGGTTACTTCATTTTGTTCCAAATATTTGGATTAAAAATCTTGTTTTTCATGTGTCACTCTGTATCATTTATTTATGCTGTCACATGTTGTTGCCTCAAGGCAACATACCCAAAAAGGACCCCAAATACATTATTTTGAAAAAGTATTTTTGATGTTAATAATCATATCAATTTTATGCAAAAAAGATAAATAATTTCTTTTAAACATTGCTTTCATAATGTGTACAGTAGAGGATTAAAAAGTCCGAAAACGTAGTGCATTCAGTGTCTTTCCGCAGTTTAAAGAGTAAACTAAGATGAGAATTAAAGCAAAATTCCTTCATCACAAAACAATGCCTCAGGGATCATGTGATGTATTTGTAAACATATTGTGTAAATATGATGTGAATGCTTTTAAAGGCATTAAAATATCCACCACTGTAAAGTCTGACTCAGTAAGCTTCTATAGAAATGCACATTTCACATCAAACCACTCTGAATGGCTCTGTTTACATCTCAATGATTGAATTATGCAGAAATTTTGAAAAAATACAACCCAGCATGCAGGCTCTTAAGATATATTGATGCTACATCAACTCACTTTAACCCAAACTAAAATATAATATGCTTTTTTCATTAGTGTATTGATCTATCTATTTGTCCTCCACCACATGCAAGTCTGTGGAAAGTACACAGACCCTACTCTACACACCTCACCCAGACCCCTTGATGTCCAGTGAAAACATTGTAAACACGCTCTGATTCAAGTTTTTCTACAGAACAAAGTCAAAGAAGTACAATTAAAAATGATGTATGGATCATTCTACCGAATCAAAGTTCAAACCGTGCTCCTATAATAAAAATCAATCAACCAAACTCAACCAAAACACAAGTGCCATGTCTGAAATGGTTCGCTAATCAATTGACCCTACCCATGAAAATCTGGATCACTATATAGAACACTATCATAGAGAACAGAAGCTGTGATGTAGTAAATGATTTCAGACACTGTCATGTGGGTTTGCTTATTACAGCAGGTTCTGATGCATAAACATTATAAATGACGTGCCCCTAGTCCACTAAAACCACTGAGTTTGGCTGCACACATAAAAAGAGCTTACTTACATCTGTATCAGGTCTGAAGAGAGGTCAGTGGAAATGCTGACATTATGGGCTTAGTGATCCCCCACAGAGAAGTTGCACATGAATCTTTAAACCAAACAACACACTGTATTATGGCTATCCTCCATCCACTATAGGGTATACCGGTTGTACACTACTTACTGCAGTGCATTGTGGAATTGTGTGCACTGGATCTTCTGCACTTCTGCATCTTCTGTTTTTGGACATCACTACAAAATGCCAAAACTCTAAAAACGTGCACTATAAAGTAAATAGGGCCACACCCCTGCATTTCAGCACAGGAAGTGAGGCTGCATCCCTGTCCCTCATGGCCACACAGTGAGCAGTTGTCCTGAAGTCTGAGAATCACTGTGTAATATTAAGAACTGTTACTACTGAAAGACATATTTTTATATTTTAAAGAAAAATATTATGATTTTATGTGTGTGAAGCTGTTTGAAGCTGTGGTTGTGAGTCACATACTGGCTAGAGTTTTTGAGTTCTGCTTAAAATTGGCTAAAACTGTCACTAAACAAACAGTCACTACCAAAATATTTGGTAAAGGTTCAGTAGTGTTATCATTGTTTTGGTAGTGACAAAATTGAATGTTCAATCATTTGTTTTAATAAAATAAACAGAATTAAAGTAATTAAGCTAACAGATTCTAAAGTCAAAGTCAGGTAAAAGTCCAAAATGTGCTTTCAGCTCTGACTTTGCACCAGTTCATAAGACTGATCCTTATAGGTTTTACCCCTCTAATGTATTACTGAATAAATTTATCATTGCTGTCCAATGAAAACAAGAATCTCCAAAATAGTAATTTTACAGGAGAAGGCAAAAACCCTCTTACCTTTCAATGTAAGTCAATGTAAAAAGATTTTGTTCCAAGTGATTTTAAAGCATTTCTATTCGTCCATGCAACTGGTGTGTTGAAATGACGTAGAAAACATGGAGATACATTTTTTTTTGCACAGCGAAGTTATAAATGTTCTCTTTAATTGCTCTTTCTGTTGAGATCAATGACAATATTTGACAAAATGACAAAATTTTATTGTTATAATGATAAATTGTGTCTCATTCCACTTTCCTGAGCACATGATGGATACTGTCAGTAGTCAAAGAACACAGACTAAACATATGTTTCATTACAAAGATGGTTGGAAATAACTGCTTGGTGGCGTGGCAAAGATGGCCGCCAAGTGAATAGACTTTCCTATAAAGACTTTGATTTAGTGCAGTTTGTGAGACATTGAATAAAAATCATTGTGGTTGTAGGTTTCTTCTTCTCGTTCTTCTTTTTCTTCTTCTTCTTCTTCTTCTTCTTCTTCTTCTTCTTATTCCCTGCTAAAAAAAACAGCATAGACCAGCATAACTGGTCACTAGCGAAACCAGCATATGTTGTGTTTTGGATGCTGGTATGCTGATCAACCAGCATGACCATGCTGGGGTGAGCAGTTAAACCGGAACCAGAGCAGCACAAGACCAGCGTAAAATAAACCAGCAGTGACCAGCATAGCCCATCTTAGACCAGCATGAAATGCTTGCTGGTGTGTGCTGTTTTATTTTTAGCAGGATTATTATTATTATTATTATTATTATTATTATTATTGTTATTATTTTTATTAAATGTAGCACTACATGTTCTATTTTGTCTGTTCCAACTCAAATCTCAGAAATTCCATGACGCATATTGTGTTTCTCTTGGTTTCTGATGGTTTTGTAATGTGTTTTGGCTTTTTTAATGGATATCCCAATGTAAAGGATCCTAAATGTTTAACAGGTGACCAATGGCTGAGTCTAAACGCATTTGATGGTTTCCTAATGGGATCTATAGGTGTTTCACAGGAAACACAATGGTATCTGTTGGAAATTATTAAGCCAATTTCAATTAGGAAGCAAAACCATTAAGTATTAATACTAATAGTTTCTAATGGTCCTTTTTCAGCAGGGGTGAAAAGTCTTGAAGTATCGTGATCTAATATTTTTGCCCTGCTCTGGACTACAAGTCCCACACTGAGGTGTCAAAGCCATGAGGAGATGTAGAGCTCCATCTGGTGGTGGCCGAGCGGATCACACGATGGCTGTGATGACCGTGCTCTCAGCTAACCCAGGAAGCAGTTCGTCTTCACCAGCATTTCTCCGGTAGACGAATGAGGAACTTCAGCTAACGCTACGCTTACACAGTCTTTATCATTGCAGTATTTATTTTACGGATTACTCAGGCATGATGTGGCCGTCTAAGCTCCACCACACCTGCAGGTTTGTTTGCTCTGTTTGGGGGTCCGAGGGTATTTCTGCCAGCACCTGGAGAGTCTCCCGTGGATGAGTCCGGGTGTTTTGGGAGAACAGAATAGTGGCGTTTTACCGTACGTGCCGTTGACTTATTCTTCTTGCTATGTGTTACCTACAGATGAGGACGCTGCTTTTTGGTGCTTGGGTGGTCTTCTATGTATCGGCTCTGCTAGCAGCGCGAAGGATGTGGTCTGGAAAGTATGTCCGCAGTCCGCTGGCTCGGGCTGCTTTGATGGTGACCAACACTGAGTTCACAGGACATGAAGTTCAAGAGGTAAACCTCTTTTAATTTGTAACTTCATACAACCTAAACCCTTGATTTTTCTTCTGGGTGTTTGTGGCAACACCGGAGTGTATTATATGTCCTGTTCTAGGCAACATTCTGTGCACTGAAAATGTGTGTGTGTATATATGTATGTGTGTGTGTATATATATATATATATATATATATATATATATATACACACACACACACACATACATACATATATACAGTTGTTTTTGTCCATTCTAACTTATGAAAGACTTGGGTAGCTTTACAGTGGTTGTGATGGAAATGACTGTTTGGTGTTCATTTAACCATTTAATTTTGATGAAATTTTGAAACATTGGTGGAATTCCCCTTTAAGTACTGACAATATGGTGTTGCATGGTAACATAATTGATCACAATAACGACGATTGCCCACCCTTAAGATGAGATGTGAATGGTGGATCTTCTATGTTTCAGTGGTACCGTTGCTGTCCTGACATGCTTGGAGAGACAGTTCGGCCGCTGTTCGTGCAGAGTCAGTTAGACACAGATACGCAAGCTTTTCTTCAGAGGAGTGTGGAGAAATCTGGCTGGCTTTTCACCCAGCTGTACCACTCACTGTTCTCTACCATCTTCAGCCCCATCGTCTCAAGAACATCTATCAATGGGTACTTCTTCGCAACATTTTCCTTATTTTCAGATGTTTCTTATTGCGCATTGTAGTTTTTTCACACAGTGATGCCAATCATTTAATCACAGATATGCTGGAGACTCACCGCTGCTACAGCAGTGAAAAAAAGTAATTCTTATCTCTCTGTGTATCTTTGGTCAATAGGTTTCTGGGCCGTGGTTCCATGTTCGTCTTCTCAAGGGATCAATTTCAGCTCCTCCTCCAAATTGATCCTGACTGGAAAGGAGAAAGACTTCTGGACCTCGGCGCTGGGGATGGAGGTGTCACAGATGTCATGGGCTCTCATTTCAGAGAGGTTTATGCCACTGAAGTGTCTCCTCCAATGAAGTGGCAGCTCCAGAGAAAGAACTACAGGTGCAGTTAGTTTATTCCCTGATATCGTAGGTTTGCCAATGTAAATATGACATGATCAAGGCGTGAGGACAATTAAAACACAATTTGATGGGTCATCTGTAACAAACACCATACTTCATCGTGAACCATGTTAAAGGGCCCAGATTGTACAAAATTTTTCTTACTTTTATTTTGCCTGATGTCCACCTATGACGTTTATTTTTTTTGTATCAAAAACATTCATAATTCAATTTGACATGATAATTTTCCTACCTCTCCTTGTCCCTCAGAATTAAACTGTTTGTTTTTTCAGTGTGCCTTTAAGATAGACGTATGTAAATAATGTTTGTTCCAATTAGCTACCCTGTATTGTGCTGCGTTCAAAAGCGGTTCTGTCTAAAACATTCCTTATGACAGCTTTATTGTGAATAGGTGAGGCTAAACTGCTGTAGGCTGAACAGCCAGATTTATGTAGATGCCTTGGTTTTTGTTACGTCACAGAAGCAATTAATTCAAAATTCATTTCTGTAGCTTAGTTTCCATGGGCTGCAGAACACTTTAACCCTTAGTTTGAGAAAATGAGGAGAATATATTTTTTCATGACCGTGGCAGTTTAAAGAAGCATACCATGCTGACTGTCCTATAACTGTCCTATTGTTCAGTTTTAAAGCTCAATGCATAACACAGGTACTATTAGGAGTAGACAGCACATATCTGACCTGTTTGATCTTTTCGATTGGAATCTGGTTGTAATCTAGTAGTGCATGCGACTCAAAATGACTCAAATCTGAATAGATCTTGTTAGTAATCAAACCAAATACGTCACCCAAATGCATGTGTCAGCTTAAACAGTGATATGAACAGTAACAGTTGACTTTGCTCTCTGTTTCTCATAGTAACCAGTGAGCATGTATTTTTATCTGAGTTTGGTGTGTTCAGTTCAGTGTGGTTCCCAATTTTCCCCAGTCACTAAAAATAATTACAGCAGTCAGTAGAAAAGTGTAAGATACCCAGTCTTCTAAACTCCCAACAGATTATTAAAAGTTGTGCAGTGTATTTAAAGCTTAAAGGAACTCTCTGGCCAAAAGGAATAATGTAAACATCACTACATCTGTTGGACACATGGCCATATCGCTGCTGTCGGGACAAAACCTTGTGTCTTTGTTTTTGTCATTTTTCATTTTTTGTCCTAGTTTGAAAAAGGTGGTTGCAATTTATGTTGTATCAAGATTTCATGATGAACAGACCAACAGAAATTGTCCAAATTACTTGGAAAAATATATTTCTCCTTTTTCTTCTATTAAAAGTTAAGAGCGTTTTTCTTTGTCCCATTACGTTACCTTTTTGGAGATAAGAGGTTTTGTTCTGACAGCAGCAATATGCACCGTACATCTGTGCCTCAGTAGTCTGAGATTTTTCGGTGTAAAGTCTTTTTATAAGTCTTATAACTATAGCTGTTCTAACTGTCTTCAAGTCATTATTACAATGAAAAGAGTAGATCAGTCGAACAAGAGAAATTACACTGATGCTATCCTGGCTATTATTTATTAGCCCAATATCTCAGTGGCTAGGCTAGCAGTCAGGATTGGTGGACTCCAGGGGTTCTCATTAGATGTATTTACGTACTGCATGCTGGGTATTGTAGTTAAAGGACATTGATGAAGGAAAACGTGAAAACAATATAAAATCTTGAATTCTGTCAAACCAGTGAGGCTAAGGGAGATAATCCTGCTCTAGACTAAAGTGCATAACACTACATATAACATATTAAATGCTAGTTTGAGATCAAAATGCCCCTTTTAAGAAGAAAAAACAAAATGATTGCTGCCTGACGGCCTCTGTAGGCCTTCTTCTGAGAAAATGCAAATGACACCACTTTGCATGAGATCTTGGATGCTGCATGAATGGCTCTTGTTATTAAGTTTTAACTGTGAACTGTTTTCTTTTTGTCAGGTTGTTGGAGATTGATGAGTGGCAAAGGACAGGGTTCCAGTATGACCTTATTAGCTGTCTGAACCTGTTGGACAGGTGTGATGAACCGCTGAAACTACTTCAGGACATTAAGGAAGCTTTGGTACCAGGCTCAGGGAGGCTCATCCTAGCAGTTGTACTACCTTTCCAGCCTTATGTGGAAACAGGTATGATGTTACATGCAGTAACAACCAGGCCTTATATTTCTTACATCACGCTGTGTGCACCTTTTTTCTCTGTTTTTATTTAAATATATGCCAGTAACCTGTAAAGCTAGTTCATAATAGCAGTTTTGCTCCTAGGTGGTAAATGGGTGCAGCCAAAAGAGCAGCTCCAAGTGAAAGGCAAGACTTGGGAGGAGCAAGTTACAAACCTGTCTGATGACGTTTTCCAGAAGATCGGATTTGAGGTGGAGGCTGTCACACGTTTGCCATACTTGTGTGAGGGTGATATGAACCAAGATTACTATGTGTTAGATGATGCAGTATTCGTACTCAGGCCTCAGGAATGAGAATGTATTTGTCTTTCTGTTATGAACAACTTGAATTTGCATGCACGTGCAGTAATATGTTAGTTTCTGGGAATTGCATTATTTTTGGGAGGGGGCGTGGGTTAAGGGTTTAACGTGAAATATCTTAAAGGGCTCAATTTAAAACCGATGTTAGTGACTGTATTATGTACTACATCTCAGGACAATTATAGTAGTGATTACATTTCTGATTACATTACTATCACATTTTGCTCCAATATACTGGATTTAAATAAATATATTTCTTTATTGCGGTGGGATATTAAAGATAGGCCTAAAAAATGTAAACTTTTTCCTATAGCAGTTTCTTGGCTAGCACATGCCTCCTCTAATGAATGTGAAGGCTGTGAACACATCTGTACAAACTACATTTTATTTGGTGCTGCTAGAGGACAAATCCTGTAGGCTAAGACGGGGGGACAAAGCCCCTGTTAAGAAAAAATGTGTACTGTAAAGTACTGTAAAGCATATGGTAATGATGCACAGGCAGTTAGTGGAAATAAACTGCAACAGCAGCAAATTTTGTTTTTGTAGCACAAAAATAAAAATCTAATAAAGGGGCATCCTAACCTGAGAAAGAAGCCCCCCAATGGAAATCTTGCATCAGTTGTCATCTTTTTTTACAGAATGTATCATTTATATGTCGAATAACTTCTAATCTTTGCATTTTTTAAAAATTAAACATATTATTTATATCCTAAAATACAACACACTAAATATACTATTTTAAATTACAATGACTGGCTTTGATCAATTTAGGTCTTAATGAATCCCTATCATTATAATAAGCTATAACAAAATATAGATCACAGTAAAATGCAAACATCTACTTTGTAAAATACAAAAAATGTCAATTTTTATTATTGGTTGAACCATTCTTAATTATATGTAAGTTGATTTAACAACAAATTATTATTATTATTATTATTATTATTATTATTATTAGAGCAACTGTATTAATGATAAGCAAAGCAATAACATTCAATTATATGATAAGAGCAACTAATTTAATGGTGCAGAAGATTAATGTACCAAATACAACTGATTAGGTGTGGATGTAACTGTGTGTAGCTGCGAAGCTTACATACAGACTCCTTTAAGATGACTCAGAAAATCTAGCCAAACTCGCTCTGGCTAGCACTAACCACTAATGCTAGCTTGCTCGTGAAACTCCAGGGAACAGCTTTAACAACTTTAAAATCTAAAGTCATATTTTGGGGAAGTATGCTAAAGTGGGGCTTATCTTTACATTTTTCTTTTCAAAAGAACAAATATCTTGCACCAAAGGCTTTTTCCTTCATATTACTCTACTGTACTGTACTCACCAGCTGTACTTACTTCCTGAGTGAGATATTTGAGAGTTATTGCTATTATGTGGTCTGTTTGACATGGAGTTAGTTTATTGTGGATGTTGAGAATAAACTGTTTATGCATCTAGACATAAAATGTAATCCAGTTGTTCAGTATAGATAACTGGTTTTTATTCATCATCATATAAAAACAGTATATTGCTTGGGAGAAGGCCTGCATTCCGACAGAAAGCTCATTTCACCCGCTGTGCCTACTGTGCATCCACTTGCCTAATTTTCTGAGAAACATTGTAAGCAATGTCCAAGCCTCATTTGAATAAATGCTGCACATTTTTTAGTACTGCCAACATAGCCTTTGATTTTGGCCATAGCCATATTTAGCATTAAAAGCTGATCCATTCAGAACTCCCTGTTTGAACATTGTTCACTACGGTGAAGCAACTTCTAACTCCAGTAACTTGACAAACCATGTGGTCGTTGGAGACCTGCATTTAAGTCCTGTGGGGGTCTTTTATTTTGTTCGGTTTCTGAACGACAGAAATATTACACTTTCATTTTTTATAGCAAACGGAAGTAGGGCCAAATATTTTTGCTGCTTTAATTTTGACATTTGTGAGTTCTGATTTTTGTCAATTATACAGGGTTTGTATTTTTATACTGACAGTCATTTGCAAATGTGATTAGAATAATGATGATATGTATGTCTCTGTAATATGCATGTCTGCAATATTTGTGTGAAAGTTTATCATGAGTTATGAGACTTGGGGCTAGTTTCATGGATAAGGATTAAACCTAGTCTTGGACTAACCTGCGGCGTCCATGCTGTTTCACTGTTGAAAGACCTGTTTGGTCTAGGTTTAGGCTTAATCTGTGTCTGGGAAATGAACCCATAAGATTTACTTCTGTAGCTTATCTAGTCAATGCCTGACTACAGTGAATTTCAGCAAGATGGATAATTGTGTTTTTGTGCAAAAATCACAAATTCACACACATAATTCACCAAAATAGCACATCTGGAGTCCCTGATGTCAAACCCTAATAATGGGATTACTTCTTTTGTTTTCTGTTGCTTCTTGTCTGTGTGTATATTTGTCTCCTATCAATTACACTGTATAACATTATAATATAATATCTCACATCACTCTTTAGCTGAACTTTGTCTCCTCTTTCCTTATATTACCATCCTGAATTAAGTAAACAAATACAAGCATATGCAAAAGTTTGAACTCTTGGTCAAATAACATGTTTTGCTGATTTTTGGAAAAAAGATAACACGTCTTCTACAGAGAACACACTTCAATATGCTGTTTTTTTTTCTTTTTTTTGGCTAATTTCTGTTTATTTGCTTAGTTTAACACATTGAAAAAATAAAACACATATAAAATGTGCTATAATTTATATACATTTAAATAAAAGCTAAATTTACCAGCTTTTAAATGTTAAATGATAATATTTAATATGGAACATTAATGACTGTCTGACATTTATTTGAGGTCCTAGATTACGCAGATATAACGAGATCCACCTGTGTGGTAACTTTTTCTTGTGTTTTACTATTTATAACCATTTCCTTTCGTGAACGAATCGCTCTTTTGAACGACTCTTTTAAATGATCCAGGCGAATGATCCCCGCGCAACTCAGAAGGATAAGCGGCTTAGATAATGTATATGTGTGTGTGTGTGTGTGTGTGTGTTTTCGTGCAGAGTGGGTTACGGTAGGTCTAAACGCCCACTCTTGTGTGCTGAATCAAACTCACATAGTTCGATTCATTTAAACGGCTAGTTGAGGGGAATCGACTCCCTAAATCGAGTCGTAATGCTCGTCACTAATTTCCTTAACAAATGTTAAAACAGGAGTCGGAGCTCGCGGCATGTCCCGCCCTTTCCGGGGGTGGTTGCGCTCCCCGGGCTCTAGCCCGCCTCGCCCCGCTTCATTGGCCGCTCAACACGCTGGACACGTCCCCGGGCCACGTCGCTCTCCTCGCCATCTTTCAGTTGGGAGTGGGGCAGACGCCGTAGATTCGGTGTCCTTATCTCACTTTTGGGGACCCACTCGCTGCTGAAGTTCGGTCCGACCTGTCCGCCATTTAACTGTTTCTCATTCTAACGTTACTCTACCGCTGAAGGCGTCTCTCTCTCCTTCTCTCTCTCTTTCCGCGCCGACAGAAACATGAACATATTCAGGCTCACCGGGGATCTCTCTCATTTAGCGGCTATCATCATCCTGCTGCTCAAAATATGGAAAAGCAGGTCTTGTGCCGGTAAGGTTACGCTTTTTAAAGTTACCTGTACCCGACTGCAAAGACAAATAGCTCTGCACAGACTGTTTCTGGGGTGTGTTTCATATTTGAGTGTCATTTCTTTGCATTTGTGAGGTTTTCAGCTAGCTGGCTAACCTAGCTAACCTACAGAGCTAAACCCACTTAGCTAGGTTAGCTGGCTCAGAGTTTGTCGCAGCACTCGGCCAGGCCGCGACTCCGCACAGCTAACTCCGCTAACTGACCCCCAGTTCAGCTAGCTCCGATATTTAGACTTTGGTCGTGTTTTCTTATCAGTTGAGACTGCCTTGAGCAGTTTTACTGCGAGCAACAGACATTTCATCACCTCCTTTAGACCCTTTAAGATGAGCTAAGTTAACCTGAATCATGACCCAGCCGAGATCCGTAGTATCACTTTTCCTCACGTTATTAGTATAACTTAGATAAGAGCACCAGCCAGTGGCCACTTTATCAACGCAAATGTTCTATTATTCTATTTTCTATTATGCTCTGGTTTCTTTGTGAGTTAACGTCAAATGCTGAATATATAGAACACATCTTGCAGGGAAACTTCCAGCCACATTGGTTACCATAAGCCCGTGGTTGGAGATCATGTTATTGTTTACTAGCATGTTTTTTCAGATCCTCGTATTAATCCGTTTTGTATTACGTACTGTATGCAGTAATGTTAATGCAGAGCTCAACTTCATTCATTCTCTGCATTTCTCTCTCCGGAGGTTGGACGTGACCTCTGACGTGGCAGGATGTACTACTGAGTACTGTAGTCATCATTAAAAGAAGCCAGAGTTAGTTTTAAACTTTTACTCAAGGTTGTTTATTAATGTAAAAGACGTGTTTTGTTCCTCAAATCCCATCGTTGCAACTGAGCAGACTAGAACTCTGATGTAACTGATGTTTGATAAATATGAGAATCTGTGTTCTGCCTCCTTTGGACTCTACGAGTCAAAACAAATATGTATGAAGCTTTTATGTGGTTTTAATTAATATCTTTCAGAAACTGAAAAGAAGATATACTTACACAGCCTGTCACTTATTTTATGATTTAATGTTCTAATTCGGTTTGTATTTTAGGGAGTGGTTGATCGTGCTTGATGAGTAAATGCTATACTATTGACATTGTTACTGTTGACATATATGTAGTAGGTATTAGAAAAGGTTGCCGTGTTTGAGTCTGTTTGTACAAACGAGACAAGGGGTTTAATTCATTGCATCATGCAGTATTCACAGAGTCGTGAACATTCAACTTACCGATCGTCTTTTTCTGCCTTTTAGGTATATCTGGCAAAAGCCAGATTCTCTTCGCCCTGGTTTTCACTACTCGCTACTTGGACCTCCTCACCTCCTTTATCTCTCTGTACAACACCATTATGAAGGTGAGTTGGCGTGGACTGCTGAACTTTTTCGCACTGAAGTGTACACATATTTTGATCTCTTCTTCCAGTATGTCATAGCAGCATTACAAGCAAAATACTTGGAGAAATAATACTACTACTAAAAATACTGCTACTACTACTAATAATAATAATAATAACAGAAAAGTGTCAATGTAATTGCTAAACCTGATTTAAATTGCTTGTCTCATGTTATATTGTCTGTATGATTCTGTGTTGCTTTATTTTGTACAGGTTATCTACATTGGATGTGCATATGCCACAGTGTACCTGATCTATGTTAAGTTCAAAGCCACCTATGATGGCAACCATGACACTTTCAGAGTGGAGTTCCTAGTCGTCCCGGTGGGTGGCCTTGCTTTCCTCGTCAACCACGACTTCTCTCCTCTTGAGGTAAGATGTGCCTGGACAGAGCCCACGTTTGTGGTTTTCTCTACATATTTGTGCATTCACGTGTGTCCAGTAAGTGTCCAAGTGTGTCCCTATTTTTGAAAGTGCAAAAGCACAGCGTTTAAGAAAACACTAAATGCACCCTTTCCCGAGTACTGCACTGAAGTGGTATGAGACTAAGCAAATATCCCACAGTTTAACACATTGGTCAATTTCTGACTTGTTTTGGAAATATAAGAGAAGAACAGTAAAATGACATGAACTTCTGTGATTAGCTGTCCAAAGGTACACAACTGCACCCTTATGGCCTTAACGTGTACTTCTGCTCTAAGCCGGAATTTGTCACAGAAGTGTGACAAGTGTGAATTTTAGGACATACCGCAGTTTCACTGTTTTTAACTTTAGTGCATTCTGAAGTTTCTTTAGAGTTTAGCGGAGAGCTTCTTTACTGATGTTTTTGTCTCGTTTGTTGGTGTAGATATTCTGGACCTTCTCTATCTACTTGGAGTCAGTGGCCATTCTTCCCCAGCTTTTTATGATCAGTAAAACTGGTGAAGCTGAGACTATAACCACCCACTATCTGTTCTTCTTGGGGCTCTATCGTGCCCTGTATCTCATCAACTGGATCTGGCGCTACTACTTTGAAGGATTCTTCGATATGATTGCCATCGTGGCAGGCATTGTTCAGACAATCCTGTATTGTGATTTCTTCTATCTTTATGTAACAAAAGGTAAGTACAGTAAGTTACCTATTATTATTAAACGTTTTACATTCTGTGCTGCACTAAATCCAATTAAACAGGACTAATTATGCCCTCTTTGTATTGAAACAGGCAGTTGGTCAGTGTTCTTTAAACCCTGATGCTATGCTCAGAAAAGCATATTGTGAGAGAAAGTGACATAATTTATCGGAGTGGAACAATACCCTCAGCTCACGATTCATATTTTCAACAAGATTTGAATGAAGGAAAATTATGATTATCCATGTTGTTGACAAATTCACAAATGAGACTAGAGCTGTGTCGCAGTCCCTAGCATCGTTACACCTCCAGTAACTTATCATGATCACGATAAAGATTGCCATATTGCCCACACCTAATGTCACATAATTAGTTAAATGTGGTGGTTGTTTGCAGCGTTTGCTTAGGAGAAAGTAAAGGATTTTGTTCTTCTAAATTTTGACATGAACTACATGACATAAATGGAGAGGTTGCATATTTACTTTTGTGTAATGTTTCTCAAACAGTGATTATCAATAGTGAAAGAACAGTAAATGTGATCATCAGAATATCAGAAGCAATGGTCAAGTACACTGTATGCATCTAGATAGACAATAGACACTTAGATACATAGATAGAGGACGTAAAACCACTTGTGATTTTCTGGATCCTTAATGTGTCTGTTTCTGTTTATAGTGTTGAAAGGAAAGAAGCTGAGTTTGCCAGCTTAAGTGCCAAAGCCAGAGCCTTGGCAGTTGTGCGTGGGGGCACAGGACACCGCTGACACCAAGTTTGAGTAAGATGCCTGAGATGGAATACAAAAGGGATCCACTTCTCTTTTTCCTGAAACCTTGACCAGCTCTGGGACAGTTTTGGATTCAAACTGTGGCAAACCCTCGGCTTCCCCATTATTTGGATTCCTGATTTTTGTTTTTTGTTGGTTGCCTTACTATTTTTTCATTATTAGGCACTAAGGAAAAAAGTAAGAAGTGTTTTCTACATGAAATGTGTATTCCCTTCAGTTTGGCTCCTGGCATCATAAAAGAGCTGAAATTGCCTAAAATTTGGCGGTGTGTAATGGTCAAGGGGACTTATTCTTGCTGAATATTGACTATATTTGTAAGAGTATTTGCAATCTTAATAAATGTACATTGTTTACTGAAACTCTAGATGAGTGTTGGTTGGACAAATTACTCTCTGTGACAGATTTGTTTGAGGAATGGTTGTTTTTACATTATCACCCTATGTAGATTCCTTTGCAAAGGAAGGCTAATCTCAAAACAGCGGTTTTGCCCCATGCTCTGGTCAGCTCTCATATTTTGTTTTTTATTAGAATGAAAGAGCACCTTTTCAGTGTTTTCCTAAGTTTGTGAGATGGAAAATTTCAAAATAATCAAGTCTGTAGCAATGTGGAAGCTGATGTGTTTTCTTTCTTTTTTTTCCCTCTTTTTTTTGCACCAGAGTCATGTTTGCATCAGTTTGCACACTGCTTTATTTTCACTGCTAATTGGGTATTTCATTTACCCAAATGATGCATTTTGCTTCAAAAATGTTTTTTTCCACTCTTGACATACACATATTGCGTATATATATATTTACCAGATTTTAATCATGTTGGCCAATGTGCTTTTTTAACATTTTATCTGACGTTTCTAAAATTGAAAAAAACGTGAAATTCGTTGAGGTAGCATATAACTTAATAATTGAGGGACTGACGTTCCAGACATTTATCTTACATATTGAACGTTTGACTTTGATTTTTTTTTTTGTCAGAACCATTGCCAGCAGCATTGCCCATATAGTTGTAAAGCATGATTTGTATATTGAGCTATACTTTACTGTTATATTTTGTTTCTAATCACTGATGGATGGGCATTGTTGCAAATTGGAATTGATATTTTTTTTTTTTTATTATGATTATTTCTGGATTATAATTTTCCTTTTTTTTTGCTCAGCAAAAAGCAGTTTTTTTAGTTATTCAGGTTTGCATGATGTCCACCTCAAATAAAGATTTTATGGGAAACACTATTTGTTTTGCTGTGTCTTGTTCTATAATTACATTATTATTAAATTATTCTGGGCAGGAATTAAACTTAATCATGGACTGTATTTTCTTTTCAATGAATCTTGAATCAAAATTTCTGCCTAATTAAATTAGAAGATGTAAACAAAATCATATAGATGGGTTTGATGTGAAATGCTCTGTTCTACAGAAAAATGCAGAGTCAGAATTGTTCACAGTGGTGGTGATAGGAACCAGACTGAAGATATCTGAAGAGTTCAGTCCTAAAAGCTCTCTCAGAGGAAATGATTACATGAAAATGTCATGAATACGCTGCCTGATGACTTTTACATTGTTCAATGAAAGTTTTGAGATAATGTTTTGGCATAGGGCGTTAATGGTGGAGAGGTACATGCAGATTGTTGCAAGGTGACTTAAAAGATGTGTGTAGGTTCACTGGTGATTTTGGATACTAAATAAAATGGTCATATTTGTGTGGCAGACATTGTGCCCCCTGATACCTAGCAGCACCACTGTAAAGAAATCGGAGTTGGTAAGTTTCTCCAGAACAGAGCATTTTACATTAAACCAGTCTTGACAGTTCACATCTCAGCAGATGCAGAAATTTTGGAAAAGTAGTGAATTTTTTCCTTTTAAAAAGGGGAAATTATCAGAGTATTGTATAAAAAACACTATGTATAGTGTAAGTATGTAAGTGTTCTGAATGTCATTTTTTTAAAACAATGTTGTTGGTTGTATATTTTGGGGCTTTGTTTCTTTGAAAAAACGTCCCTAATGACTCCCTGCATAATTGGACAGCAGTCTTAATTAACTGCTGGAATCCTGTATTGTGGCAGCCTTAATGGGCATCATGTCCTTGGTTTCCTCTAGATTTTTGTCGGGCTGTGTGGTGACAGCGTAGTGGGACATGATGAAGCCAGTGCTGCTCCGCTTGTGTAAGAAATCTCAGATGAAACAGCAGTTTGTTTGACTGAAGTGTAGTGATGGTAACTTTCTAAAATATCGGCACATGTCTAGTATGTACACTACTGTTCAAAAGTTGGGAATCACTTACCATATTAATAACGGCTGTTAGTTTATTCAGTAATAACGCATACAGTGTAGACTGGCATCCTATAGAAAGGCATACCCTGCTGAAAAAAGCAGCACAGACCAGCATGTGTTCCATAAGCAGGTTTATGCTGGTCATGCTGGTTGACCAACACACCAGCATCCAAACACAACACATGCTGCTTTAATTGGTGACAAGCTGTGCTGCTCTATGTTATTTTTTAGCAGAGTTTTTAATAAAGATATTAAATATATTTAATATTTCAAGTTTGTGATTCAAGTTGTAGAGTAGTAGCATTTCAATAGAATGATTTGATACATTTTGTGCACCATTTTTTGTTTAATTTTATTGAAAACAGTGATCTCAAACGGTTAAACTGTGATTACTTTTAACCGCTCGTATATTCAAGCTTTGGACTAAGTAATAACAGACGTACAACTGACCCTTGTTAACGATTCTATCTCTTCGTGTATCAATATTTGCATTTATATGTATTGTATGTACAGATTCACACATTGGATTAAATGATAAGTGTAGTATGATTGCTGCGGTATAAATTACTAATATAACTATGTCGCAAAAATATTTTCTTCTTCAAGGGAAAACGTCACGGAACGGAACGGATCTCGCAGAGTGCAGAAAGCCGGCGGAGGATTTAAGTGTTACACCTCAGAAACAGAAAATAACAGAGTGCTCGCTAAATGTCGCGCACAGCTAACGAGCTGTGTAAATAATCGTTTATAACAAATATGAATCTTCGCTTTCTTTCCTTAGGGTGTTAAGTATATTTAAACAAGGGGCCGGGTGATTTCAGCCGCGGATAATTTGACTGTATTCTTTCTGCAGTGAAGTTTGATAGCTGACTGTTTAGGGTAGCTAATAATATTTCGGCTTCGGTCTCTTCCAGCTGGAGAGGCTCCGTCATGTTGTTTTTGTCGTGCCACTACTGCTAATCCGGACTGAAAATGTTAAGGAGAGGTTATCGTTTGCGAGTCAGCTAGCGCAAAGAGTGTGAGTTAAGCCTGGGAAGACCGCGCTGACTGCGTAAGTTCCCTTCCCTTGGGCGTTGGCGAGGTTTTACAAAACGGCGTTTCGGTTTCCTGAGCCCAGGCTGGATCAGCTGTCACTCCGCTCCCTCTGAGCTGTCACCATGCCTGGCATGGTCGTGTTTGGTCGGCGGTGGGGAATCGCCAGTGATGATCTTGTACTGCCGGGCGCCTTTGAGCTGTTCATTCGAGTCCTGTGGTAAGAGGCCGGGTAGCTTTTTTGGCCAATGTGTGTCTTACAGCTGAATCTCAGTCTTAAACGGCTCTCTGTACCCTATGTAGTGCATGCATCGTGTAACGTTCATGACGTAAAGTCGTGAAATAACGGCTTGTACACCCAAATCGTACGTTAAATGTTGAATGTAAAGCCATTTATGTTCTTTTAAAAACTGAACGAACCCCTTTAGTGCCCTGTGTGAGTGGAGGAACCACAGTTTCATGAGTAACATGTATAGGAAGGAGGGAGCCTTGTGAGTGAAATTCAGTCTTGGTTCGTATCGCAGTTTTAGTTAAAGTGTGTAACGATTTGGATTTGATTTGATTTTCAGTATTTTGTGTATTTTGTCAAATTACTGTGTCTTAACTCTACAGAGCTTATTTTTTTACAAAAATAAATGCTTCACGATTGTTTTCCTGAGAAAAATACAAATTTTTTTTAAAGAACAGATTTTTAGAGATCTTGTGAAGCAATACAAAAATAGGTTGAACCCCATGGACACTAGTTTGAATCACTGACAGTGTTTTCTACAAAAGGCAGAAACTGAGAGACCCTCAGAAAAAAGAGAGGTGCATTAGCGATACATTTTTAAATTTCAGAACACTGTTTTAAATATTTATTTTTCTGATTTTTGATACAACCTGTCCAGGGTGCATCCTGCCTTTCACCCAATGACTGCTGGGTTAGGCTCCAGCCCCCCCACCCCCGCAACCCCCCGCAACCCAAAAGGATAAGCAGTGTCAGGGAATGTGTGCGTGTGTGTGTGATTTTTGATACTTGATTGACATAATTACACCTGTAGTTTTCACATATTAGGATTTCAGATATTGCACAGTGTGTTCCCCCCGAGCTTTGATTGCATCATAATTTGGCAAATCTGACAATTTGGGCAACTCTGGATTGTTATGAAAATCATTATACAGTTGTATGCAATATCCCCAGTCAGTTCGTGTTTTGTAGGCTTTCTAAGTGAAAATAAGGATCAACACATCCTCCATGGGGAACAAAGGACATTTTCTACAAATTTTAGCGCACAGTTTCTATTTATTTTCAGAGTTTAACATATTGGGGAAAAAAACAAAATGTGACAAATTTGGCACAGGCCACATTTTTGCAGAAGTGTGTTCTCTGTAAAGGATGCCTTAACATATTTTCACAAAATCAACAAAACATAATTTAACCAAGAGTGCCCAAACGTTTGCATATGAATGTATATGCTCAGAGATATAAAGTCTTTGTAGCTACCACAAGTATGAACCATTATGCCAGAGACAGTGCTTGTAGTCAAGTGTAGGAGAAAATATTACCTGCCAGACACACTGTGAACTGTCCTCACATTTAAAGCTCTTTGTTTTCTCTCAGGTGGATTGCTACTGTAGTCCTCTATGCCACACACAAAGGAAAGTTTGATTGTCGTGGTGGAGTTGTTTTGCATAGCTACCTTGTTGTCCTCCTCGTCCTGCTTGCTGTCATTATCTTAACCTTATGTGCAGTTGTTTACGTCAGTGCTCAAGGTAAGCCTTATCCATTGGAGAACAGTCGTCTGAGACCAATCTGTGTACTTAATGAACATTTCATATGTTCATTAGAAACTAAAATGTACTTCTCTCATGTCTTTATCTAAGGAACCATAATGAATCCAGGTCCACGACGCTCAATGCCAGTCCTGGTATATCTTCGTGCAGTCCTTTACATCCCTGAGTTTGTTTGGGCCTGTCTTGGAGCCGTCTGGGTATCTGATAACAGTGGAGAATGTGAACCAGCTGAGATTGGTCTTGTAATTGGCGCTGTGGTTGCTAGGTGGGTGAAACAATAATTTCGGACTAGCAGACAAGCAGCATTTGAGCAGCTGTAGCAAAGTCAGATAGCTGACATACAGTTAGAATTTAATTTTATTGATTTATTGAATGGGTGATAAACAACACAAGATTGTAGATTAGGAGTTGATAGCTAGAGCCCAACCTGTACATTCCTGCTAAGTGAGCTAATCAGCTTGGTGTATTTAGACCTAATACTATTAAGGGAACCACAGAAAAGCACTCTTATTAATTCCAGCATTCAAAAATGTAGTTATCTGTATGTTTTGGCCATGCAGTCAATGCAGTAAAACTGGCTTAGGGTTGACATGCTGTCTTGTCCTCCTCCCTAGCTGGATCATCTTGTTCGCCATGGTTTTGGGCGTGTTGATAGTCTTCGACCCGTTGGGCAGCCTACGACGGCCAACCCTGATCGGCGAGTCCTCGGGCCTGAGAGATCTGCAGAGTAGCGAGTCCTCGCAGCTCTTTTACACTGCACGATCACTAGCTGTGCGTGTATGGGAGAGCCGGCTGCGCCTGCTGTGCTGCTGCCTGCCTCAGGATGATAACCACAGAGCGGCCTTCTCCAGCATCGCCCAGCTTGTCAGCGGCTTCTTCTCGGTGAGCTGTGAAACCATAGCTAGATGATGGTCACTGGTCACAACTCTGTTGTGCTTATTTTACTGTATGGTCATTTTTCCACTGGGTGGTGCATGAACACAAACCCAGAACTGTCCATACCCTGGTCGAATACCTGTGTTGTTTCCTGTCACATAACAGAACTGTGAAAGTAGGCAGAGTTCTCTTAAGCTTGTGTGATTTCTCAAACAAATCAAGTTTCAACAGTAAACACTAACAAGAATAAGTATTAATGAGAGCTTCAAGATCTAATTTTTTTTTCAATTTATGTAAGAGTCACAAAGAATGATTCTGACTTGGTAGCACGATGATTCTATGATGATCAAAGAAAGCTGTTACACAAAATGGTTATACACTGCCTGAGACATTGTTTATTGATATATTTAATTTTATTGCTTTCTTTCTATTTATGGCTGTTTATTTATGGCCAGTTCCACAAGCTAAGTCTCCTAATGCCAGCATGTGCCTCCTCCGAGATGTGAAGCGCCACCGCATATTTTCAAACTGCTGCAATTGCGACATCATAGGACAGTTTAACATACTTGGAGGAGATCACTAACTGTCAATTCTGTCATGTCAGCTAAAAAACACCTGCACTGACTAGAAGAGCTATTGATAGGGCAAGAACGAGGCCTATTATGTTTTCTCGTACTTCTGGCCACGGTTGACAGTCTCCTGGCGATAAGGTGAATCGTTAGATGGTAGCGCCACTTGAGATCCTGAGACATAGTTTTGCAACAGTTTTGTGATAGTTTTGTGCCTACAACATTTTTAAAATACCTTCAGAGTTAAGAGTTACATAGAATCCAAAAGAAAACTGATTTTTGCTGTTAATTACATTCTACTAAGGCTTAATCTTATTTGGGAAACCTTGTGTTAACCTTTTTTCTTTCCTCTACCTTTTTTTTTATTTCTACATTTTCACAGAAGTAAACATAGTGATAGTGTGAGTTGAACTTAATGCTTGTCAAATAAAATAATATAAAAACAGTGCAGTTCAGTAAAAGCTGTAGTTAAAACTGTAATTAATCTAGTTATAAGGAAAAGGAATGTGCAAATGTCATCCAAACTTTTGTCTGAGGCCACCGTCTCTGTGGCAGCTAAGCTCGATACCTTTTTGTCTGAGATCATTGCATCTGATGTACAATTGTGCTAGAGCTAAGACATGACAGTGCTTTGCCCGAGACCTGAAGCTGTGTCTGAAACCTGATGCTGTGGCCTTAGGATGTCCTAAAACGTGCACAGTGTAATAGAACGCGTTTTGTACAGCCCCACCCCCCGACTGTGTTCAACCCATGCAGCACAAAAGCCAAGTTTTTAGAATAGTCTCGTCTGTTAGGTAGAATAAATATGGTATAATTGTTTAGGTCCGTATTCATTTCATTTTGAATGGTAAACAAAACGGCTATATTTGTGTTGTAGATATGGCAACCCCTGGGTTCTATTACCATCACTGTAAAGAAATCTGAGGCGGTAAATTTCTCCACAATGAATCGTTTCACATCAAACAGCTCTGAATGACTTTGTTTACATCTCAACCATTGAATTGAAAAACTGGAGGAATTCCACTTAATGATGTATGACTTCCAACCCAAAGCCTCAGTGGTTGAGTTAAACATTCACACAATTTTGGTTGTAGAACTTAATGTTGGGATTACATAGATTGCTGCTTAAATAAGTAAATAGCAATACATCTTTTTTGGTTCAGCCAGCTGATTGCCTAACAGAGACATAAGCTTGATATATGTGTGCAGTGAATTCACAGTATTTATCTGTGTAGGACACAGACCTGGTGCCCAGTGACATCGCTGCAGGCCTGGCCCTTCTGCATCAAGAGCAGGATAAAATGGAGCACTGCAGAGACCCTGATGATGTCATACCCCACAGCCCATCATCCCCCATAGTGAGTCTATTTCTCTGTCATTGGACTAAGAGACTAAATTGAACACTTACAACAGTTTGTGAGAGTATTAAGATTTTACCTTTGTTGTCTACTTTTGTGAAATTGCCAGTGAGGCATACAGAAATATGAACACATTGGCAATCTGAAACTTTCCAAGGCTAAAATAAGATATAATAACGACAGCAGAACTGATTTTTGTAGTGTCATCATGAGTCATGGGTCACTGGTGTCATGGCAACTCTGAATATTTTTGCAGATCACTGTGTATGCTGTGGGATCTGAGATGTTTCTAGATTTTTTTAAATATACAGAAATGTTTTCTGTGTACAGAGAGAAGATTTGGAGATAGAGCTTGAGAAAGCTGCACATTTTATGCAGTTTGCTGTTGCTGCATATGGGTGGCCCTTGTATGTGTACTCAAACCCTTTTACTGGATTGTGCAAACTCAGTGGTGACTGGTGAGTTTTCCATTAGCAAAGATTATATTATTGTTTCATTATTATTATTATAAAGACCATATTATTGCTGCTTTAATCCACATAATCGTTTACATGTTGAAGTGCAGTTGAAAGGAACAGCAATTGATCTTTTTGCAGCTGTCGTAACCGTAATGCAGAGTCCGACCTGGTTGGAGGAGACAACTTCGGCTGTAATTTTAGCTCTATCTTGCACGTCACTGGACTACAGTACCGAGACTTTATTCACATTAGCTTCCATAATCAGGTAACATATCGAGTAACTCCATATGACTTGTGTAGCTTGACTTTGATAGTTATGATTGAATAAGTTATGATTGAATGAAGGGTTTCCTGAGCACTGTTAGTTGCTCTGCAGATATACGAGATTCCGTTCTTTGTTGCACTGGATCACAAAAGGGAGGCTGTGCTGGTTGCTGTGAGGGGAACACTGTCACTAAAGGTATGTGGTGACTGTATAATCGTTTCGATGTTCAGGAGAACATAGCGGCACACCAGTCGTAAAAAAAACATTGAAACATCGAAATGGACACTAAATACTTTAAAGCAATACTTCATTATTTCATCTTACTTAGTATTCTTTTCTTTGTGAGTAGAAATGCTTTACAGCCATTTATGGTATCTGCCCTTTTGGTTTATTGTATTGTATATGTATGTACAGGACGCGTTGACGGACCTCTCTGCAGAATGTGAAAATCTGCCAGTTGAAGGCGTGTCAGGAGCCTCTTATGCACACAAGGTGAGGTTTAGTGTTGCTTTTATGTCAGTGCAGTTTTCTGTCAGAGCAGTGCAGGGCTGTAGGTCTTTTGGAGTCTTCCCATTCCAACAAAATTATTACATTTGTACTTTATTGATTGCTTATTTTATGATCTACTGCAGTAAGGTAAATGCTTTAACATTACGCACACATTTTTGATTTACATTATATAATTATTTGTATTTAATAACATAATGATCTACTTTATCACATTGATTATTAAAATACAAAACAGGCAGACAGCTGTGTGGATTTTCTCTCAGATAATTTCTTAAAAAAAAAATACAGTTAATACCAGTTTAAGTACTCTTTTTGATTGACTCCACTTTAGTTCTAAAGGTAGTTCCTCTTCCATTGCAATGTGTCTCAAACTACTGGGAAATAATTTATTAAAGCCCCAGGAAATGTAAATCATATGCTTATGTTGGCACACAATATATATGCACAAAGTATGTGCTGTGACAAATTTTCCAATGTCTGATGTATTTTGCCAACGTTCTTCTCTCTTGATGTAAACTGGGTGATCCTAATCTTGGGTAATTCATGCATAAGCCTCTAAATATATATGTGGATCAAGGTTTCATCAGACATAAACAAAGTCATTGAGAGCGTTTTGAAGTAAAATGGTGCATTGTAGAGAAAGCAGATTTCGAATGTCTGTAATGGTGGTGACAGGAACCAGGGGTCTTGATGTCTGCAACACAGATATATCCATGTTATTTACTATCCAAAATGACTTCTGAACCTACACGTGTCTTCCGAGTTTTTATAGGTAATGTTGGAAATAATAGAATAGTACTAACTGGATTTTTTACATTTAAAAAAAAAAAAATATACATTTTAGGCCAAAACCTTATTTCAAAACTATTGTAAAATAATGCCTCAGGCGTCAAGCAGCATACTCATAACCATTTTATGTAATAACTTTCTGTGATGCAACTTTTGGAGGCATTAAACACTTCAGCTTGGGTCCTATCACAACCACTGTGAACAATTCTGGACAAACTCTTTTCAAACATTTCATTTCAAACCAGATTTTCAAATTCAAATTGAAATAATAAATCTTTGAAATCTCCTCTCTTACTTATGAACACAAATGTGGTATTGATTGAAAGTTCAGAATCTGTGCTTTTGTTCGAATATTTCTGCTTGTTCCAGTGAGCTACGTGCAAGAAATAATGAAACAAAATTCAAAGTTCAACATGTATAAGAATGGAAAGTATGTTCTGCTTGCTCTGCATTTGATTTGTACAGAAAATATAACGTATTTCTGTTTTACAGGGCATATCTCAAGCAGCCAATTACATCTATAAGAAGCTTGTCAATGATGGCATCTTGAGCCAGGCTTTCAGCGTTGCACCTGTAAGTCTCATCTACAGGAGTGCTAAGCACTCTTAAGTAAAAAGTTCAGCACTGCCATTAAATACAGTCATTGTCCTGTGTCATTTTCATATGAGTACTCTTCTCTTGGAACGAATCTACATGTCATGTAAATGTATGTTTGTGCAGGAGTACAGGCTGGTCATCACAGGTCACAGTCTTGGTGCAGGCACAGCGTCCCTCCTGGCAGCACTGCTGCATAGTACTTACCCCACTTTGAAGTGCTACGCTTTTTCACCACCAGGGGGCCTCATGAGGTACGCATCCAGCATGTCAAGGCTCTATGAAAAGTTTTGTTGCCAGTCAAGTCTAAAATTTCATAACACATTCGTTATCATAGTTATCTAGCCATAAATTTGATTGGTAACACACTGGGATGTATGATAGGACAGTATTGAACATATTAGTGCTTGAAATCTTATAAGATGCATTTTAATTTCCTCCTAATGTCTCCCCTTAGTAAAGCGCTTGCTGAGTACTCCAAGCAGTTTGTGATCTCTGTGGTTCTGGGAAAAGATCTGGTCCCCAGGTGAGGATTATATGCAAATGATATAGACTTACACCACACAGCTCAGAGGTGTAAATGAAAGTTTGCTCATTAGCATATATTCATAGAGCACTTTAGAGTATTGTTCCAAAGTTTTGAATTGCTGTTCAAAGGTTTGCAACCAATGCTTTCAATAATACAAAACTAATTTGGTTGCAGACAAGTGTAAAAAATGATTCAAATGTGCTGGTGTTAGCTTTTAAATAACTAGTAGGACAGAAGGAAACTATAAATAAAAAGTAAGAAATTTTAGATGTGTCCAGAATGATGATTAAGAAGGTTGTACTTTTTATTTTTTTTATTTTAAAATTTTAAAATTTCTAATTTTCACATATTTTTAATTGTAAAGAGTAGCTTTACTGAGTCAGGAGGGGAAAAAAAGCATGCAAAAACATGGTGTGCATGCGCTGCTGTGAATCAGCCTGTAAAGCCTGAAATAGCAACTTAAATATGAGAGGTGCTCAGTCGGATTTCATGGGTTTTTTCAGACTTTTCATATTAATGTCACAAGTACAGGTCTGGTTCAATATTTAGGTCTCAAATACAAAATCAGCATTATGCTAATATGATGACAATAATAGATAATTCACTTGCAACCTCGGAAAACATGTCCTTCACCAGGTTTCGACTGAGTTCTCTTTGAATACTCTTTCAACCCCATTCGCAATCAAGGGGGTGGGAAGGGGTCTGAAGCACAGCTGACATTACAAAATTACAATTATGCATGATTCCAAATCTTACAAAGTTTAACTTTAAGTTCTAAATACATTACAAAATAAAATGTATATCCAGTCATCATATTTCAGAAGTGGATGTCAAATCTCCAGGCAGTTAACTTGACAAAAAATAAGTCAATAAATAATTACAGTATAGTATTTACCATGTAATAATTTCTTGTTCACAGAAGACTTTAAATACTAAATAAAATACCTTTTGATGAATAGTTTATTTTCACTATGAGTTATTATTGTATATAAATTAACAAATATTTTATATACCAGTTGATTCCAAATGTTTGAACAGTTGTTTACATTGACATTTCAGTGTGTTTCTGGTGATACTTTCAAATGTTAATGTCTTTGGCTTTGTTTGTGGGACTACTTTTGCTTCACTTCCCTAAAATAATGCAGTCAACCAAGGTTTCCCTTTCATTTTTTTTTATTTTTTTTGTAGATTGAGTATCCCAAACATGGAAGACTTGAAGAAGAGAATACTGAAGATGGTGTCTAATTGTAATAAACCCAAGGTAAGATTATTTGTTTATTTATATGATAGAAATGATTATGTGAGTCATTTCATTTGTCTTGTTCTCTTCTACGTACCTTATAACTTCTCTCTTGTTCCGTCTGCTCACCAGTACAAGATTCTCTTGCATGGCTGCTGGTATGAGGTGTTTGGGGGAACCCCAGATGACTTCCCCACAGAAATGGAGAACCGGAGGGAGGAGGCATTAAGCCGACCGTTACTTGGAGAGGAGAGCTTATTGGTGCCGGGCTCCACTTCCTATCATAGCATTTCTTCAGATGACTCCCCCACCCTCCCCACCCACCTGCCTCTCTTTCTGCCTGGACGCATCATATACATCACAGAAGATGGGCCCTCACGCAGGTCAGAGCCCAGCTAACTTTCAGCCATTGAACACAGATAAAGTCACCCTGTGTTTCACACGTAAACACTGAGAGCCATAAGATGTTTACAGTGGTGTACAGCCACATATAAAGCCCTTCCTTTTTTAATTAATGAGGTCATAAAAGTACAGTTCACACACACCTACTCATAACTCTGATGAATTCAATGCATTCATGCTCCATTGCATCATGGTAATCCCCTGTGCAATGCCCGCTTTTTAAAACCGCCCTCCTAAACTTTCTAAAACTCATCTAGCGTGTGATAAAAATGCAGAGCTGATAGAAATATACCTTCAAAGTGTGTCTGTCACCTAAAGGTATCTCTTTGTCTTTCTTTCTCTCTGGGCCCTCTCTTAAACCCGAAACCCAGACACTGCTTCTCCCAGGTGCGGTACCGTGCAGAGTGGTCCAACGAGACCGCGTTCTGCAGCGTGCTAATCAGTCCACGGATGGTCGCTGACCATATGCCTGACGTGGTCCACCGGGCCCTGCGCAGCCTCATCAGCGACCGGCCGTTCTCCCTCTGCCCCTCCTCCCACAGCAACAGTCACCTGAATGTCATCTGAGCTCCAACTGCCTGGAGCTTGGATCCTGAAGTGACTGTGGCACTGAACACACAAGGAGGTTACAGGAAGCTTCTCCGTTAAAGACTCCTCTCCCCCAGCCCTGACATTCTCGAGCAGTTCAGCTCGTTCTGATTTTATTTATTTTTTTAATTTGCTGTGTTTGCAGCGCTGTACGCTTCGAATGATACTGTAACATATACTGCATTCTCCCATCAATCGAAGCCTAGTGTGTGTTGTTTAACAGCGTTATGCTGTGATAATTGTGAGAATTCTCCTTAATGTATTTCTGAAGGTTGGACTTTTAATCCATGTAAGGGAAAGAAACATCAGTAACTGTGTAGCAGTGGTGTCTTGTTTGTGCTGTATGTTTTGAAAATCAGGGTGAGTAGTGCCTATGCATAGCTGGATGTGCTCCTGGAAGTGTGAAGCCTAGCTACAGATTAGAGCAACATACAACTCCAGTGCACCTGGAACAGATGCACTTTTGATGCATGGCACTAATACGTTCGATTTGCATGGAAACAATTGACTAAGTCAGCTCATTTACTCAGCCTTTTTGCCATCAAACATTCTCATCACAACATATTCATTTTTCATAATGTCTCAATAAAAATACGTTCATGAGAAACATGTCACTTTGGTTTCTGTCATAATTAAGTAATGAGATCATAATGACACCAAATTATGGAAAACGTTAAAAGTAACATTAAGAGGGACAAAAGACACTGGAATTTACCACGTGCGTTTCTCTGTCAATACAAGACGCTACACAGGGTGCAGAAACATGGCATAAAGTTATTATTTTTATTATTATTATTATTATTATTGTATGTATTCGTATTATGTATATGTATTCGTATTACACTGCATTTATTGTTACTGAAACCTGTTGACAGGTCTTGATGTCAAACTTTAACTTGTTGACCGGATCAGGTAAATCCACAAAAGCTGACTTACCCGTCTGACCTCGGGTGTCTTATTTACTCTCGTAGAAGAAGAAGGTCACTAAACTGCCCAAGAACACAAGAAATGTGGGTTTGTATCCCCGCTGAACTGAAGTGAATGAGGGATTTTTCTGTTCTCCTCTTCGTTCCCGCCCATCCCGCTTTTAGAACGTGACGTCACGTCGTGACGGTCTAGTCAACAACTCTTATGTTGGGACTCTACTTGGATCAACTAGGGAGGGAATATTTGTGTCAAACAAAAGTCTCCGGCGGTCAAAACCGCCTGCCAACTCATTTAGCTCAGTCACTTTTACTTTCTGGACGTGCCCGCGGACGTGACTGAGTCTCCGGAGTCCGTTTTTGGCCGCGAAGTGAAGTCCAAAGCTGGAGAGTTGCCCGGCTAGCTGCGCTAGCTGGCTATCTTAAGTAGTTACGCTAGCAGGCTGCGTTTTCGTAGCCAGGCGGCCAAAGTAAGGAGAAGGAAAAAATGGAGCTGGAGGACGGAGTCCTTTATCAGGAAGACCCGGGCAGTTCGGCGATGATGTCCGAACGGGTGTCCGGCTTGGCGAGCTCTATCTACCGAGAATTCGAGCGGATGATTGGGAAGTACGACGAGGACGTGGTGAAGGAACTTATGCCGCTGGTGGTGGCCGTGCTGGAGAACTTGGACTCCGTGTTCGCGGAGAACCAGGAGCACGAAGTGGAGCTGGAGCTGCTGAAGGAGGACAACGAGCAACTTATCACGCAGTACGAGAGAGAGAAAGCGCTGAGGAAAGGCGCAGAGGAGGTGGGTTTTACACAACTTTGTTTCTCGGAGCACTTTTAGGGTGAACTAGGCCAGCTTCGCCGGTGGCTTAAACATTAGTCCTGAAACTACTTCAGAAACAACACAAACTTTAAAGACAGAATTGGTCCCTTTTAGATATTTGTCCATTTAACTAATGAACTAACGCGGCGACTAACTTACTGTACAACCGCTAGTCTACAGTGAACACTCAGAGGTGTTGACTGAGATTGAAATGCGGTTTACAGACTGTTGCTGAACTTCCTATCACCCATTCATGTTGACTGTAGGATCATATATTAGCATATTTACTTTGATAGCTAATTATTCATTTGCTTTGTTTTCAAGATGATCAAAAAGTCTTGTAATCTGTTAGAGGACATTTTAGTGAAGTCATGTAAAGCCCCTTGTCATTTCCCTCAGGATGTGTCAAGTCAGCTTTTGAACAAAAAGGGAACTATATCTGCTCAGCTTGCAGGTGCCTGCATGATTCGTCTAACTGTCATGCGCGTATAGCATACACACAACTAAAATAGAACTAAAGTCACACCCAAGATAATATGGCAAGATAATGTGCAAGCCCTGTCATGTCTAATCTGTTGTTTCAGCATTACAGTTGAATATGAGCATGGTGTGTCTAAAAGAGTGCTTCTGGGGTGCACTGCCTTTTTGTTGCACTTTAGAGTACAGAATCATGCTACTTAAACATGATGGAAAAAGACATACTAGTTTGAATTGGTTAAGGTGTTTTGAACACCCCTCTTACGGGTCTTGCCCAATGACGGTAAGTTAATTTAAACCCTTCACTTACACTGTTTTTATTCATAGTTTGTTAAAGTTTACGAAAGTCTGTAAGTCGTATAAGCAGCATTTCTTCTCAGTTTACATCATTATTCTGTCCAAGGGCTATGTGTCAAGTCCTACATCATGGCCCACACTGGTAAAATGAATGAAATGAAGTATAGTATCATTCAGTTCATCCTCTTTTGGTTCTGCAAATAAAGCAGTAATACAGACACAAGAGCCAGACTTTCAGCTGTGTAATTATGCACACTTTTTCTGTAACTAAATGACTATTAGAGCAAGTTCTTGATGTCTGCTCGACTTGTCCTATGCCTAAAGGATGTCTTTGGTGTCAGCGTCAAGGAAGTCGTAGTTTTACATGCTGTTATGTGTAGTATCAAAGAATAAAACCGCTTTCAGTAGGTTTTAGTGTTGAAACAGTCATTAAAGTCATTATGACGTGGTATCAGTCTGTGTTTATGAATAATTAATGAATGAAACTGCATTCCGTTCCACAGGGTCCCTAAGCAGTACCGTTATATTCCTTACACACTTGAGTACGAGATGTCGGTGAAGGGATCTGCAGTTTCATTCGCAATGTCCTGCAGCATCGTAATCAAACAAGTTTCTTCAAGAGACCTGCAATTACTCATGGGTAAACTTTCCTGCAGCTTCCTGTGAAGTGATATACTGTTGTTCACTATTCCCTGTGCCGTCAACAGTTCCCTTACAACCAAACCTTTTTCGCTTCCTATGGTTTGGAATCACTCTTAAAATGTCTGAACGTCTTGTGCAGTACACTTTGCAGGGAGCTGCAAGGGCAATTGGGAGGCACTTTGAGGCTTTTGCATTTAAATGAAAATGGCAGCAACTACTGTGCAAGTTACACTGTCATTTTTTCATTGAAAAGCTGTCAAAGTCAAAAATAATAATCGTCTAGCAATTATCTAGCATGTTTTATTTAAATTACAGAATCTCAAAGTGCTTTAAACAGGAAAGTAAGCAAAATATTGGAGAGATGAAACATCGTAACTTAACAGTAACATCACAATTATAAACTATAGAACAACAAGAGACTCAATACACTAGCCGAATGCTGCCCTAAACAAATATGTCTTTAATCTAGAACTGTGCTTAATCCGTGTAAAGAAATGTTTTATATTGTCTCTCCAGATAATTTTTTGCTGGATTGTAAAACGGAGCTGTGAGAATCACACAGTCATTCAGGTCAGTCTCCACTGAGCTCAGCCTCCACACTGAACTGACTGCCAGTCGCTCCTGCTCAACAGTCACCCGCTTGTTCCGAAATCCACAGAGACACCATGATCCACAGAGGCACACCATCGATACACTGCCTTCCTTCTGTATCTCACTCCCTGGCCGATCCTCCTTTATATGCCTGGCCCTCTGTGCGATGGCAACCGCCAAGTGAAAGTGCTCTCCTTTTTTCAGAAGCTGGGGTAACTTTCACGTCACGTGATCCTTTGTTTGGATCAACTGAAGTGAAAAGATGGCATGCGACCCAGTCTTTTGGTTTACCTCTAGGCTTTGTTTTGCTTGTCTTTGCCGGCTGGTGCGCAGCGCTTCCCATGTGTCATGTAGGTTGTTGCCAGTAATAATGGTACGCGGCATTTCTTGTCTAATGTGTTTAACAGCTTCCGTTATTTTCAGGAGACTTACTTTTAGTTGGTAAATCTGCAGGGATATTTTTCCACACCTCCAAAGTGTAGTCTTAGAAGTTGGTTGCGTTTTCTGCTTCCTTTTAGACTCATAATGTTGAGTTGTCTTCTTACAGTAAAAGGATGGACAGAAACATCTGTGGATGTTTCATGTCTGAATCAAGAGTGGAGTTTAATTTTCTCCTCTCTCTCAAAGATGAAAACTTTAAGTACTGTTTATCTGATGGTGGCAGTTTTGGTGGTCTGTCAATGCCTTGTTGTTGGGAGCACGTTGAAAGAGTATTCAAAGAAAACTCAGTCAAAGCTTGGTGAAGGAGGATGAAAGTGGATTATCTACTGTTGTCATCGGGTCTTCCATAAGACCTAAACGTCGAGTCGGACCTTCTTTTTGAGCCTGTGCGTGTAATGTTAAAACGTAAGTTTGTATGAAATCTGACCCAGCACCTTTGACTTTCATTCATCATTTAGCTTGTTTTTTTTTCCTGACTCAATAAAACTATTTAAATTTTAACTAAAAAATTGCATAGTATTGCTTAAATCATTTTTCTGAAACCTAATTTCCACTTATTCTCCTTTGATTTACCATTCCTCATGCAAGTGGATTATTTTATATCTAATCTCAGAAATATCTCCTGAAAGTTTGAATAACTTGTACTTCATGGCTGTTTTGACTGGTAATTAAGTCTTCATATTTTTGCACAGTACTGTATGTTGACTATAATCCCACTTGACATGTAGTAAAAGGTGTTAATGTGACACCGTGGTTACAACTCAGTGAGTTTGCACTTAACTGTAGGACAAGCACACTTTTGTGTGAAATCCTAAAGGGTGCCCCATGACCCCAGGGTGTCATTATACATTTAACCCATTATGTTCTGTGCGCTTCCTGGAGTAGGATAACATAGAAGCTGTAATTCTAATATGTGTCTATGCATCTATGTATTTAGTATACGGTTCATAGTTTGGCTATTACATTTTTTACGAATGTTCCCAGTGTCAATCTGATGCACTGTCTGTGTAAAATTTGTTGATCAGAAAGAACTAGATAACAATTAAAAGTTTGTCATGTCATTCTAAAAGGGCCTGTACCCTGACTCTGATACCCCTTGGCAAGATGTTAAATATTTGATCACTTAGTGCTTAAAAGATTAGTGTTGTAATCCTGGCTCTTGTGTGCATAATTTCATGCCATTCTTTGGTGTTCTAGGTAATTTATAATACCATACATCTATGCCAACTGTTAAAAGTCTTCACTTGACTCTTTAGACACTGAGAGGAAATGTCAGGGAAGGGCCTGGAATGCACCGGGAAAAAGAACTTCCTGAGCCCCTTTTTTTCAGTCAGGATATTTCTTAGACTGCTTTTTTTTCTTCTGTCTTCCTGAAGCTACGTTACAAGATCTCTGGGGGTCATTCTTTGGAATGATCGATGGGATCCTCAGCATGTTTTGCTGAACTCAAGAATTCATGCCTTTCATATGTTTGTTACACAATCCGGTAACACTGTGTCAGTGTTATATTACACTTTTGTTTGTGTGGTGGCAGTTTTTCTGATGTCAGTATAGTTTGATGTTGATGCTAACAGGAAGCTTTTAGCTTCCAGTGTGAGCTCTTAATCTATTGATCCTCTTTTTGAATATCTAGGCCTAGCTCCAACAGTTAAAATTCATTTCTAACCCTGATGTAACCTTTTATGTCACTGTGCAAGAAATACAGGGGTTATTGCTTTACTGTATTGTTACTAGGCCTGGACGATATCCGAAAATAATTAACATGATATTTTCTGGTTAAAAAAATTATAATTATCAATTATATGCCCACCCATTCTCTCTCACCTCTTGTCCCAAAACGTTGATTATCGCTTTTACACATTGCCATTGAGTTACTTGTCCATCAATGATCAATGATATCCAGTTACATCACTCAATCACCCATATATTGCTCCAGTCAAATTGTTGCGAGGTCAGAGATTTGCACTCCTACTAGGAAGTTGCAAACCGTACATTTGTTGAACAGGAGAAGTATCATTAACGTACTGGGGAAACACAGCTGTAGACACTAATCTGCAACAGGAAATTATTGCCTAGTTGACAATCAGAGCAAAACACCAAAAATCCAGTAGACAGAATGACTAATTTTCACTGTAACAATGATGACAATTACTTGATTTTCCAAAGGTTAGATACAGAGTGGCAAAAGTGTAATATCATGATATTTAAAGAGGTTTTCACAATACACAGTATTTGATGTCTGATGAGTTGGAACAGACTGCCACATTTAAACAATACAACCAAAAACCATGAAAATAATTTGTATTTAACTTTTCACATAGTGTTCTACACTAAACCCAGTTAAACAGGACTAATGATGCTCTCTTTGTAATCAAGCGTGCAGTTTGCAAGTGTTTTTAAGTACTGACTTTATCCACGATATGCTCAGAAAACATATCGTCACATGATGTGATAAACTAGATCATGTAAACACCACATATTGTCCAGCACTAGTTTGATAAGTGCACCACAATAAAATATATTGATAAACAGTATCAACCACTTTAACTTGACAGACAAATCATGTGTCTTGGATTGCCCATCACCAGTCTTAACTTGAAAGAAAAGTCAGTTTTATTCTCTGATATTAAATGCTAATATTGATTGCTGTTGCTGATATTGGGATATCTATGGATCTCCAAATGGTGTTAAAGACTTTAAATTTATTGAATAAAATTAATGCCTTACGTGTTATTTTCTTTTCCATGATTTTAAATATGTAACTGTAATGACACTGGATGTCAAGTATGAGCCCTTTTCCATGCAGAAAGGCTGAAACAGTCCAGTTTGTCATTTTTCATCTTCACTAAAATGACTCAAAAACATTGAGTTGATTTCACATAGACATCCAGCTATGTGATTAGATTTCTAAAGAAGCAAGCTGTAGTTTGAATTTGAGTCTACTTGTATCCTTCTGCTATGGTGGTTATGAGCTGTGGCTCTGAGCCCCTAAACCAAGCCAAGTGAAGATGCAGTTCACTTGAAGTGAGCTCTATCAATGGAGTAGCGGTACAGTGCAGCCTCTGTATGTGTGGGGGCACAATGAGGGCATTATGTTTGAGAGGGAGCCAGAAGCCAGCCGCTCTTCCTCTGCAGCGCTGTCATATGAGCGCTGTCCTCCAGATCATATGATGAGCAGCAGAGAGATAATGAAGAAGAAGCACACACACATTCACAAGAGACTCACAGACACTGACAGAGGTGAAAAATCCAGTGAGAGGCTGAGGAAGATTCATTGTCACAGTTGCCTAATTATAGCAGAAGCTGTTAATCATGTAGCCTTTACTCAGAAGATGGTTTGTGGTTTGAGATGACACCATGATTTTTAGACTTTCTGCACTGTGATTGCAGTGCTCAGGTCTGCAAACTGTTTTAAGTAAACAAGCAGTTGAAATAGTATGTGTATTATGTCCGATATCCAGTCATCCAGTCATTTCTATAACCTGTAGGCCAGTTAGTACTATTTTAGTGCTATAACAACAGCAAAGATTTTAATCAATACCATTTGTAACTTGCAGGCCACTTTTATTTTACTGTAGCAACAGCAAGGCTTTTGATTAATACCATTTCAAGAGTAAACGTAGCCTACTGTTCGGCACTCATGGCCACAACATTTCATATTTTGGCCACTAAAAATGCAGAGCCAGTGGCCCGACTGACCATTTTCCTTGTGCTTTGCTTCCCCTTAATGAACATTTTTGGCTGGGGACAGAACTAATTGCATCAAATTAAATTTTGTCTCAATTTTCTTTTTAATTGTAACCACTGCGATAGCTAATGTAATGGTATGGTGACCATGATGGTCCCCCCTGCTGAGCTCGTCCGCCTGGCATCACAGATGCTGATCCGTTGGATAAATACGATGGCAACTCTATGAAAAATGGTCTTAGATAAAATAAAGTATAAAATAAGCTGATGTTAACCTGAATGGCAGCCTAGATTGGAGAACGTCAGGGTGTGTCAGCTCAGTATGGGGGACCACCACGGGCACCACAGCAGTTTTATTAATGTAAAATTTTTAATGAATAGTTATATTTTCTAATTAACACCTGACTTGTTTTTTGTACTGAAGCATGCCTGTTCATTTTAAATACAATATACATATGTTATAAACTATGTTTAACTATGTATAAACTATGTATATGTTTTTACTATTCTGGCTACAAATTCTTAATATCTTAAGATTCACTGGCTTGGTGGCCAATGTAGATTTGTCTACCCGTGTCATTTGTAACTTGCAGGCCAATTTTTTTATGCTAGAACAGTGGCAAGGCTTTTCATTAATACCATTTATAACTTGTAGGCCAGTTTTTAACAGAAAAAGCTTTTGATTAATAGCATTGGCTCTACTAAAAAGTACAGTACTTTTACGATGTGGTCCGTCTGTAAACTCTGTGACCTTGTGTGACCTAATCCTTTGGTAACTGAGGCACTGTTTTAGCTGTACTGATTGGTACTTAAATCTCGGCACATGTCTTTAAGAATAAGACCCCCACCACATGGCCTCACACAGTGGTAATGCTCTTATTAGATTTTTGTACGGTCAGTTGCTACAGTACTAAGTCAGTGCCTTTCATGACCAGTCTTGCTCATTACACGCCTTAATCTTCTACACTGAGGAAAAAAATTCAGACACACTGTGCTGCTGCGCCATGACACACGTGAAAATACACAGCACTGGAAGCTGAAGGCTCTAATTTCAGCATATGATCTGTGGTTTAAAACTTATGAAATCAGTTTCTACCCACTCACTTATGACACATGGAGGTCACTCAGAGAATTTGGCAGCTGCTGTGCAGTGAAATACTCCAAGGGTTGCTCACGTGCCAGTTCTGCCATGACTGATTCTGTTTTTGAATTGATTTGTGAAAGGTTTTAGTGGTTTTGATCGCTTTTTTGTGTGATTTCTTTTCCCCTGCTGTGAACTCCATATGGCACAGGATCAGCACTGTGCCCTAGTAGCCAAAGGCATAAGAGCCACAGAGCCTGTGCTTGTGGATATGAGTGACTGTGAGTTTCATGATCATAAGACGCCTCACACAAACGCTTAATGTGCGTCACACTGCTTTGAAGTTACATTGCTTATGGCAAGAAAAGCCTTCTACCATTAACTAAACCGAATAAACTGAAGAATGCGCTTATTATTACTCTGTTGATATTGTCATGGCCCTGATTTTCAGGTGATAACAATGCCTGAATCAGCTGCCCTACTGCGATGGTATCAGGATGTACCTTGTTTAAAAGTACAGTTGTTCAAGTGCTTTCAGATTGCTTATTATGCATATAATTTGTCTTGGGAATAGGTAATGAGTATTTTGCAAGAACGTAAGTGCACAGATTCACTAATGCAAATATATTTTAGTAGTTCACTTAATTATAGAGAAATATCTGAGGAATCTGCGTTCTGTATTTGTGCACCAGTCATTAATTTCTAAGTCTAATTCTGATTTTTTAAAGCCAAATTGGCCAGTAACCACTGTTTTGCCAATTTTTATTTGCCAAAAGCTAATTTTTTATTTTTTAAAGCAATAGACAACAAGTCAGCAACATTATACTTGCACTTTGTGGGCTGAATGAATACATGGAGGTGCACACACAGCATTCGTATGTTTGGTCCTGTGTGCACAGATTCTGGTTTGAATCATCTTTGTGCACAGCCTGCAATAAATACTAGGGGTGTAACAGTGCTTTGTGACATTATGATGCAAAATAGTGACAGTGTGCATTGTGGAAATGTGTAGATGTGACAGCACGGTGCATCATGGATAACAGTCATTCTGTTAATTCTGGCATTTAATGCAGCTGCATTGTTTGAGCACCAAAGCTCGCAAATAACCAGCAACAGTCAACAACTCACACCAGCACTTTCATTAGTCGTGAGTGCAAGAGCATGGACACAGTCATCAATTTTGTTCATTCGAATATTGTTCAAAATATTGCGGGAATATTGATCTCATGAACCCAGTATCCAGAATCGAATCATGGGCCAAATATGTGTTACACCCCTAATAAAAACTAGGGCACCTGCAGGGATTTATGTAAAATAGTTGTGAGAACGTGAGAAGGGCAGGTAAGTGTTGTCAATTTTAGCGTTTTAATGCAGGGTTTGGTTAGACTGACATCAGTGTACAGTTGTTTTAGGCAGCATTTCATGTAAGGGTTATTTGATGATTCATGATTGCCACTTACTCAGATCAGAGCGTCTGTCCTTTTTAAAGTAAGTTTTTGCCAGCTCTGGTAAAACATACAGCATTCTCCTCAAACCGTTGTGATTTACAGAGTTTAATTAGCCCATTTGTAGTCAGAACCATCTGCTAATGGTTATTATTTATCAGTGCTTAGTTGCTCTTAGTAAAATTGTTCCTTCATTGCTTACAAATGTGTCTAGGTTTGCACAAGATTGAGTATGAAGTAGCTGCCGACGTTGGCACACTGTACCTGCAAAGCAGGTGGGTTTGGCTGATATCTAACAATAGAGGTGAGGACATGGTGTATTAGCCGTTGGCTACAAGCGAAAATCTTGACTACAGCTTCTCTCTGTGGCTTCTGCTTTACCTTTGACTGCTCACGCCCAAGTGTTTGGTTTGGTCAGAAAGCTTCAGCAGGCCTGAATATGTTAGGCTAACGCCTGCGCTGACTCACTCTGAAACCTGACGCGGCCGTGGTGAAGTCCACAGGCAGCTGTTAGCATTCAGCTAAACCCACGCCACCAAAGATGTCATTCTGACTGAGAGAGACTGTTACTTCATGATTAGTCACCATCTATGTGCTATGTTGTTTTCTTTCCTCATTCACACATTTTGTGTGGTCCTAAACAAGAGGCATTTTTAGTTGTTTTAACAAATCTTCTCAGCAGTTCTACTGTTTAGAGGTGTTGGACCAAAACTGGATTACAAGGTCTCAAAATTATTGGTTGGTAGCCAATTCCCCTAGTTTGAGAATGGAATACAAGCTGCAAACCCCTATTGTTTTCACTGCAAATAAGTGCTTCACTGAGAGTACATAACATCAGAGTCACCAACAGAGTCACCAACAGAGTCACCAACTAACCACACCAACAAAATCAGTGATATGGGCCTGAGAACACATAGCATTTCTTGCTTTATTTTATTTATTTAGTCCTTTAACCTTTTCATCTCCTTGAGACCACCCGTGGTTCCAAAACGCACTTCATCATATTCTTCATAACTTTCGTATTTCATAAGCTACATTCAAAAGGTGGGTGTCATGTGAGAGCTGTAACTGTCTTCTTTCCAGTCAAATCAATGGGTAATGTAATTTTAAACCCTTATAATAAAAGAAGCTGAACTCATAATTTTTTTGGTCTACTGAAATTTGACCCATTTTTCCACAAATCTGGGCTATAAACTATAAACAGATGCTGTCTCTTCAGTGAACTACTCTGTAAAAATGATTTTTTATAAAATAATACAAAGAGCATCTACGATTTTTGGCTTTGAGCAGTGAATTGTAAGCATATAGTAGTATGTGTATGATCATAAAACACATGTTCTGTTAATTTGAGGGGAATAAATAAATAAAATAAAAATGTACATTTATTTCATGAAGTTACTGAATAATTTGCCTTTCAATTTGGTCATGTAAATTGAGATGGGAAAAACCAAAATATACCCTGGTGAATAAGAGGTTAAACATATTGAATAGCTATTTGTTCATCTGATTAAGCAGGTCATACCTTCAAAACACCTTCAGCATTAATAAGCAGGTATGACACATAAATAAATAAAGGGCAGTAGTGAGCTGTATATTGAACATGAATATCTTATGAAGCTGGCAGGTATACCTAATGCTGTCTGAAGGAGAAGACAAAGTAAGATAAGTAACCAGCAAAATCTGAGGTTCAACAGTGTAGATGAATGTGGGCTCAGTATTTGGCAAGCAACAGGTCACTGTTGCCCTTTTTCTTTATATGTTATAACTGCTTATTAATGATTTTTAAGGTGTTTATAACCCAATTATTAATTATTAATAAACTAATTTTAAACCGTTCATAAACACTTTTTCAAGGTAGTTTTAAGTGATACCCAATAATATCCTCTGTTCTTGGGCTATTTTTAAACATTAAAATGCAGTTATTGTCTATATTCTGCTTAATGGTTCTTCTAGTGACTTTGTGTGTTCACTGTATTTTTAATCATAGTCCTGAATCATACGAAACTAATCAAATCAAGTTGGTGTGAAAAATATTTCCTGAATATTTGTTATCTATTTGGATCTTTGTGAGGTTGTTCAGATGCATTTTGCATGCCTAGTATTGAGTGTTGAAACTGAGATGCGCTTTGTTGTTTTGTTTGTATAGAGATATATTGAATATGAAGACTCACAGGAGCAGGAGAGGAAAGAGCTGCAAAGCAGGGTGGTTCTGCTGGAGGCCCAGACCAGACAGCTGGAGCTCAAGACCAAGAACTATGCAGACCAGAGTGAGTATTTCACTTCACAGCCAGGTTTCCCCGGTCACCTAAGACACTGACTTTGAACCTTTGACCTGTAGACACTCATCTTGAATACTGAATGCTGAAGGTAACATTAAGATATCTGTTTGATGTCTGATGCGCTCTTTATTGTTCTTTTTTTATGTTGCCCTTGGTTTTATTTATTCCCTTGGTTTGACACTTTAGTTAATTCACATTGCTGAACGATCTCTGTCCGGTGTTGTGTGCTGACTGAGTGCTGCTGAACTGGATAATACCTGCAGGACTGCTGAACTCCCCCACATGATGGGCGGGTGACTGTGTTTACTGCTAAGCTGCACTCTAGGTGGGCGGCGCATTACGTAACTGCTCTGAGCAAATGACACATCTATCCATTTAGTCAATTCTTTAAATGTTCTCTACAGATGAAAACATTTCTCATGAGTGAAATGAATATGTTTAATGTGTTTGATAAAGAACAGCTGTTTTGCTGTTCCAGTGACCCAGTGCAAACCTCTTGTAGTTCTTTGTCTCAAAGCCTTTTAGTCACCTTTGTGTCTCATTACTAGACCATTTTTGGAAGACTGTTTAATTTTACTGTTTCTGTGTACTGTGCAACCTGTTGATGTAACAGCCGCTCTAATCATGATACTCAGAGTATAGATGAGGGCATTACAGTAATTGTTGATCATTATGGCAGTATTGGTCTTATACTGATATTGCAGAAGACTGCAGTATCTAAGCAGGCATCCTTAACTAATCACCGAATGTTGTGTGTTGTGAGCACACCGTTCACGGATGCTTGGATGAATCACATAACCCAACAAATGTAAATCATGTAATGCAGACCGACCAGTCTTTAACCACAACACATTAGCAGTTCTCCAAAGTATACTGGAATCATAAAATGTAGCATGGGCTCTTCTGTCTCAGTTTTCTCTTTTGACATCTACTCTCATGACTTCTAATAGATTCCAGCTACGGATACAAATTGTGGTAAATTCTTTTGACCGATAATCAGTCATCATTAGTCGATGATTATTTGTTAACTGGCAAGCCTAAAAGTACGCGACCCATCAAAATATCAACTGGGAAACCGATTCTTTTATCAGATTGGATGAGGCACATTTTAAAATATTTGGTATTCATACACTGCGCACACATTAAAAATCTCCATTAATGCACTGAGATGCAGTCGTAATATGTATATGAAGTAAACAGCCATGCATCACACTTTCACTTGGAGAACATGGAAGAAACAGTTGTCTGTCTTATTGCAGATTCAATATGGTACATCATTGTAGGTGTTCTATGATCTTCCCAAGAACACCACTGTTTTTAGCTGTGTAATACATTTTTAGTAAGTCTGTCTTTTGGAGCTAACTGCCTACAGCCCCCTTTTGTGTACAGTTCAAAAATATTCCTCAGCTTGAAAGACCTACCTGTTCAAATAGTAACTGTGTCGCTAAATTATGTCACAGTACAGTATGCTTTTCTAAAAATATTGTGCATATGGTCAATACTTGTAGAACACTGACCGACTGTGATTTGTTATAGAGAGAGCAAAATTAGCCCTGTTTAATTGGATTTAGTGCAACACAGTATGCTAAATATTGAATAAAAATCAGTGTTCACATTTTCTTATTTTTTATTGTATTTTTTATTTTTGTGTTTTATTGTTATTGTAGCACTGTTGTTTATTTTTTTTCTCTGTTCCACCTAAACAGATGTCTGAAAAAAGAAATATCATGACACTTTGTACGTAGTGAAAATTCCTTGAATTTATGTATATGAATATTATATTTTTGCCATATTGCCCACCTCTAACTCCCGTCTCCCCTTTCCCTTTGTTTTAAAAGTTTAACATAAACTGAGAGAAGTGTGATCAAATGTAACAACACAATTAAAGACTCTACTGTTGTTTCTTTACCTCTCTTTCTCCTAGTCCCCTGTTTTGCTCCTCTTGTCAGATGTAATTAAAAGCAGTTCACTGGATTTCTTTGGACTGATTTGATACTGAACGGTTCTCAGTGTGAAATGCTCATTATTTGACCTCAGTGTGCTTGAAGTGAGAGAGAATAGTTGAGAAATGCTCCCATATAAGCCTTGTCTGCTATGTTTTTAAGGAGAAAACATGAGTGGACTGCAAACTGAACTCTTGTCAGTTGTTTCCTTTAATAAGATTCCAAAAATGCTTGGAGTTTTCTGTGTGTGTGGACATAGTGTCTGGTGTACGCAGCAACAGTCTATTGACATAACGTGTCCTCATATATTGCTAGGATTGCAAATGCCCTGTTATTAGCTCCCACAATGTAGGCTTGTGTATACAATCTGTACACGAAGCATATAACAGTGTAGTGTCCAGTATCAGTTTGTGGGCAGTGCAATGGTAGAACTGTCCTAAGCTTATTTTGAATCTGCCAGTTCATGAATGGGTTAATAATGGGATAATATCCCTCTCCTGTCTTATTACCCATTTCGAGGCATTCTTAGTAGTTAGAGAGTTAATTGACTGTTGATAAAGGACTGCACTGTGATTTGCGTTGCTGCAGAGACCCCTAGTGGACTGTTAACGTAATTGTAGTTGACAGCATATGTCTTGGTCTTTTGATCACCAATAAATCCCTTTGAAAGGAGTCACATCTCTAAAATAAATAAAATCTAAAAGAAAAAAAAAGAAAGAAAAAGGTCTGTGTTGGCCTGTATAAGCAGCATTTGGGATTATCAGAATGTGTTTACTGGTAGACAAGTAATGAGAAATTGTTTCTGTTTATTATTCAGTTGGAAGATTAGAGGAGCGAGAAGCAGAATTGAAGAAAGAGTACAACGCCCTCCATCAAAGACATACTGAGGTGAAGTGTGTGTGTGTGTGTGTGTGAGTGTGTGTGTGCGCATGCATCTGTGTGGGGGTGGGGGTGTTTATGAAGGAAAAACGGGTATAATAATAATTCTGTAATGACTTAATTTTAATTTCATTTGCATTATTTTAAAATAAACAGTGTGTTTTTGTTGTAGTTAATTGCTATTACCATTACATCTCAGTACATTGTCTTTATAGGTTGCTCAGCAGCAACAATGAGCAATAATGAATAATGAGAACGGTCAGTGAGAATATCTGATAGTAAGATTTAGAGCATGCATGCTGAAAATTCATTGAATGAAATGCATTAACTGAAGCCTTTCATTTAATGCATTGTGAAAAAAGGAAAATTGCAGTTCTAGTTTTTAAAGGAATTCTGCTGATTGTTGAACATTTCTACATTTTTCCATCTTTGAGAAGTAAGTCAGAGTGTATTGTTGTGAAATGGTGCAAACTTACCAACTTTGATTTTCTTTACAATAGTAGTGTAGGAACCAGGGGACCCAGGTGATGTCTACAGCACAAATATTGACATTTTATTTGATTTCCAGAACAATCTGTGAACCTGCACATGCGTTCTGAGTTTTTAGAAGTAGCGTTAATGTAATAAAGTTAAAATAGCAGAAAATATAAAGACATGTTTTCTTTGGGGACTATTTTGCCTACAATGCCTTGCATATACTTCTCCTCCTTGAATAGCTTTTTAAAAAGCATTTTAGCCCAAAATCTTGTCATAAAGCATAAATGTGTGTAATGTGTGGTAGCTTTTGGAGGTGTTAAAGGTCTTAAATGCCTCTAAGGTATTAAATATTTAGTTCCTATCACAACTGCTGTGGACAGTTTAGGGAGTTTTAATAGAATGGCACAGTTCTTATCAAACCTCTCTGATTGACTTTGTTTACATCTTGAACATAATTGAATTTCACATTGATCTCCCCTTAAACCGTTTAATTAGTTACAATGTTTTGTCTTCTGATGCTCTATCTAAATAAGGACGGCTCAGGATGGACACACCACGGCTTATCTGACTGTTCACTGACAAAAATTTTGACTTTCACAGATGATTCACAGTTACATGGAACATTTGGAGCGTGCCAAAACGCAGCAACATGCAGGCGGGGAAGCCACAGACACTGGCACTTTGAGCAAACAAAGGTGAGTCTCACCTCAAAAAGGCTTGTTTACAGTCAGATATATACTGCTGCATGAGTATATTGCAGCTGATTAGTTATTTGCCAATAAATACAAAAAACTTTTGCATATTGTCAATCCAATATTGGGTTTACAGGTGATCATTTCAACCATGATGCCACTTTTTTGTTTGCATGCGCTCTGACGCACGTCCAGTTATTTTCTGAAATTTCACAATCATGACATTTTAGCTGGCAAATAATTGTCATATAAATAATTGCAATTATCAATTTCATCTTTTTATCCTTTACAAGCAGCTATCAGAGGATAAGCCTGAAGTGGGCAAATTAGCTGTCTTGCTTCCTAGGTGATGACAAACGCAGCTCAAGCTCAGGTTATGTGTCATTAATAACCTTCAAGTAAACAAGCATTTCTCACCTCTACATTCTAAACATGTTTATAGCACCATTGCTTTGTTTTTGCAAGACCTTTGATGTGTTGCATTTGAAGTGTTTTCTGCTTTCTTTCATTCATATGAATTTGTTTTAACCCAACTGGTGAAAATACACACCAATCCTCTTTCTGTTTATTGTGACGTAAACATAGGCTTATGAAAGATAACGACTGTGGAAAAAAATTGTGATCAGCTTAAAGAGGAATTCAACCAATTTTTTTTTAATTTCTGCATTATTAAATCAGGAAAATGTAAACAAATTCATTCAGAGTGGTTTGGTGTGAAATACTCCATTCTGGAGAAACATATCAAGTCAGAATTGTTTACAGTGGTGGTGATTGGAATCAGACGTCTGAAGAGTTTAATACCTCTAAAAGCTCCCTTACAAAAAGTTACCACGTGAAATGGTTATGAATACGCTGCCTGACACATTGTATTACAGTAGTTTTAAGATGAGATTCTGGCTAAAATGTACTATTTAAAAGCGATTAGGTACACAAGGTGTACATGCAGGGTGCTGTAAGGCAAAATAGCCCCCCCCAACAAAAAAATATCTGTCAGATTTATCACTGTTTGACCACCATGCACATTACATATAAAAACTCAGAAAGCGTGTGTAGGTTCACTGGTGGTTTGGGATGGTGAATAAAATGGCTATATTTGTGTTGTAGAAATGGCAACTCCTTGTTCCTATCACCACCACTGTAAAATCTCGAAGTTTCTCTAGAACGAAGCATTTCACATCAAACTAATCTGATTTTTTTTTACATCGCAATAATGGAATTATATAAACATTTTGAAAAATTGATGGAGTTCCCCTTTATATAATCACGATCAGCTCGAATATATGTATTTAGGCGATTATGCAATAGTTGTGACAGGCCTAGATATTGTACACTGAAAATGTAAAGCATGTTTCAGCAGAGAAAGACAGAACAGCAGCTTGCAACAAAGTTCAGCTGAGATACAGCAAAGGAGCGACACATTAAAACTTTACATTTAATTTAATTAAGTTGAAAATTCTATACTATAGTTACTATAGTGCTCTGTAGAGCCCAAAGATATGAGGCAGCAGCCAGCTTGTTTACAGTTTTGGCCTGCTTTACTTCAGCTGTACAATTCCTTATTGGTGCTTCCCCACTGAAAAAGTCTCTCTCCTCTGTCACCTGCGGCTCTCTTAAAGAAACCAGACTCCTCTTTTTTTCAGTAGCTTATTTGTGGGGCAGACAGTGTACTAAAATAGCCTCCAATAGGCTTAAATCAAACTGTGACAAACATGTTTTGGCTGAATATTTGTACTTTCTCATGCTTATAGTGTCATGCTCTGTATAAAACGTACTGTAATTTCATCACAGTTTAATTGCATCAGTGAGCTGTAACTTAGTACATTGATGTGAAGTGCTCTTCAGGCTTGGTCTGTGCCGAAATGACTCATAGAGCACACACATAGGCAAAGACACCCACTGCTGCTGCGCACTTCCCCAAATGTAGGTCAGCAGCATCTCTCCCCAGTCAAGTGTGTGCTAGCTGGAGAGAGAGCGAGAGTGAGAGCAGAGGCAGTGGCAGATTTAGAAAATCCGCTGGATGATGGTAACGAAGTGAAGGGCAGTGGAGCAGCTCACATAGCAGCTCTATAATAGAGTGGCAGTGCTAAACCAGGAGACAACTGACACAGCAGTGAAATCATCACAACAGAGCCATGTTTGTCTTTCATTCCAGTGTAATTTGTGGGAGCTGTTCTTTTTGGTGTTTGTACTTGCTGGGCTCATGCATGTTGTATTTGCAGGTGTATATCGTCACTGTCTGAAAAAAAAACAAGTATCTCCAAAATGGCAACTTTACAGGAGAAAGCAAAATGTTCTTTATTTTAATGTAAGATATTCCAAGTGATTCTGGAGCATTTCTGTTGGTCTGTTCATCATGAATTTTTCACACAACATACAGGGCAGCTGTGAAAAGAAAAATACCTTTTATTTTACTCTTCCTGCTAACACAATTTCTAAATCTTATCTTTGTGCCTATTTTTAGCTGGAAAGCTGGGAAATTGTAGATTTTTGTCATTAACTATCATGTTGAGCATGCAAATGAAAGCATGAGAATACACAGTTATATGCAAAAGTTGAGGCACCAACGGTCAAATTACCTATGAAAAGAAGAATGCGTCCTCTTCAGAGAACACACCTCTGTACAATGTAGTGCACAATTACTGTTTAATTGGTGCTTTTAACATATTGTGGGGGAACAAGTCTAATGTGGTCTGTTCAAAAGTAATGGCACATTTTTATATTTTAAGTTTTTTGTAACAAAAAATGTAAATTTGCACTAAATTTTGCAGAAAAATGTCATATTTAGATTTGTTTCCTTTAGATGTTATTGAACAAACATAAGCTGACAACCCTTAAAAGACAGTGCAAAAAGTGTCTAGTTCTGCTGTTTTATCTGTTCTTATCTGTTGTTAACATGATGTCCCAAAGTTATTGTTGCATTTATTTGATATGTAAAGAACATGATGAAGAACAAAGCCAAAAATTTGTGGATTCTTATTTTGTTTGTATCACAAATGACCTTTTTGCATAGTGCTTGTTTTATACACTGATAGAAAACAGGATGACACACAGAACTCTCCTATGACACAGATTGATCCATTTTACTGCCCAGTGTGTTTGTGTACAGGCCATAACTGTAGATTTTAATAAGCTATAGAGAACAAAGGCAAAGTTTGAAATTTGATTTGAATTCCTGTCTGAACGTATATCCACGCTTGTTTGTAAACTGCCATGGTGTGTCTACTACCAGCAACAGAGGTTGAGACAATATTGTGGGTCTGCAACTGTGACTGCCTGTATTATCTCTGTTTCTCTTTGATACATTTGTTTAACCAGTGTGAGGCCCTTTGCATCGTGACTGCTAGAGCATGTGATTTTTAAGTTAAGGGCTACTTCTTAAAGTGTAGACGCCAATGTCTACACCACTAGGGGGCCTGTGTGGTGAGGCTATGGTTGTAAATCCCTTTTTGGTATTTGGGGAGAGACGCGACCGTTGGGAGGGTCCATCTGTTAAATGAGAGGATTAAGGGATTATTTTCACTGAAAATGTTTAATGAAAGGGCTTCAAATTACACTTTTAAGTTTTATGAAAAGAGTTTGTGCCCTTTCTCAATTTCAGCTTTTTTACAAAACAGATGCTGAGATATTTTTGCTGTATTCAGTGCTTACTGTACATTGTTAGTACGCTGTGCTTTTTTGTGAGTCAAGGTACAAACAAGGTTAATTTTCCCCTCAAAAGTACAACAGTGGTTTCAAGATCCACTTTGTCCTCTAGGTTATTTTAGATAAAGGTACATATTTGTTTTTTTAGTGTTTTAAAACAGAACAGTAAAATAAAAACAGAGATAAGACAGGGTACGTGGAATCAATACAATTTAAAAATATAATTGAAATGGATTATGGCACCTTTAACGTACTGAAGATGTGCCCTTTAGGGTACCACCCCAGTGACAGTTTAGTATCTTTTTTTTCTAAAAGTGTAAGGAGTTAATTCCAGTGTGGAATTACACAGCTTTTTTTAAGACCACACATTATTCACAAGAATTAAGCATCTGTTCTGAGTTTTGTTTTGTCTGTGCTCAAACTGAAGTATGCGTTTAAATATATATTTAAATATATATATATATATATATATATATATATATATATATATATATATATATAAATATAAATAAATGATCGGGCATGTCTCTGTGATCATTTTTGTAATAGTAGTTACTCCTTTGAGTTCGCTGAGCACTAGAGCACTGCAGACTTGCATTCAGTTCCCACAGCCCCCCCCCCTTCTTCTCTTGTGCCACAGCCAATAGGTTTTGAGGGAGCTGTGGGTAGAGCAGAGATGAAGCATATGGAATAAGCTGTCAGCCTGATGCTACTGCAGAGAGAGAGAGAGAATAGCTGAACGGTGAAAGGCAGTGCTCGAAAGAAAAAGGGAGGGGGTAAAGTGAAAACAGCGAGCTGTGGGAGACAGCTGCTGCAAAGCCGGTTTGCTGCGCGTGTTTGTGTATGTGTGTCAGAGCGGATGATGTCACAGTGCTGAGAGGCTGCAGAGCCACACACACATACACGGCAGCGCGCACGCGGATGTGTATTCTAAGGGCTGCCGATGCTGATGGGATTGTTTTGGCGTTTTGGGGGGCGCTGGGCAGCCCGTAACCCACGGTAACAACGACCATGAGTCCGGGCTGCATGCTGCTGTTTGTGTTTGGCTTCGTTGGGGGAGCAGTGGTCATCAACTCGGCCGTGCTGGTCTCTCTGTCCGTTCTGCTGCTGGTGCATTACTCTGTTTCCAACGGCCTGCCCGCCATCACACACTCGCTGCCCAGGATCAGCAGGTACGCAGAGAGGGAGAGAGAGTGTGTCAGAGGAGCCATGTTTCTATCTGGGGATTTTCTTGTTTAGGCTGATTTTTAGCAATTTATTATTTGATGTTTCTGTTTCTTTAAGGCCTTTTCTCATTAAAGTATCATCAGCCATTCTAGTATTTTCCATGCTTAATTGATGTTTTCTTTTTTGGCTTTCAATGTCAGTTTTGTTGGCAAACATTAAATTAATGATTAATGAGTTTTAAAAAAGGCAGAATGTAAAAATGGATTTAACTGAACAATAACAAACCATGCATAGTCTTTTAAAACTCCACAGTATTTTACTGGGGGAAGATAAAGTAGGAAGCAAGCTAGTAATGCATGTAAGTACATGTGTCCATCAGATGTGTCCATCACGAAGAGAGAACAGTAGGACAGTTTAAAATATGCATTATCATGATGCAGATTTCCAACCAGTAATTGCGGTTCATAGAGAAAATTTAAAAAATTTATTGGTTGATTTTGTTGTTGAAGTAACCATCCCAGTCCTAGTTTTTATCTTCCCTTTCTCCTTTTCATCAGATGGCCTGTTTATCCTCTCTCTTTCCCTCAACTTCACTGTAATTTCTCTTTATCTGCTTGTTTTTTTCTCTGCATTTCCCCCATTTCTTTGATCACCTGTGTTATATTTTGGTTTCTGATTTCTAATGCCTTTCTGTCTGTGGTAAACAGCAACATTGCTTTTAATGGGGCTGAGTGTGTTTGACCAGAGTGTTGTTTTCTGTAAGTTCTGTAAATAAACCTCAACAAACTCAGCCACTTTTCACTCCATACGTTCCAGCGCAGGGCTAGAGGTGTTTTTTTGTGACCCTGCAGTGCCCTGACTCTCCGCTCGCTGTTTTTGTAGGGTTATTGTTCCCTGCCGGCAGCTTTTGAATTTGCCCATTCTTTTCCAAACAGACTGCTTTGTTGTGCACTTAGGCCTATATCTCTTTGCGTGCCTGTATCTCTTTGATACTGTACCTGCATACTGATTGGTTGTGCTAAGCTGGCCATGGTGTGATCATGCAGTTGGTTGAGGAAAACAAGACTGATGCTGAGGTTTTTGCAAAAGACCTCACTAATTACTCCAAGCACCTATGAAGGAAACAAATACTGAGTTCAGTATTTCAGCCGTTATTAGTTTAAATAATTGAGTCTTGAAAGCTTTAGGAAGCCAACAACTTTTGAAACTGTTGAAACTATGTAAATGTGTGCATATTCGTACAAGAAAAGTTAACCGTATAACAGTTGAACTATTCCTGAAAGTTTAACTTTAGTGAACAGTAGTTTACATGGGAATTATCCTTCAGCATTGTTTATATAAGCCACGCCATGTGTCATCAAGAAAGACATGCTCACCGCATCACACTTTGTAATCATACTTTTATTTCTGTCTATTCACTGGTGTTCTTTATTATAAGTAGTCTTTAGTATGAGTTTGTGATTTATGGTTTATTGTTTTTTCTGCTCTTATTTGTACGCAGAGCTCTGGGCTTGTATAGAGCTTAGTCAACTAAAGAAGCTTAGAGTGGCTGAGAGTCGTCATTTTAATCTTTCATCTGCCTCACATTTCAGTCGTACTGCATCAGTCTTTTTTATTGTGAGCTTAGGCTGATGGGGCTCATGTGGGTTGACCTGGCTAGGATGTAGCCTAGCCCTGCAGAATGTGCAGTCAGCATGTTGGGGTCCAGGCAGCAATGAATAGAGCTACCACTTCACCACGGCAACCAGTATTGAGCACAGAATAAAAGCAGCAGTGGAAATACAGTTTGGAAGATACAAGTTGAGTGCAAAAGCCAGCTCTGCGCAACAATATTAAGTTGAAAGTGAAGAAACCTTTAAATTAAGCTTAAAGTTTAAGAGACAGATCAGTTGATGACTTTGGTCACTGATGATGTCAAAGTTCTTTACTTTAAAGTAATAAAATAAAAATACTAATATAAATAAAAAGAAAAATTAGTATAGTAAATAAAAAGGATACAGTTACATAACTAAAATAAAAAGATAAATACAAAAGAAAAGGTAGTAATTTAATGAAAAGCAATATTAAAAAAGATGGGGAAAATATTTATAATAAAAAAATGAATATATACATTTATTTTCTTCTGTTGTGCCAGGAAAGAGCGGCCTGTGTCTCTGGGAATCTTCCAGCTGCCGGGTGGTGATGTTATGACCCCTGACCTGCAGAGGGAGCGTGTGGAGACTCCAGGGACAGACACATGGAGATACAATGACCTGAGCCACCCTCGCTCTAACACCAGCCTCAAGGTGGGCAAAACACGTTCTCTCTTCTGTTTCTGTGTAGTTATTTATCTCTGTGTATATCTCAGCAGTGACCACTTGTCAACTGCACCATGAGCCAAGATTATACTGAGACAACTTGTCTGAAAAGTGTGTTCTTAAAAGCTTCATAGCTTTCCAGGTGGTATTTCTTTCACTTAATGTAGGCTAATTAATGGTGTTCTATTAGTGATGGACCACACTAAGCATGCTGTCCTCCACTTTTGGGAAATTAGAAGGGCTCCCAGGAAAGAAAGCAATGACGACATGGCTCATTTGTATTGACAGAGCTTCCTTTTCTGAAAGGATCCGGGCAGAACGTGTGTTAAAGTACTGGGAAACAGCAGTGTGCCAGCAGGGAGGAAACTTATTCTGAGGCAGAGGCTCCACTTGTTCTGTCCTGCATGCTTAAACAGAGAGCGAATGAGGCGGAGAGTAACTGAGAGGCTGTATAAGAATGTTGCTTTTTCACTCCTCCCTCTCTAGAATTTTCTGCCTCTCACAAAGACTGTGCCGTGAGCCCCTCATGAATATTCACTTCAATTAAGTATTTATATATTGTCATCATCTTCTTGCACAAGCAAACCCCTTTCTCTCAAGAGAGGAAATAAGCCAGAGAACCACCAAGCCAACACTCTTATTCCATGATTACATGCTTGAGCTTCTGGCTCCCTGTAATTCAGGGGCTGATCTCAACCATAGAGATAATCCATATATATGTTCAGTAACTGTTGAAGAGGTGTATACCATTCATACAGTGTGGCCTGCTTTACTGCTGTAAGTATAACAACCTGATTTCTACACTGTGATTAAAGAGTACAACCCTGTTTCCAAAAAAAAAAAGTGAAAATAGTACAAAGGCAACTTATCAAATGTTAAAACTGAGAAATGTATTTGTTTTTAGAAACACATATGTTGATTTTTGAATTTGATGCCAGCAACACATTTCAAAAAAGTTGAGACGGGGCAACAAAAGTCTTTCAGAAGTAAAGATGGGGAGGGGTTCTGTGAAAGACTGCATGAGCAAATAGTTCAAAAATTCAAGAATAACATTTTTCAACTTAAAATATCAAAGAACTTGGGGTTTTCATCACTTACAGTACATAGTATAATTAAGAGATTCAGAGAATCCACAGAAATCTCTGTATGCAAGGGACAAAAAAACAGTATTGGCTGGCTGTGATCTTCGTGCTTTCAGGTGGCACTACATTAAAAACAAACACGATCCAGTAGTTGAAATCACTGCATGGGCTCAGGAACACTTCTGAAAACCATTGTCTGTGAGCACAGTTCATCGCTGCATCCACAAATGCAAGTTAAAGCTTTACCATGCAAAGAAGAAACCATATATAAACAGGATCCTGAAACACCCCTACCTTCTCTGGGCCCAAGCTCATTTAAGATAGACTAAGGTGAAGTGGAAAGTCTCCTGTGGTCCAACTACTCAACATTTGAAATTCTTTTTGGAAATCATGGACACTGCATCCTCTGGGATAAAGACCACCCAGGTTGTTATCAGCGCACAGTTCAAAAGCCAGCATCCTTGATGGTATGAGGGTGCATAATTGCACATGGCATGGGTGACTTGGACATCTATGAAGACACCATTAATGCTAAACGGAATAAACAGGTTTTGGCAACATATCCTGCTATGACATCTTTTTCAGGGAAGGCCTTGTTTATTTCAGCAAGACAATAACAAACCACATTCTGCTGTATTACAGCAACATGGCTCTGTACTGTAAGAGTCCAGGTCCTAAACTGGCCTGCCTGCAGTCCAGACTCTGCACCTATTTAAAAATGTTGGGTGCATTATGAAACAAAAAACACAACAAAGGAGACCCTGAACTGTTGAGCAGCTGAAATCCTATATCAAGCAAGAATGGGAAAAATTTCACTTTTAAAGCTACAGCAAACGGTCCCCTCAGTTTCTGAACACTTACAGAGTATTGTTTAAAGAAGAGGTGATGCAACACAGTAGTGAATGATAAACATTCCCCTGTCCAAACTTCTTTGGAATATGTTGCTGGCATCAGATTCAGAATGGGTTTATATATTTTTTTAAATATTGTTGTCTTTGTACTATATTTGATTAAATATAGGGTTGAAATGATTTGCACATCATTGCATTTTGTTTTTATTTTCATTTTGCACAGTGTCCTGACGTTTTGGAAATGGAGTTGTAGTAGGGTGTCCTCATTCAAAAAGCAAATGTTTTCAGAAACTGTGAGGCTGAGGTATCAGACAGTTGTAATATTTAACTATAGGCCTCTGATAGGTGCAAAAAAATGCCAAAACATATGTGGCAGTAGAGCTCAGTATTTGAGAGCATTTCAAAAGTGTATCGTATTTGAGAAAGATAATCTAGTAGTTTAGGAAAGTAGTTTCTTTAGCTAGAAATGTTCAACTTTTATCTTTGACGGGCTATATATGCTTTGTTTTTGTTTACTTAACCCTTTACTGCATGAATTATGAAAAACACATGGAAAAATATAATTTTGGGGGAGACTGTGATTTGTTGCCGTATGGCAACAGCATGTGCCTCTGGAACTGCAATCTGCAATGCATACAATTGGAGTAAATTAATACATGCTGTAGAACATGGCCACTTTCATCATCCAGGATTGAATAAAAGATGTGCATAACAGCCAGAAGTGCACATGCTCATTTAAAAGTATACTATGTTAAAAGTATACTATGTTTCCCAAAGAAAAAATGTTCTTTCATATTGTATTGTAGAAAAAAAAATTGTTGCCATATTTTATATTGCCTTATTTTATATTGCCATATTTTAATCTTGTAGTAAAATATTAAGTTCATTGTTTTCATTGTTTGGCTTAAAAACTCTTCTTTGCACAATTCATTGTCAACATTATTGTTAGATTACTTGATTATTAATACAAGCAATAGTGACCGCTATTAATGTAAGCAATATTGACAGCCCTACTGTAGATTTTTATTTTACTATTTTTGGTTCTCTTCAAGTGCCTGGATTCCCATAACATTGAATAGGAGAGGTCCAGATTGATTTAGAGGCATTATCAATAGCTTAGAGCCTTGAATAGCCTGACCTTGAGGACCCTAAGGATTCACTCATGAGAGAAGCTGATGTAGAGAAGAGATCATTTTTCAGCTCCTAGAAGCAAAACTATAACAATAATGCTTACAGTAGCAGACTGAGGGCTGCTGGGTATTGATGGCTAAGGTGACAAAGGAGGAGGCTTAAATGGTATGATGCACCTCTATCTGAAAGTTCTTACACATTTGCTGCTATATAATCTAAACTGGATTACTGTTACACAAGGTTCTTTTAGCTAACAGTGCTTTGTTCTCAAATCATTACTTTGAGCTTGGAAGATATTTGTCCTTTTGTGTTTGAAAACATACTTGTTTTTTTCTTTGCTTTAATTTGACTTGAGTGTTTTTTTTAGGTGTGGCTATTTATGTCTCTTTTGAAAGATTATGTCATTCTATTAAGATTGTGTATTTCTATGTGATGGCAATACCTGCACTTATACACTGTGGTATTCCAATCTATTGACAATGAATGCCTTGACTATACAAAGCACTTATTTGTCTTAGAGTTTGAAAATACTTTTTTGGCAAATGTCCGTGCAGTGGGCAGGCATGGCTCGTCTGACGGAGGGGTGCCATGGTCTTTCCCAGCCAGCAGCTAAGTCAAGTTGCATAGCATGAGGTTGTCAGAGATTCTGGGCTCTGATGTTCCTTGACAATAAGGCATTATCAGTCACTCCCTAAAAACCATCCAGCTCATATAGTTTATCTGATGCTTTTTATTAGTCATGAGGTTTCATCTGTAATTCGTAGTGTAATTTGAATTAGCAAAGTGCATCCATAATTTATAGTCTGTTTAAATTACTGTCGTTTTCAATGATGGTTTGAGTTTGGTTGCTTTAATCCATGTAGTGAAGCATCCCAGATTTACTAACACAAAGAAGTGTTCATGTTGCTCAGGCCTCCGGCAGACTCCCACTGAGGAGACACAGGGTGTGCTTTGTGCCCCCTGTGACTCGACATTTCTCGCAGATTTACTGTCTCCAATACCGTCTGTTTATCTCTCCCTGGAACGCTGGCTATGAAATTGAGAAAAGTAGGCCACGTTGTAATAATGTCAGTTTTCCTCAGGTTGGTTGACAAAAAAAAAAATGCCAGGCTGAGAGTGGTGGGTAGGCGCTGCCATGGCAACAAGAAAGGGATTGATAGCATGTTGCAAACAAGCGACGGCCTCCCATCAGACATCTCTCTGGTGAAAACTGGGTTAGTGTGCTTGAGACTTGGAGAAAGAGAAAGGAAGGTGGTGGAAGACACTCAAACGGAGATACAGAAACTGTACCATATGGCACATTCTAGAGCGGCATAATATATATTGTTCATTAAATGTTATAACAACGTCACCTTTGCATAATATACTCAAAATAAGGCAGTCTTTTGCAGGTCACATCAAGGATTCACTAATGTATCAGTATTATGGAAATCAAAATATGTAGCAATGTAAGGGCTGCAGCTATGCAACAGGGCTGCAATTTACTATTATATTATCTTATTGTTTGAATCTTCTCTAAAAATAAGAAAAACATGAGAAATGTTTGTATTTTTATTATTATTACTATTATTATTATTACTATTATTATTACTATTATTATTATTACTTTTGAACAAATTCTGTTTTTTAATTTAGATTTTTCTTATGAAACATCACTGATAAATGATTACTTTCATAGCAAGTTGCATTAAGATGCTAACCAGGGATGCTTACTGAGTCTGATGTATAAATGTAGTAAGCGTGTCTGTTAATGAAATGACTTTACTGTTTTCAAGTATTTTAATGATCAAATGTATGACGTTTGTTGCAGCCCTTAACAATATAATTGCAAAATAGTTTTTATTACAGCCATAACTAGAATATTGATGTCTCAATTGTCCCTCAAAACACTCTACTAGAGTGATAATAAGCTTTATTTGGGGATTGTTCATGTGGGTATCACAATATTCATGAAATATTGCAATGTGAATTTCCCTATTGTTCAGCCCTAATACGTACAGGCAGCTGTGTAGTACAGTCCTCCTTCCACTTTGTTTAGTGCAAGGTGACTCCATAATCCCTTTCGGGATTAACTGTTGTTCCATAACAAATTGATTTTAATGAGAGCTCATGGTCTTTTTATAGAGGCACCTGTGGAATATTGTTTGAAAAGCGATATTAATAAAACATCTCTTCTTTGGCTGACTGAAGGACAAAATGCTCTTCTGCTACACCTTATAAAACACTTTCCAATAATTTATGAACCAAAGCTAAAAATATAGTGCAATCTACTTGGCATTGGAAGCCCAGTATAGCCCAGGGCTTTTAATCTTTCACATGCACAGGTTACACTTAGCCCAAGTGGAGGCTGTTACTTACTTCATTGGTTCTACACACACAAGCTGACTTTGGCATGATAATCCAGAAAAGCTAGATGCTGATAAGCTATTTTGAAATGATGGGTTGTTGATATGGGTGACTGAAAGCATAGAACCAAACCTTGACAGATGCAGTTTTGTAAATCTTATTTTACTTATTTTTATTTATTTATTTATTAGGGACAGGGACAATAAACAGCATAAAACAGTATGTAAATGAGCCGGCAATACACTCTAATAAAACATACAATATAACATAGAACACAATAGCACAAATGCACATCCAGTACATAAGCAAACATACTCAAAATAAAATATCATAACCGTTACAATCAAGGTTTAAAGAAATGCCTATATAGGAGGGTTTGCTGTGTTCATAATGCTTGCGAATCTGTTAGATACTTGTAGAAAGGATACAGCGTGACATTGAGTTTTTAGTCTGTTGCTGCAGACTAAGTAGTGCGGTTAGATGTTCAGTGCTGCTCATTGTTTCTCTCCATCCGGGCAGCTAGAAGCAGATGATTCCATCAGGAGAGGGGAGGGTAAGAGTGCCCAGGACACTTTGGATTTCCTCTGGACTGATATCAGTGAGGTAGCCCAGCCCATCAGTCCCACCATGATCGTCATGGTAGCAGCAGTAAAGTGTAGTGTGCTGTATGGCCTGTCACTACTGACTGACTGTGGTCTTAAAACGTACATAGATTGCTGCATGCAACCATCATTTTGTGAAATACGATATATAACCTTATGTGGCTTCAAGATGGAAATTAGGGAATGAAATGTAAATGAAGCAGGACTAATTTTAGCAATTATCTTGTTCATCTTTCCCATAGTTTGGCCTTACATAATATGGAAAGTGCCAACTTTAGCATTTTGGTTGCATTCAACATCTATGTTCTTGATGACTTTGCATGTTACTGTATTGTAAAGTTGATTCATTTCTGACTACAGCACGAAATCAAGATCATCACAACCTGAATTTGTAATGTAAAGACAGAGTGAGAATCACCATCAATTTTTTTTTAAATTAAGAAATGTGACATTTTTTATTATTCTCTCTGAGTGTTGGGGATTTTGTGCTGTTTTTCTTATATACCCAGTGACAGCAGTGTACTTATTTCTAACTATCTTTGTCTGCTCATGTGTTCTGTGCAGTAGATTTGCTCTGTGTGAGACTGATATTAGATTCTTATTTTTGTTTGTGCTGTTTGCTCACAGGTAGGCTAATGGTTAGAGCATAGCGAGCTTTTATATAGAGGACCTGCGCAAATGTACAAAGAGCCAGACATTAACAGCATGGCTGCATCAACTATGGGTGAAGGTTTTCTGGATTTAATCCATGTTGGCTTTTTAGTAATAAATACCGTAGGACGTGTTTGGTGCCTAGACTCAATTAGCACTTGTGTGCTTGTGGAAAACGCTCTGTTAGGACACTTATGTCAGTGTAAATAACTGTCTCTCAGACTATGTGGGCTCCTGTTTCAGGATGAACTCTCTGACGTTAACCGGGGAGGCTCCAAATCAGCTACGCCCATGTCCACGGCAACCTCAGATGTTGCTATGGCATCAGTAGACACGCCCCAAACTGAAGAGGCAGAGGGACTTAACAGGAACCTGAATTCCAGTAGCAAGAAGCCAGACAGCAGCAAAAACATTAAAGTACAGGACGGCATAGCAACAGAGACAGCCTCTAAAGGTGAGTCTTACAGTTCTGGCCAGCATTTTGGCACCCTGAATTTTAAGTACATAATGTGCAATATCTCCTAAAATAAAAATGTTTTGTGAAACATCTTTGGTCAGTATACACTCATGTTCAATACACAACAGCTTAGAGTAAAAAATAGTGAGGGGTGGGGGGGGGGCATAAAAACAGAAATATGGATGTGACACAAATGGCACACTTTTGATAAATCCCATTCAGATTAGACTAGATTAGACTTACCTGTGATAAATGAGGGCTCACATAACTTGAATGAACCAACGAATTATGGCTTTTATGCTACAAAAGGCCACTTTCCCTGATCATTTTCCACAAAGTTGAAGACAAGTGAGCTGTCTGAGAGCATCAGAAGTGCTATTATCTCCAAATACAATAATGGTAAAGGGTACAAGGCCATCTCTTAAGAACCTCCTAAAACGCGGGTCAAAGAGGAAACTCGGTGAGAAAAGTCTTGGACGGTTGGTATGAACTGTGGAAAAAACACTATGAGTTACATCCAAAGAGCTAAAAAGGTAGACCTGAAGCAATCTGGAGTTATGCTTTCACCTGCACCATATGGCACACACTAAACAAAAAAGGGTTTCAGGGGTGAAGGCCAAGGAGGACTCTATTGCTGGAAACAGAAGAAGGCATGATGTATTTTTGCCAAAATATGCCTGGACAAACCACAATCCTTTTGGGCAAATGTTTTCGGGGACATACGAAACAAAAATGGAGCTCTTCTCAAAGCAGACCAGCAGTTTGTTTATAGGAGACAAAATATAGCTTATATGCAAAAGAACATCCTACCTACAGTCAAACATAGTGGTGGATCCATAATTTTGTGGGGCTGCTTTGCTGCCCCAGGTACTGCAGGCCTCAACTGAATTGAAGGAATAATGAGAGCGAAAGATTACCGAGGCATTTCTTTAAAATCACTTCCTACAAGTTGAAAAGACATATCTTTGTTTAATAACTTTAGACATCCATTAAAATAATCTAATGATAAAGTATGTGTATTTCCATTTAATTATGAATATATTGTAAATTTTATATAAAAAGAAAAGGGTGCCAGTACATAACCTTTAGTGACATTATCATGGAAAAGAGATTTAGTGCTGCACTGGCTGAGTACTGAGAACAGATCAAAGTTATGGTGACATAACTTTTTATAAGTTTTATTTATTTATATTTTATTGTATCTTGTTTCTGCTAGCACTACACTTGCTAGTTAATAGTAGATCGCCTTCTGAAAGAGCAAGCACTTTCTACCTATACATATGGAAATGATGGGTAGCTAGCACAGCTAATTCATAATTAAGATCAGACACACACACACACACACACACACACACACACAGCCAGAAGCAGCATTGAAAAAGTACATTGTAAACCCACCTAAGATGTATTTTGTATGTCCGAACAGATGTAACTGAGAACACTGAGAAGTCAGAGGTGCAGGCGATTATTGAGTCAACCCCTGAACTTGACATGGACCTGAGTGGCTGCAAAGGCTCCAGGTACGCCCTCACTGATCCAATCATTTAACACACAGTGCTGTTATGGTCCATTCACCCTCTTATCAGCACCATGATGTCATTACTCAACTATAGATGAGGAGCCAGAACCTTTCACCAAACCCACATAGTGTGTGTGTACTGATAAGTCTTCTGCCAGAAGGTTTTTTTTTCTGAGCACTGTCCTCTCTACCCCTCAGTCTCTGTGTGTCTTGCCTTTTCTTCTTCAGCACTCCCACTAAGGGAATTGAGAACATGGCTTTTGACCGCAACACTGATTCCCTGTTTGAGGAGCTTTCCTCAGCAGGCACTGACCTAATAGGAGATGTGGATGAGGGGGCTGACCTACTGGGTAAGTAATAGTTTGTGTTATGTACTTGTCAGTGTACTGTTTTAGGAGAACTGGTCTTAAGAAAAAATGTTCCTCAGTGGTTCCTGGCTAGGATGTACTGTTCCGAGGAAATCTTAATTCATAAATAACCCTTACATCAATTGGGAATTCTTTAAACTTTAAATAGATTGTTCAAACTCATACTTGAATGTATCATTTACTAAAATATATATTTTTTGAGAAAACATACATTTAGTTATTAAGGAAATCAAAAGTGGTTCATTCTCTCCAAAGAACCTTTTTTTGACCTGTTTATTTTTAAGATTGAGAAAATCTGAGCTTCAGGTTAGGAGAAATGTTTCTACTTTCAAACTATCCACTTTTTAGTGTCACAGCTCTTCAACTGTGGAGCACTGTATTCCTAGTACGCTCACCTGCCTTCCCACTCCTGGTATAATTTATTTCATCCTTTCATGTATTGACTAGTCCTCCTGTTTCTGTTGTGATTGTGTATACTAGATTTGGTCACTGTGTTCCTGTACATTTACATATTGTACATTTTATTACCATGTTGGGTCCTTTTGCTGATTTATGTCTTTGGCCGCTGTGGGTGTGTTCTGTAATCTAGCCACGTGTTTCTAAACATGCTAAAACATGCTGAAAACAAAAATACATAATTAGGGAATGGTTTTCATGTCTCAGAGTAGGTTTTGTCTTGGAATGAATTACTCTACAGGCCTGTTTACTTCTTGCATCAACATGCGTTGTCCACAGCAAGCTTATTGACTTATAAGGGGGGAAAAAAGTAAACAAAAGGAAGATGGAAACAACGCATGTATTGATGTGCTTTTTTCGCGGCAAACGTACTGTACTGTCCCTTTAGGGACGCATTTTTAGTGAAAAGTGTAAATTCGGCCATACCCAGATAAGATCTGGACATGAAACACGTGTTAACACTAGGTGTAAACAGGCTCTATGAGTGCTTATCTAAGCTAAATCTGTAACTAGAAAACCAACCCTATATTGGTGTCTAAATAGAGTACTGTTTACCCCTCAGTCCTTTATACATCTATCACTAACATTGATTAACCAGTGCATCTAACCATTTTCTCTCTATATATGTTCTCCTCATTTTTTGGCCTTTTCTGTTCCCCAGATGAGTATTCTGGTGTGTATGTTTTACTGACTACTTTTGCCCCCCTAATAATTTCCCATGCCTTCATGCTTTTAAAAGTCTGCCTCTGAAGAACTATTTTTAAACTCTCTTTTTATTTGCTCTTTTTGTCTGCTTACATTGCTTTGCTTGCCAATTTTAGACCTTAATTTTTTTGGTAAGGCCAATTTCATGGTTATTCATTATTATTATTATTATTATTATTATTTTTTGTTTTTTTTTACAGTTTGCCTCATAATACGTATTCATGAGGAACAGTCTTATCAGTTTCCTGTCTACTCTTACTCCTCTTTTTTCTAATGCCATCTCTTAAATATTCTGTATGTATATGCTACTTAATGTCATCTATTGAATACTGAATATGTAGATTTGGGTAAACACTTTATTTAAAGGATGCCAACATAGAGACATCATAAAACACGCATATTTCATAATGTATTTACAAAGTAGTACTTAAGTGTTTATGAACAGGTTATGCCAGTAATCACAATGTGACCTAAGATATTTTATGAAATAAATTACATTGTATTGGCAAGGCTTAGACTAAAGCTACAGACATTTGTTCCATCTACAGTACTCTTTATTAGCATCATTCACAAGTAATGGAAACTAAAAGACAGAAGCCTACTTAAGAGCAGCATGTATCAGTTTTGCATATTTCTGCTTGAGTTAGGAGCTGCTGTGGTACAAAAACATAGTAAAGGAGTCTTCTTTGGCTGCAGACATTAACAACTAAATGCAAAATAGAAAGTGTTCATCAAAACACTATAACATTTCTGTAATAACTCTTGGTATGTTTACTTTTGATTTTTAAATACATTTAAAGCAAGTACTTTTATGCTTTTGAAATATAGGCAGGGGTATTTATGCTTTCATTCAAGTACAGGATGTAGGGGGTAGGTATATTCATATCGGAAAATAAAGTGAAAATCTTATCACTTTTGTGTATCGAAAATCCTCCATCAAAACTGGCCTTTGGAGCTATTCGCTAGGCTGCCATTACATAGGAACCAGATTTCGTTACATAAAATTAATGCTTTCTAACAGTGTTTCATGCTTCATTTAAAAAAAATCAACAAATATCAGTCACTTTTTATGTCAATTACTTCATAAAATATATTATGTCAAAAGTATTGCTTTATGAATACATTATTCAGTGCTTATGCATGTGATATGAAATCCCTATGTACATAGTCTTCAAATAAAGTGTTTGCAAATTTTGTTTGGTTATAAGTTTTTAGAAGCACAGGTATGTTTTGTGGAAAGGAACAATGATAAAAGGTATGTTGCTTTAACGCAGGTATGGGTCGTGAGGTGGAACACCTCATCCAGGAGAACACCCAGCTCCTAGAAACAAAGTAAGATATACAGTAGCCTCCGTTAGAAGCTGATTATCTGCTCTGTGATTATAAAAGCCAGTCTCTGCTTTGGTGTTTAGTTATGAGCTAAACACCTTCAGCCTCTTATTGTGTACTGCCCTCTGCTGTGTATTTGTGGAATTACAGCAATTTTACACAGAAGGAAAGGAAGCAATGGCTAAAACCTCATGTTGGGGTGTTGTGTGTGTGTGTGTGTGTGTGTGTGTGTGTGTGTGTGTGTGTGTGTGTGTGCACTGCAGGAATGCTCTAAATGTAGTGAAGAATGACCTCATTGGTCGTGTGGATGAGCTGACCTGTGAGAAGGAGGTTCTACAGGGTGAGATGGAAGTCCTCAGACAGGCCAAAGACAAACTGCAGGAGAGGAATAAGGAGCTAGAAGAAGAGATTAAGAGGTCAGAACGTGTTCTAAAGGAACATGCTTATCACAAACTTTCATTTGTACTGGCTGTTTTTGGTATTCCCCTCAAAAGCACTGGTGTCCATTCCAAAGGGATAGGCCATGGCTATGCAACTATTTCCTTTTGGCCAGTGACCAACTCTGTGATTGTTGTGTTGTTTGCTGATTTTGACTAGCAGATACGGGACATTTGAGTGAATACACGAGTGAATACTCTGCACAACTCCATTATTAAGTCTTTTTATTTGTAAGAGTTACAAAACTGTGAACATTATCAGCCAGTTTCCTAGACCCAGATTAAGCTTAAGCCTAGATTCAAAAGAATTTCCAATGGTGATTTATCATTGGACCTGCAATTTAGTCCTTAGTCTCCAAGATGTATGCTCATTGTTTAGGATTTGTAGCATAGCACTAATGCTGTTTCTATTTTAACAGGATTCGGGCTGAGTTAGAGGTGGCCAGACAAAAGGCAAAAGAGGAAGATGATGTGAGTGAATCATTTTCCATGAACCATCATAAACATAGAGTCATATGGTTAACATGTTGATGATATAAATTATGACCTGATGAAGACCAAGTTTAAGTTCTGCGCAGTGAAACATTGCTGTCTGCCTGCAGAGTGATGTGCCCACAGCCCAGCGGAAGCGATTCACGCGAGTAGAGATGGCCCGGGTCCTGATGGAGAGAAACCAGTACAAGGAGAGACTGATGGAGCTGCAGGAGGCAGTTAGGTGGACCGAAATGATCCGGTGAGTGGTGAGCCACAGCCTGTGTATCACTCCAGTTTAGCATATGGGTGTTATAATGGCTCCTCCTGCTCCTTGTTAGTTTTTGATAGCTTTATTTTAAGGGTGACCCTACTGTTTTATTGGTGTGTTTTCTCCACTGCAACTTGTTAACCTCAAAAACTAAACATTGTGATAAATGTTGTATATTGTGAAAATATCTACCAGTATCATGATGTTATATTTTTGTCATATCGCCACGTTTACTGAACATTATAGCAATCACCTATTGAACCAAACAGTGTGGTTCTGTGCACTATTTACCAGTCCATAATTTTACATTTCTTCCCTACACAGAGCCTCAAGGGAGAACCCAGCCCTGACAGAGAAGAAAAAATCCAGTATCTGGCAGTTGTAAGCTCTCTCTCTCTTTCTTGCGTCGCACAATAGTAATTGAAGTATGTTATTATTACCTTGTGTGGTTTGGCGTTCATTCGGTGTTTCTCGCTCTCCTTTTCATGTCCTTTTATTTGTTTTTTGCTTTTTTTCCATCCAGGATGTAGGTAAATCTTTGAAATGCTAGTTAATCTTGCACTTGGTCTGGCCCTTAAATCCAAAACATGCTCTTGGATTTGGGAATGGTTTTGCTTTAAACTCTTTACAACAAGAATTTACAGCCAAACTAATGCATTACATAAAAGTTAATTAGAACAAAATTTGAAGTCTAGTGCAGTGCTCGCACCTTCATTACTCAAGACTGTTTTTCCCTTTACCCCCTTCATTTTTAAACCCAGCCAGGATAGCGCAATGCTTAGCCATTCCCAGGTCTTGGGATTTATGTGAATTTTCTGCCTCTGGTGTTATTGGATTGGGATGAATATTTGGCATTTTGCATACTTAAAATTCCTTTACTCTCCTGTTGTGTGCCCCTTTCATGTGTTCTTTATCCTGCCTCCTGTTGTCCTCTGTGTTTGCAGAAGGTGTGTGGGTGGGAAGAGAGGCTGCGTTGAGTGTAGACTTAAGCAGATGTTTTACGCTTTAATGACAAAAGACTTACTTTGTTTGGTTTGGAACATTTGTTGAGTGCTTTGCATGTACAGTGTGTAACGTAGGGGCTGAAGCAGGTTGCAAATGCAAAGTGGTTTTACTAGGGGCTGTCCAATACTCTGCCTCCATATAACAGGCAGAGGTCAACACACGAGCAGGCAAAAGCAAAGGCAGATCCATGTTAGAAAAACAAACAGATAGACAAAGCAAGGTTGGAAAATGGGGAAACAATACAAAGGAAAAAGGCTCAGTAACTTCGCAACCACTAAAACCAACAAAAGGGTATATATGTGTCCTAGAAATGAGCTGCGTGTGTTTGAGAGGAGGAGAGTTGGCAGAGCCACGGAGAGTCCGAGTCAGGTCTCCCCAGGGGGGACACATGACACAATATCTGGGTGGAGAATCCTTTTAATGTTTACCATAACATCATCAGCACAGTACATGAATGTAATTTATTTACTAGACTGCACAGCGTATGTGCTAAGTAAGCAGTAATTATTAATTGATTATTTGAACAGATGGAGATCAAATCCACTGTGCAGAAAAACTGTATGCATCTCTAAATGTGGAATTACACTGATATATCAAAATTTCATTCAGTCCTTGCGATGTAAACAAAGTAATTCAGAGTGGTTTGATGTGAAATGGTTCATTGTAGAGAAACCAGCTCAGTTCTTTACAGTGGCGGTGATAAGAACTCAGGGGTTGCAATGTCTACAATGCAAATATAGCCATTTTATTTAGTATCCAACATGACCAGCAAACCTTCATGTGCTGCCTAACCATTAATGTTGGTAAACATTGATAGTTCTAAAAAAAATAAATAAATAAAATTAGGTTTTCTTAATGCATTATTTTGCCTTACAATATCCTGTATGTACCTCTTCTTCATAAATATATTCAAAAGTAGATATATTTTAGACCAAAACCTTACCACAGAACTATTGTCAAACAATGTCTCAGGCATCACGCAGCATATCATAACCTTGTTTTATTTGATGTAGCTTGTAGAGGAATTCAACACTTTGAATATCTGGTCCTATCACCACCATTGTGAGTAACAATGACTCTGTGTGTTTCTCTACAATGGTCCATTTCACACCAAACTACTCTGAATGACTGTTACATCTTGATGATTTAATTACACAAAAAAATGACCAAGCTCCAGGTTCCATGCATAGGCTGAGTTATAAAACAGCTAAGTATATTAAGAGTACTGGCTTGTTCCACAGGTTCTCTGCAATGTTAATTTGGTGGTGTGCATGGGCAGCATTTTTGTTATTTTGACCTACTGAGAATCAGGTTGATGGGGAATTGTTGCTAAGCAGGGTGGGGGCATGGCCTTTGTTTGGGAAGTGACCCACTGACCCCTAACTGTTGACCTAAGACCTCTAACACTGCTCCTGCTACTGCCTGTGTCTGCATATCAGTCTTTCTGTGTCGTCTCTTTCTTTCCCCCACCTCCCCCTACCCCTCTTCTCTCTATCTCTCCCCCCCACTTTCTTTCTCCCTTGCCCAGTTTCAGTAGGCTGTTCAGCTCGTCCTCCAGCGGCACAGGCAAAAAGCCAGAGGCTCCCGTTAACGTTAAGTACAACGCCCCCACCTCAAACGTCGTGCCCTCAGTTAAGAAGAGGAGCAGCACTCTCGCCCAGTTGCCCAGCGACAAGTCCAAGGCTTTTGACTTCCTCAATGAGGAGTAAGTAACCCCTATATGACTAGGATGATTAGACTCAATATTTCCTGGGGCGGTTTTCTGTTTCAGCTTCGTTTGAGGTGTCCCAACTTTTTGTTCTTTAAGATTGTTTATCTGTCCTGTATTAATGGCAATAAAATAATGCTCTTTTTTCATTACTGGGACATTGTGCAGAATATATGTGCAGAATATCAAGAAAGTGTAAAACCTAAAAGGTCAAAAGCACGTCAAATGGTGAATTGCCGTTCTTTAAAAAGAGAAGGGTTAGAATTTTCAAATAGTCATGAAAGTCTAAAAAATTCTAAATCATAAATTAAGATTTTTGATCAGCAAATCAGCTTCCCTCTAGCGTTATACATTCTAATATTTAAGAACCTTGAGATGTCTGAACTCTAGACTCCACCTGAGGGTAATGAAAAGCCTGCATTTGGTCTTACGTTTTGGTCGGAGTTTCTTATCTGCTTAGTCCAATAAAGGGAACACAGGAAGACTGCTTAAGCCATCTAAATGTTACTGCATACTGTACAAGAAGTGCCATACTATGCAGCAGATAGCACAGTGCTTAACACTGATAAACATCAAGCTCAAGCTCTGTCCAAAGTATATGAGGTGAAATAACGCCTTGTATGTTTTTGGCAGTTACAAGAGGTGACAGTGTGACTAAGCTAAGGGAACAGATGAGTATTGTTTGTCTGTTTATCTAAAATACTTTAGATTTACTGCCTTTCTTAGTGTAAATTTCAAGCCACATGCTTTGATTTAATGCAGTAATAGACAGATGTTGAACTCAGAGACAGTGAGCAGTGTTGGAAGTTGCTATCTGGTGGTGCACAACGACACTGAATGTTGCCAGCGGTGTGTGCACCTCCAAGTACAAACAGTGCTTAAGCATTTTTGGCTCCTGCATGTATTTAGCCTACATTAGCCTTAAGAGTCCCTTGTAGGACTTCTTCTAAAAGATGCATGAGAGTAAGGAACGTTACATGCTAAGCAATGAATGCTAATTAAAACAAAGTAGGAGGGAGTTGCCCATGTCTATAAGGTATTTTGTTTCATTTAATGATGACTTTAAAAGATTCAAAGAGTTCACGTTTTTAGCTTTCTGTTTCTATTGATCTGTCTGAGCAGCAGCTGGCTGCCACAATAGTCTATAGCCTATGTGGCCATGTTTAAAAGAAATGGGGGCATAATAAACTGTCTTCCCTATTTAAAATAAAGGTGTCAGATGAAAAAATATGTAGTCTCATAAGTGTAGTTATGGTTGTCTGATCCCTACCATCCTCTTGAAATGCCTCTCCTATATTGATCACCCTATCTTACTTTTGTCCCTAACAAGCCGTTAGGATATACTTTTATGTGTTTTTGCATGTATTTCTGCAGGCCAGAGGTGGACAACATTGTGTCACGTAGAGAACAGAAGAGAGCTCAGTACAGGCAGGTGAAGGCTCACGTCCAGAAGGAAGATGGCAGAGTACAGGCTTATGGGTGGAGTCTGCCTCAGAAATACAAGGTATGGCTCTTACACCCTGTTTGTTGATGATAATGTGCAAGGATGTTAGTAAAGCATCACAGACATTTTTTGTGAATTGTTATTATCTCTCTTAAAAGGCTTCAAATGGTGGGCAGGCAGACAGTAAGGTGAAGAACTTACCAGTGCCTGTTTACCTCAGACCTTTAGATGAGAAAGATGCTTCTATGAAGGTGAGAAGAAATTCTATTTGCTGCATTAGATCTAATAGCTTTATGTAGAATGATTGACTTCAGATGTTCTTGTGTGTGTGTGTTTGTAGCTGTGGTGTGCAGCAGGGGTGAATCTCTCAGGAGGGAAGACTCGTGACGGAGGTTCTATTGTAGGAGCGAGCGTGTTTTATAGAGATGTCTCAGGAGTGGAGAGCAGCATCCTCAGCCCACGACAGACAAAAGGCTCTCAGAGCAGCCTGGACAGACTGGAGCAGGAGCTGAAGGTGCGAACACATTTGAACACAAGAATAACAGAACATAATATACGGTGCAGTACTTTCGGGTTTGTAACACAGAATTGTCCTGATACCTAAATTTTGACTTCAGTAACGATACCAAGTGTAGTATCACAATGCTTTGTAAACATGAATGTAGGTAATAAATCCAGGAGGATAAGGCTTTTAGTCAGAGGTAGAAGCAACTCGTTTTAAGTAGCTCTAAATACAAACATAACAGACTGAACCAAGATATGGTCAATAAACAGTGAAATGTTGTGTTTGAGGATGTAATGTCCGTATGCCTTTAAGAAGTGTAAAGGTGCCCCATTTTTTTATCTGCATTACCATAGCAGGTAAAATAGTGTGTTATAGTATTGTATGGTATAATACTATAGTTTTTAAAATGCACTGTACATTCTATACATCATTCAGCCCTACAGAAAAATGCTGCATGAGTTCCATGCTGAGTCATTTATGTAATATTGTGCAAACAGGAGCAGGAGAAAGAGCTGAGACAGCAGGATGAGCTCTCCAGTCTGGTGTGGATCTGCACCAGCACTCACGCCACCTCCAAGGTCATAGTGATCGATGCCAACCAGCCTGGAAACATCTTGGAAAACTTCTTCGTCTGCAACTCTCATGTGCTCTGCATCGCCAGTGTGCCAGGTCAGAGGAGAGAGAGCGGGCTTTTGTAGAAAGTCATGAGACTATGAGATACTGACTGCTTTCTTAATGTGGTGTTGGTTATGATTTTGCTCCAGGGGCACGGGAGACTGACTACCCAGCTGGTGAAGAGGTGCCTGCAAACAGTGAGCTTGGTGGTGCTGAGGGGGCATCACAGGCTGGTAGTGCAGCAAACAGCAACTTGACTGGCTCTGAGGGTGTACTAGATGGAATCACTGTGGTAGGCTGCTCTGTGGAAGGAACTGTCGCTATCCCCCAAACTGCCAGTGCAAACTCTGTAGAGGAATCTGAAGACTCTGGTACTTAACCGTCCCTTTGTAACTGACTAATTTGTAGACAGCAATAGAACATATTGGTGAAATGTCCCCTGCTGCAAATACATTATGTGCGTTTCACAAACCAAATCATTAGGAAATATAGCTTCAACAAAGTCCCCTGACTTTGTCTAGTTTTTCTGTTGAGTTCTGTGTCTCATCACCTCTCCCACTCCTTTCTCCTGCGATTCAGGCAGTGTGCTGGGGCAGCGTAGGCACGACAGAGTGGCTGCGGCTGAGGAGGCCCTGGAGGCCACAGAGAGCAGCAGCACCACTCCTGCAGAGGAAGGCCACCAAGGGATCTACACAGAGCACGTGTTCACAGATCCTCTAGGAGTCCAGAACACTGGAGATACACCGTCCACTTATACTCAGAGGTGGGGACATTCACTCACAATGCTTTTGGTGGTTTTTTGTTTATGATGAAAGACTCTGAGAAGCATTTTCACTACAGAACTTAGACTTGCTTTGATCAGCATGAGCAGTATTTCAGTCTCTGCACTTCAGAACATTTTACATTAGCTTTTCATATAGTCCCATCATTGTGAGCGAATTCTCATGTTTCCCTACCATATAATGCTTTAGAGAATCTGACCTGGTGAAAGACGGGGTGAGCTTGGTGCCTGAAGAGCAAGACCTGATGAGGGAAGAGGCCAACAAGATGAGCAGCGTCCTGCCCACTATGTGGCTTGGGGCACAGAATGGCTGGTGGGCATCTTTCTTGTCTGTCAGTCATTTACTCGACAGATGTCTGTTTATTGCTATGGGTTGCACATTTTTTGCCTTAATGATTGTCATGTGTGCTCTTTTGCAGTGTGTATGTACACTCCTCTGTCGCACAGTGGAGGAAGTGCCTTCACTCAATAAAGTTGAAGGATTCAATTTTGGGGATTGTGTAAGTGCAGCATTTTTATGTATTTTTAATGTAATATATAATTTCATTTATCTCCCACTACACAAATACCACTACGCAATGGTGGAAGGTCCTTGTTTTCATGATCTTCTCTCTGTTTCTCTCACTGTGTTCTCTGAAGGCATGTGAAAGGCAGAGTTTTAGTGGCCTTGGCTGATGGTACTTTGGCAATCTTCCACAGAGGAATAGGTAGGGATTTCACAGACTCTTATATCGTCTTACATTTTCTACAGATCAGTTCTTTGATACAATAATAATAATCACACTGTTTTATCTAAGTAAGATTTCTGAAATTCTTAAAATGTTCTTATAAAACACAGACTAGTTGTTTATGGATCATCTCCTGAACAGCTCTGAATGTGAGTGTCTTTGTTCTTGTGTGCAGATGGTCAGTGGGATCTGACCAACTACCACCTGCTGGATCTGGGCCGGCCGCACCACTCAATCCGCTGCATGACAGTGGTGCATGATAAAGTGTGGTGTGGCTACAGGAACAAGATCTATGTCATCCAACCTAAAGCCATGAAGATAGAGGTGAGACACACTTGTGCCATTATTGATATGGTAAACTCTTTCTGGCCTTTCATGGTCTAGCATTGTTGATAGTTTTTGATGTTAAACGTGAACGTTTAGGCTGATGGTTCTTATTTCTGTCATTCTCTTCCTAATAATGCAGAAGTCCTTTGATGCCCACCCTCGTAAGGAGAGCCAAGTGAGGCAACTTGCTTGGGATGGTGATGGCATCTGGGTGTCCATCCGTCTAGATTCCACACTCAGACTCTTCCATGCCCACACCTACCAGCATTTGCAGGATGTTGATATAGAGCCCTATGTCAGCAAAATGCTCGGTGAGCAAGTTTTCCATTCATTTGACTTGAAAACTCTTTCAGTGATGGCTGGCATTTTTTCCCCCATTGCATTGAATGTGCTGAATTTCTTGGTTAAAAAAAAGACTCAGAAATGTCTTGGATGATTTGACTCATAAATGTCTTGTGATTTGACTAATATGCATGAATATGTATTTTTTTCTCAGGAACTGGTAAGCTAGGCTTCTCCTTTGTCAGGATCACAGCACTGATGGTGTCGTGTAACCGCCTGTGGATTGGAACTGGGAACGGCGTTATCATCTCCATACCACTAACAGAGAGTATGCACTTTAAAAATCTCTTCACTTTATTTAACATCTATACAACCTGGCTACGATACTTACATGCCAGTGGATGCATCTGTGTGCATCTGCTCTCAGTAGATCTGTTTTGATGAAATTCTAATTGAAGTCAAGACTCATCCTCAAAATATGTAGGAGAAAATTTTGGACTTGACTGATCAAAAGAAATTTGTCCGACAAAGCAAAGAAAGTCACCCAGGGAACGTCCAACCGGCCAGGCAGCGTGATCCGTGTCTATGGTGATGAGAACAGTGATAAAGTAACCGCAGGCACGTTTGTGCCTTTTTGCTCCATGGCCCATGCTCAGCTCTGTTTCCACGGTCACCGGGATGCAGTCAAGTTCTTCGCAGCTGTTCCAGGTTTGACCCTTTAATAAATTAGAAGTACATTTTGCAGTTTGCCAGGCCACCGTTGTAAATTATAATGTTTGTAAACTTGCCTGATTTAAAGTTATTAAGTTTGTGGCGCCCCCAAAAATGCACTTCTGTATAGAGGGTCCTTTGAGGCTCCTGGATATCTGAAATTTTAGCACATCTTTCAGCACATTTTCATTTTCTTAGCTCTTTAGACAATAAAATAGGAACTGCATGACAGTGATTCTGCTCATGTACATGGATTTCTCACTGTTGCACAGCTGTTTGTTTAAAAAAAAATTTATCTTTGCCTTGTGCTTTCTGTTTCCCCATGACAGGCCAAGTCATCCCGTCCACAGGCCCAGGAGGCGAGGCAGGCACTGACAAGCCAGCAGCAGACTCGCCTGCACCTACAGAGTTCTCCAAGTCAGTCCTAGTCATGAGCGGTGGAGAGGGCTATATTGACTTCAGAATGGGTTAGTTTATGCACACATTATCCACATCTGCCTCAGTCTTGTTAGACAGATAGACAGACACACTGAGAGACAGACAGAAACTAATGATCTTGAGAGAAACTGCAGAGTTACCAGCAACAACAAGTACTGTGTAAACATGTTAATTAGGAAAACTATAGCAAATTACAGAATTTACGAGATACAGAAGACTTAAAGCTGCAATATAGAAGACTAAAGAAGAACTGCTGTTAAATGCAGATTACTATTAACCAATACAGCAAAGAAAGATTATTGTATGTTTCAGACCCATTGTGGTATTTTTGATTTACAAATGACAAATATCTTACCCGTCCAGGCGATGAGGGAGGGGAAGGAGAGGACCTTGAAGAAGCCACTCTGAAGCTGCAGCCCTTCCTGGCCAAAGCCGAGCGCAGCCACCTTATTGTATGGCAGGTCATGGTCAATGAAGACTGACCTCTTTTCTGACACTTTTCCACTCACACAGCCTTTGCCAGGCGAGGACATTTCAAGGAGTTCTTGCGCATAACTGCGTGTTTGTGTTCAGCCTTGTGTTAAGTATTTCATTTTGGTTTTAATGTTTGTTCTTGCTCTTTGTTGAAGGGTCACTATTGTTGCGTCCAGCTATCAGGAAGTTACATTCGGTGAAAGTCTTTGCACATTCACTTCAGTGGCAGTACAAGTCTGTTCTGACCAATAAATGGACCTTTCACAACAACACATCCGCAGCAGCAATACTGATAAAATCGGCTGTGATGAATCAGGACAATCTAGTGTTCTTTTTTTTTTTTAATTATTACTTCCAGATTTCCTTTCTTTCATGGCTTTTTTTTTCAAAAGAAAATAGCACTGTGCATCACAGTAAAGTCAGATATCGGTGAATGGTTAAAATGCTAAATTCTGTTCTGTGCAAATGAAGTTGCTGGAGGGCGAAATGTTTGCAGAAACAAAGCACCTTCTTAAGTAATAGCTGCTCTTAGGCTGCATCATGGCTTGCAAAAAACTTGCATGCCCAGTGCCTGCTGTTTTCTGTAGGCTGCTGTGCTGTACAGTCAGTTTTGTCACGTTTCCGGTCTTCCCAGCTAAGCCTGGAGACACAAAGCATCAAAGCGTTTTCAAGTCCTTGTAGTTTCAGAAGTAAACAGTTCTCCTCTTAAATAAGAAAAGGTTTAATGGATGGCAGAATACCCGTTTCTATATGAATGTTAAATTTACCAAAGGAATTGTAGTATCTTTATATAATGACCTTGTATATGATCAGCTCTTATGAAAAGACAACAGCCTGATTAGATCAATCATGGCAGAAGAAAACAATGTTATGCAATACTGTTAGGATCATTTTCTTTCTCTCCACTGCTTTTTTTTCCCAAAAGAAAGCCTCTCCTCTGTGTAGATTCATGCGTTCAGAGACTAAATGCCTATTTTTATGACACTTTTGTACATTTGTCTTTTAGACTCTAACCGCAGGCCTCTGTAATGCGACGAGCGAGTGGGCTAAAGTTTTGCTGATGTTATGCTGCTGTTGTGCTAGCGTTTGGACATAATAGAGGGGGCAGTGCTTTGTCTGCAGTTGTTCTTTCTCTCCAGGAGAGGAGAAACAGCTTTACATTGCAAATTTAGCCATCTCAGTATTTATTTCTATCAATGAGCCTTTGCAGTACAGAATGTAACTTTGTATAGTGAATATAAATATATATGAAATATAAATATGTACATGAAACATAGATGGCTTGGATTTGATGTTTTGACAATGGTTGTTACAATTCGGATGACTTATTTTCATCAATATTACATGAGTGGATCACTAAATGATTGACCACTGAAATGTACCTTTATTGAGCTATGCACTATTTTATAAAGGAGACCCGGAGTGTGGAGGTGTGTGTGTGTTTGTCTTTGGGTGTGTCTATATGTGTGTGAGTGTGTTTGCTGTCAGTTTGTGGGGAGTTAGAGCAGGGTGTGTTGTATGCTGTCCCTAATACTCCATGTTTGGGCACTTTTTTTCAGCTGGGAGTGGTTAAGTGTTCCATCCAAAACCCCACTGTCAGGTTGCCATGAAAGCATCTGTCCCTCAGACATGTACAATGTCATATTTCCATCACAGCATCCTAGCCTTACACTTTTTTAACATCTATTAAACTGACATTTTGGGAACCGTGTGTCCTTGTATTTTTCACATTGTAGCAGTCAAAAAACCGCCTCCCCGTAACCAAGATAAAAACCAAAAGTTGTTGAGTGGTTCTTTTTATAGACACTATTTTAAAAAGGAGTAATGTAAACAAACGTGCTAATGTGACTAAGGCTACATTCACACAGCAGGTAAAAGTGGCCCAAATCTGATTTTCTCACCAAATCCTATTTTTTTGTTTGATCACATTATCTTTTAAATGTGACCTGTATGCAACATTAGTCTGAACAGATCAGCTCCTAAACTGACCCGTACGTGCAAAAGAACAATGCTTCACGTTAGTTCACCTGGCTCGTCCAGAAGTAAACAATCCTGACTGTGTACGAACGTCAGTCGCTCCCAAAGGTTTCAGTTTCATCTTTGCCAGCTTCACAGGAGCGATTATGAAGTTCTGATGGCTGACACCTGGGCTCATCACCCGGAATGTGTTCGAGCTCGCAGTAAAAAAGCCATGTTATTCTAATTTTTTAGTACAGAAACAACTAAATCTGGCTGTTCAGACTGAGTCGCATTGCTGCAGATTGGATACGTATCGGGTTTCAGTACCACATATGAAACGTCTCAAATCAGAATTGAAAATGTCGGATTTGGGCCACTTTAACCCGCTGTGTAAACGTGGCCTAACAGTGATTGGAAGCTACTAGCTACCACCAACTGGCTTTTATAAGACTTTTATTGTCATATGCACAGTAAAACAGGTGGTTACACTGTACAGTGTAATTCTTACTTTGCTAATCCTCCACTCACAAAAAAGAGGTAGACATAAATAAGTAAACTTAGAAGTTAAAATTACTAGTGCAGTATTGTGCAAAGTTGGTAATTGGTTGTATTCATTGTCAGCAACACTAGGTTTTTCTAACTGAACCGTTTCTTTAAATTTGTTCCATTGCGAAATTGGGGCTCGTTTTGAAAACTGGAAAAATAATACTGAAAGAGTAAAATAGGTGTGGACAATAAGCCAGAAATTTTATTGTGATAAATTACTGTGTAAAAGTCAGAGAGCAGTCAGAACAGCTGTTAAGTACAAGTTATTCATTTTTCAGGAGATATTCCTAAGGAGATTAGATGCGAGATAATCTGCTTGCATTATGACAGGGAAAGTACATGGACAAATAATTGCAAAAACTAAAGTTTCCAAAACTGGAGTTCAAATCATTATTATAAGTTAGAGAAAACTGCACTCCTAACAACACTCCTAAGACATGGCGGATCACCAAAACTGTCACCATCAGCTTTTATTTTTGAGAGAGAGGAGAAAATCAAGCTCCACTCTTGCTTCAGATCTGACAAAATCCACAGGTGTTTCTGTGAGAATGCTATGGAACACTATGGGTCTGATGTGTAGGATATGTAGCTGTCAGTAAGCTGTTACTGAGCAAAGGAAATAGACAAAAATGTGTGTTTGTAATTACTTGGATTGTGAGATGCAAAAAATTCAACCCACTTATAAAACTGAACTGTGGAGATTTTGCAGATTTCTTTGAAAAAACAGACCGCAGGTCTCCTGAATAGAATGGAAACTCTAATTTAGTGGACATATTGAAATATTTGATTTTATATTTAACTGTTTGGCTTTTTGGTAGTTTTCTTTTGAAAGTGTGTCTTGTGAAAGCTTTTTTTCTGTTGTAAAAAATGAAGAGCTTGTACTTAGTGGCCAATTTGACTGGAAATTAAAAAAGGGAGGGGTCTCTGATATTTGGACAGTGCTGTACATTAGTAAATGCTTTTCTGAGTGAATTGTCTATAGCATTTGTACTTTAGGCACACTTAAGCACAATTTCATTACAAAGAGAGCATAATTAGTCCTGGTTTATTGGATTTAGTGCAGTATGTGAAGTATTGAATTAAAATCTATGCTCTCAATTTTTGTTTGCAGTTTTATTAAGGTTATGCTTCTGGTGCAGAATAAAGTCACTTCAGAACATTCGGTCTCCTCACTTTGACAGGTACAAAGACATATAGAACGTTTAAACATCTAAAAAAAAACATCTTTAGTTCTGCAAAAAGCCAGGCCTCTTAATTGTTAAGCCTACCAACCAGCCTGATGTTGATCTTAATGGAGCGCTACATGCCTCCTCCTACAGGGGGCAGCATTGTATCACAGCCTTATTCCACCTTTGAAATGACATTCATAGAAAGAACAGGACTTTGATTGGCTCAGCAGTGGGAACACACTGTACATGTTCTACTGTCTCAGGCCAGTACACTTCCCTATCAGCACTAAAGCGTTTAGGAAAAAAACGGAGCTTCTGAGTTTTGTTTAAATGGAAAAAGCCATTTTTCTGCAGTTGACTTTCCACTGAGGAATGATAAAAGAACGTGAAATTGCCATAATGTTTTATCCTCAATTATCTTTCCAGTCTTTTCAAAGTCCCTTCAAACTCTTTGCTGGCCCGTCTCCCTCTGGTAGAAACCATTCTATCAGTCACAACACGGGAGATTTACTGCTTTACAAGGGAAACGAACACCTGTGAGGATTAGAAGGTGAAATGTGAGGAGTGTTCTTAATAAATTTAAAAGCAGTCCATGCTCAGCCACCTTTCTCCTTCATCCTCCTCTTCACCCCCCCCCCTTCCCCCTCCTCTGAACAGACTTAGGGGTTATGTAAGCCAGTCAGCTGGTGGAGCCAGGGAGGGATTCCAGGCTGAGGGACTGAGAGTGACTGTCCTGGTCCAGACACAGCCAGAGGGTCAGCAGGAGCTCCACAACAAGACATCATGTGAAGGGTTTATGTTTGGATGTATAAGAGGAACGAGCTGTTTCTCCTTTATGTTTCTTCATGTTTCTATCATATGGATCATCATTTTTGTTATTTATTAGTTCTGGGCAATTCTGATAAGATTTAATAATATTTTCTGAAAATATTGTGGTATCATGGTATCATGTGATATATATCTGTTGAGGTTTGTATATATAAAGTTAATGAATCCATGTTTTCTCAGTGCAGATATTGTAGTAAAAATGCCTTACAAGCCTCATACAGCTTGTTTTGTTCTGCTTCTCTTAAAATTACACCAAAGTGCTGTAAAGATTAACCAGACTGAAACCACACTTCCAGACAGGAAATGTACTGTTTATTTACTTTGTATGTATTTTGAACTGTTCAAAAGTCTGAAGCACCCAGAATATGACATTTATTGTTTTAGTTAGTAGCTGTTTATGTGAACTCTGCTGCATAACACTGACATAACCATGCCATAAACATGTCATAGTGGATGTCATGTGCTTTCATTGCTATGGCTGATTTTGTTCAGTAGTATAATAGTGTCATGTTACTGTTACCATCATGACACATGCAATAATGTTTAATGCTATGATAAGCTTATGTCACATGCCAATATTGGCTGAAGGAAAACATATTGATGTCAAACTTTATGGTATATGTCATGAAAGCAGATGATATCCGCATGACATGTTTATAGCATGTTTATGTCACTGTTATGTACCCTAGTTATCTATTAACAACCACTAAAACTAAAAAAACACGAGTTGGTGTATGTCACCAGTACTGGTAGACTGTAAAGACAGCTCCAAACCAATAGAAAAGTAGAACCAAACCAGTAGAAAAGGCTGGCTTAGATATCGGAGAAAATAAAAAGATCCAATCCTGTAACAAATCTAGCTTGACATAGCTTGATGTCATGTTGTTGTTATATCAAACAATGTGATGTCAAACTAGTCTTAAAGTAGTTTTCAAAGGAAAAATATCAAATCAATATCGGCCAGTGTTAGTATACTGGCTAATAATCTATAGATGATAGATTATCCAGCACTGTTATTCAGTAAATTTTTCTGCTCCTCCATTTGAATCCAAATTTCAACAAATATTTATCATACCTGCGAAGGCTTTTGTGGATCACTGTTTATCTATTAATACCTCAATGGATGCAGTGATCTCAGAAGAAAATAGGCATACTACCGCCCCATTACCTTTCACCGAGTTCTGTGCACATGACTCATTCATTCAGTCATCGCAATTATCCCTTCATCTGCTGGACTGTTTAACAGTAGTGTTTTCTTAAATATCCTCATCTGCTATCTTGCACTGAACCTGAATATATTCCAGCTGTCCTCACATGATGCATTTGGTTTTTATCTTAAGGCCTCTTCACTGCTAAAGTAATCAGCTGAGATGTGGCTGATGCCTCACCTCTCACTCAGATACACAAACATTGCATCCTCATACATCTTTGATAAAGATACAGTTAGAAATGCCACTTTTTAGTCATATTTGAATTTCTTACAGTTGAATTCAAATTGCTTTCAGTATGGATAATTAGGGACATGATGTATTTCACTTTTTATGTACTGCTTATGCTTTTTGGAGGTTATCATAATATTGTAGAATTACTCATTCTATTGTTGACTGACCAGTAACTGATTTGGTCTGAGATGCTGTCTTTTTCTGTGTGTTAGGGATGGACAGTATGATATGCTGTTATCATTATAGTGAAGAGTTACACTGCAATATGCTTTTCTGAGTATATCATAGGTATTGTCAGTTACATCAAGAACATCGAACAACTGCATGCATCACACAAAAGATGGGGTGACAGGTCTGGACTGCAGGCAAGCCAGTTTAGCACCCGGACTCTTTTAACATGAAGCAATGCTGTTGTGATACATGCAGAATGTGGTTTGGCATTGTCTTGCTGAAATAAGCAAGGCCTTCCCTGAAAAAGATGTCGTCTGGATGGCAGCATATGTTGCCAAAACAGGTATATATATTATTCAGCATTAATGGTGCCTTCACAGATGTGCACATCACCCATGCCATGTGCACTAATGCATCCCTATACAATTATGAATACTGGCTTTTGAACTGTGCACTGATAACGAGCTGAGTCGTCTATAGCCCGGAGGACACAGTGTCCATGATTTCCAAAAAGAATTTCAAATGTTGATTTGTCAGACCACAGGACACTTTTCTACTTCACCTCAGTCCATTTTAAATGAGCTTGGGCCCAGAGAAGGTGGCAGTGTTTCTGCATCCTGTTTATATATGGTTTCTTCTTTGTCTTTTAGAGTTTTAACTTGCATTTGTGGATCCATTCATAGAGAGTCTGTAAAGAACAAGCACCTGTGTACAGTAACTGCATAAAATACACAGTAACAAGTAGCTGATAGGAAGGCAGCCCATTATGATGTCAGCTTTTTAGTTTTTTTTTTTTCCTCCTGCATTGGGTTGCACCAGTTTTGTTTAGGTTTATACTTAAGTTTGTGCATAATGTCTTTACTGAGTCCTTAGTTAATACTTGTTAGCTTCAAACTGTCCTTTTACTAAAATTAGTTGTACCACCAAGTAATGCCTTAACTGGTAACAGCTAACTAATGTATACTTTGCTTTAACATGATGAAAGCATTTTCTGTAGTTATGCACAGTGTCCATGCAATTTGTTCACAAACCTCAGAAAAACAAAATATCATTAATGGTACATATTGTGAAAATGCCTTTAAGTATCATGATGTTATAATTTTTGCTATATCGCCCACCCCAACTGGACATGATCAGGCTAACCAAAGCAGCGACTGTTCAGTTCCTGCTCGGTCAGTGTGGCGAATGAGAGTCGCCAATCATTCTGAGTTTGCTGTGCCTACACTTTGATGTGTCACAATTCACTGTGACTTTTACTTGAGCTGCATATGAGGCACTCTGATGGCCTTTATGCAACATGCCAGTCCGCTTCTCTCTGCTTCTAATGAGATGTGAGCTCTGTGCTGTGCTGCGCTCTGATGTGTGGTGGCTAGCTCCACTGCTGATTTTTTTTTTCTACCGAGGCAAGCTCATCTGCCATGCTGGATAAAAGAGAGAAGCCGGTGAGGCCGTCTTAAGTTGCTCAAAAGTGCAAAGTGCAGGATGCTATAGCTGCAGGCTTGGACTGAGCAGAGCACTTTTTTCTTTCCCCTCACACTCTCCTGCCCCAGACAGTGTTTATTCACTTCATTCATATTTAGGGACAGCTGAAATTAGCCTGGCTCCAGCAAGAGAATATCAGAGATGCATGATATCACATGATGCATTCTCAAAACAGATATATTAAAACAACACAGTGTGCTATTTATTGGACATGTGCATGTCCAGTAAAGGACAACACATTTTGTGTTACTGTATTCAGACTTTTAATCCAATGGTGTCTTCTAATCATACAATCTCTAAGAAAATGTGAAAGAAAATGGCTCTTCAAACAAGTTCCAAAAACAGAATCAGTAAATCCAAGAAGTCAAGTCATTAACATATTGATAATACAAAATGTGTGTTTATTTAAGCCACAGCTGCCATTAGTAATATTAATCCTCGTGTGAGAAAGTGAATGTACACCACCGTTTGCTTAGTTTTAACATAGCATTGCAAATCCCACACCACATTAACACCATCATAACAGCAAAGATTGGATAAATAAAGGCTACTTACAAAGTAAAAGTTTAGGTTTGGGTTGTGGACCACAAGGAAAATATCATCTGGAGTGCTATGTAAGAGTGGTTTTGATGTAATCTTGTTAGTAATCATCCTATTTTTATAATGTATCTGCAATCTGATCACTAATTTTTATATAAGAAGCACCTCATGGATCAGGCATGTAACTCACTTACTGAAAATCTTCCACAAGTAGGAGCTCAAATAGCTTTTATTGCATCATAAAAGTGGTTCTTTGCGTCAGTGACACGGTGTATCCTTGTTTCTGTTGCTTCTGTAACTTCAGTGGAACATAGTTACATTTATTTGCATACTGATTACCAGACAGGAGCCCTTAGGGCCTTCTAGGTCATCAAAGAAGGCCTAATAATTTCCAGGAACTAAAAAATACATGTCTGTAGTTTTTAGTTCACTTTGATTCAACTGAAGCATGTTTGTATTTAACCCTAAGAACCCTAAGTTCTGGATAAGAACAAAAAGTTAAATTCTTCAAATGCCAAGTGGAAAAATCAGGAATTGTTTTTCTCTGTGGTATCTCAGTAGATATAGCTAAGCGAGCTTGCCTATTGGATAGGTCTTCAAGAGCAGAAGAGAAAGCCAACTGCATTAGATTAACCATCAGAATAATTACAAAATGACAGTGGAATCATGTTTTGATGTACCAATTTTGTGAAAAAATGTCAGTCTAGGCCTTCTGGACGTCCCAGATATGTCACTTAACTGTGAATGCCAGCGGCAGCTTAATCAGTGGGTTGTTAGAAATTGGAAACAAATGCAGCTCTATACCAGACCTCACTACTGAAAGAGTCACTGTAAACCTGCTAAAAGGTAAAGCATGCTAATGTCTGTCACAAGCTTCAAGTGAAACATGGAATGTCTTTTAGAAGCTTTAAATATGTGTTTAATCTAAAATGGTCAAAAGATCTTCATTAGCTTAGTGCTAACAATCGATTAGAATCTTGTAGAGACACTAGCAGAAATGAGCATCATACAGATGGGTTTTCCCCAAGGTTTGACCTAGTTTTGGTGTATATGGCTCAAATTGAGGCCTAACTCTAATAGTCATAGTTCTTCACTGCTGATTACATAACGCCATCACATATATTTGGTTACTACCCAAGTCTCATTACTACATTCTTAACACACTTTTTGAATGTGCTTCTGAGTATGTTTTTGAGACTGATCTCCTCTGATTGATATGTAGTTTAGAACATGCAGAATTCTGCAATATTAGGTTACTTTACAACACAAAAGTGAAGTATCACATCCCTAATTAAGAGCAGTGAACACATTTTGAATTCAGCCCAGATAAGTTAGTATAGTATAAAGTACTGACAGATACTGCATGTATCCAGCAGAGCTCTCATTTCCCATTTCCCATTTCTGGTTGTTTATGACAAAAGTTCAAAGAAAATAACCCAAATTTGTTCTGATGTCTCAAGCTGAAGTGTTTATTTTCCCTAGCAGGGTGCTGTTCCTTTTATTTTGCTCCCAACAAGTCCTGAGTTGGAAAAGGATTCATAGCTGTAACTCATAAGACAGGAGTTCTTCGCACCTTTAGTCTAAACGACATAACACAAGCTCTACCTCTGCTCTACCTCTCAGATTCTCCAAAAAAACTGTGTTGCCTGAAGTGCTGTCAAAAGGCATAACACTCACAAACATATTTCTCCCCTCTTTCTCCTCCTCTTTACTTTAGTCTAACAGATCTTGTCATCCCCTCTGAGGTGTTAATAGACAGAATGGATATGGATGAGAAATTTGCGGCATTTTTATAGGCAGCCGATGGTCAGTGCCACCTGTCCTGTGGAGCAAGCAAGTTTGTGGAAGTCACCACCTTGGTTCTGTGCCATTGACATCACTCCTGCATAGAGGCATGTCAGGGGGCCTGGTGAGGTAGGGTTATATTTGGAAAGTGGATATAACGCACTTGGTCATGCCTATACCCCTCCATCCCCCTGTGGCTGTCCGTCATTCTCTGACCAATGGACAAGACCGCTCAGCTATGCCTCCCTCTTTACTGGAAGTGTTTGAAATGGTGCGTCACATGCGAGGAACCGTCTCACGTTCACCTCATCGGCCAGAAATATCAATGGCTGTCCCAACCTGAGCGTCTGAGGATCCATCCATCTGTCTAAAGCCAAGTGACAGCTCAAATTTTTTCCATGATCCCCTGCATCCACTTTCTGATGGAATAAAATGTGCTCCGCACTGCCCTTTCATAAAACAGCAGCTGGAACTGGAGATGGATTCTGGGTCAGATGAATGTGTCTCCAGGGCCCTGCTCGATTTTAGGTCTCTATAGACCTGAATATTTGCTTGCTCTTTGTGACCACTCTCTCAGGTAAACAGAGAATCATCTCTGTAACAGATAGTGTTGCATGATACAGACAAATTAGTAATACTGTGATTATATTGCTGCATATTGCATTTGCGATATGCCTTGCAATGTATTAAAATGGACTGGTGAAGCACTAATGGGGCATGGTTTAAGACTGACCTGCATTATTTTGACCAAAATAAATTACTTCCTTTGGACTGCATGAATACCTTGATTCAAATATAGCAACTTACCTGGAACTGTGATTAAACATAGCATCCAGTAAAAACACTGTGACTGGTTAGATGCCTCATTTGCAAATGAGGTCTAAGATAACTGTAAACAGATTAGGTAACACTTTACTATAGGCCATGTTCATAGGGCTACATGACAACCTGCATAAACCTACATAAACATTTATAAAGGCTTATCCAACAGGTGTTGGCAGTTTTTTTCAGCTTTGAGGTCAAGTTGATATAACACTTGTCAGGTTACATCTATTTTTGTCATTTGGGTGAAAGGACTTAGCATGCTAGAACGACTGAGTTTCAAGCTTAGTATAAATTACAGTAACATAATGCTTAAGATGAAAGTCACTTTATCTAAGACAGAGGGGTGGCTGAGGGTGGCCAGTGCCACCCTAGCAAGAAGCATGGCTTCTTCTAGACACCCCAATTATGGGAAGTGAGACAGTCAACCATCATCAGTCAGTCATTATCATTAACGCATCAAGTATGCTTTATGGTGAAAATCTGCCGGGACCATGGTTACCAAACAGTTATAAGAGTCTGATGACAATCAAAATGACTGTCTGTGGTAATCAACTATATGCTACATATGTGCAGTTTTTAGTTTAATAACTGGATAATAAGTTTAAGGTTTAACAACTTAACAGAAAATGGCCAGAGAAAAGCTCTGTTAAATGGGAATTCCATCAATTTTTCAAAATTCAGAGTGGTATACTGTCTGCGACAATATCTGAGAACTTGTCTTACAAAACCTTTAAGATAAGATTGTGGTGAAAAGGTATATGCAGGGGTGTTTTAAGGCAAAATTGTACCCTATATAAACTTTTACCATTTTCAACAAAGCAGTTTAAACTCAGAAGATGTGTAGGTTCATTGGTTGTTTTGAATAGTAAATAAGATGGATATACTGTGTTGTAGATATTGTGAGTCCTGGTTCCTTTCACCACCACTGGAAAATTCTGTGTGTGTTTATCTACAGTGAATTTTACATCAAACCACTCTGAATTATTTTGTTAATTTAATTTAATTGTGCAGAAATTAAAAAAAATCAGTGGAATTTTCCTTTAAGTGAGAGGTAGATTTAGATAGTTGGTGCTGTCGGGGCCTCTGGTGCATGATGACTTCAGTGAGGCTGACTGAGTGGACAGAGCCTGCAGGCAACCTCACTGCAGTCAAAACACATACTCACTCTCTTATTCACAAACATGCACCCACACATACACATTTGGGTGAATTTCTAGCACAGAGTACAAATCCATGGATGTACACTGTATGGCCAAAAGTATGTGGACACCCCTCCTAATTAGTTCAGGTGTTTCAGCCACACCCATTACTACCGGGTGGGTATATAATCAAGCACATAGCCATGCAATTTCCATAGACAAACAGTACAATAGTAGTAGAATGGGTCATGCTGAGAAGCTCATGGTGGCACTCTCACTGTCAGTTTGTGAAATTTCTGCCCTGCTAGGTCTGCCCTGATGAACTGTAAGTGCTATTATCATGAAGCGGAGCACCAAACTGCCTCTGAAAGCAACATCAGCACAAGAACTGTGCATTAGGAGCTTCATGAAATGGGTTTCCATGCTGAAGCAGCTGCATATATTCCTAAGATTACTATGCACAATGGCAAGCATTGGTTGGAGTGTGGAAAACACTGAACACTATTGACCTTTAGGATGAACTGGAACAATTGCAAGCCAGGCCTTCTCATCCATCTCAGTGTCTGACCTCACAAATGCTCTCTTAACTGAATGGGCACAAATTCAAGACACACTCCACACGAGCTCATATAGATGTGATGGTCAAGTGTCCACATACTTTTGTTTATACTGTACACCTGCATTATTCAAAATAAAGGTGCCAAATGGATCCAAAAATGATTCTTTGGAGAGATGCCATAGAAAAATGACTTTTGACCTTTCAAAAGATGGTTGTTTAAAGAAACGTTTTTCTAAATAAGCAATGTGCAAATGTAAAGAATCTTCGTAAAGAAAGAAATTCCATATGATGTAAAGGTTTTTCCTTCAATTGAATGCTCTTGCTATTTAGTCACATTTATTTTTAAGAGTTAACACAATAGCCGTGCCAATGAGGACATAAAATCACACAAGAATAACCTTGGAGAGTTTACTATAACCCCACACAATCTGACATCTGTGTTAGAGAAATGTTTAAAGACAGGGATGCCATAGGCCTTAGAGCAGATGCAACATTAAAGGGTGGACAGTTGCTCTCTTCTTGGCAATGTTTGATCTGAAACAGGCTCCTATCTCATTAAACAGACTGGAGCAGTCCACAGACCCAGGGTTTGGATTTCTAGTGCACAGATCATGGTGAAAAGGTTTTATGCAACAGTACTCCTTTGGTGGCCGTTTAAAATGATTTAGGTAGATTAAGTTGAAGGAAACATGTCCCGATATTAGTTTATGACCATAGTAGTCCTGCCCTTCTGGCCATACCCAGAGCTATCATGCACTGCGGCTGCTTTAGCCATTACCTTGCCATGTGTCCCCACTGATAGGTTTATGACCTCCCCTGCTTTTATTAATGGTGACATCACAGCAGAGGAAATTCCATCAGCCCCTAGCCAGCCATCTGCTACAGTATTCAGAGATGGCCTGATGGCCTGAGTGCTCTGGCTGGATGTCAGTTTAATAGATTTGACTCTACAGTCAAAAAGCATCTAAGGACTTCAAAACATAAAGTAGCTGATGCTTTCCATGGCTACAGTCATGGCTAAAGCAAAAAGCCACTCGAGGTCATGCGTAACAGTGATTAAACCAGGGTAAGGGGTCTTAGGCACAGCCTGGAATATGGGACAAGTACAATATATTAAAATACACTAATGTTCAAGAAATAATTTAACATACTATTAGTAACTACCACAATAAACAATACTTCCACCAACCAATCTAGTTGAGTAGGCTATGGTTGCTAAGCAACATAAGACTGAAGGAGCATGATGGTTTTTCATACTTTAATTAGAGTTTAATTGATGTGTACAGTCACACAGTGGGGTCCAAACAGCTACACAGTGAGGAAACCACATTGAAAATCTGAGATTCCTTTTTTTTCATTTAAGCTAATAAAATGTAGAAGATATTTTTAAGATTCTGCACTATTTCCAGGTCACCATTCAAATTCAAGCAAACTACTAAATTGACCATGTACAGAAAGGTCAGATTTTTTTCAATCTCATTCTTTCCAGTGAAGCACGAGTTCAGATGACTCTCAGGTGGATTTGAGCTACTCATCAGCTAAAGAGCACATTGTCATAAAGGCAAAAGGGCGACGTGCTAAATTAATGTAAATATTTCATTGATTCTGCTTCTTATTCAGCATTTTTTGCTAGCAATAAAATTTATAACAAAACACTTTGGATTATATTAGAAAATAGTGCAAAACTGAAACATTTTTATTAGTGATCTCAGACATTTGGACCCCGCTGCACAATCGTACCATTACATATTACATTTTTGTTAATTTTCTAAGTAGAAATAAGCACAAACTCTTGCCATTTTTAATTTTATTTTTCTATTGGAAAAAATATGCCATAGCTTTCACACAGACGACGTTTCATGTTTTAGTTTTTTCACAATATGTTATATTCAGAAAATAAACATTAAAATGTGCAGAAGTGTGTTCTCAGTAGAGGATGTGTAATTTATTTTTTACTGAGAAAATCAACAACAACATAATGTAAGCAGGGGTGTCCAAATTACTGTATATGTGCAGTGCATACAGCAGTTTAGAGCGTGGCTAAGCCAATCAGGTTTTAGAACCGGAACTATCCTTCTAAATGTCAACAACTTTGTGTGCTTAAACAAACCATTCCCTAAAAAATGCCCTGCATGACTTTGGCCTACAGTCAACATGGAAATAACAGGGTAGTCGTTAGTCATAAATAATAGTCTGTATTTTACCCAGCATGCCCTCTTTCATACAGGTAGTCTAATGATAGTGGACACTTCTTTCTCAGGGCTTCTTAGAGATGGAGAGTCATTCTGTTAGTAAGCCATGATGAGCAGGCATGTTTTGAATGTTGCCTGTAGGGAGCACTGATGTGTTATGAGAGTAAACACACACACATACACGCACACACGATGCCATGTTGGGCCTGCAGCTCCTGCTCAATTAACGCCTTGATGGTAAGGCTGGACACACTTCTTTTCTCCTACAGTGTGACCAGCTGGGGGACGGAGGCATGGCATGTGTGAAGGAAAACTGAGAGCCGTTGAGACATACTGTTCAGCAGGATATTTTACTCTTTCACATTCACTGAACTGTAATGTGTGTGTTTGTGTTGCCAGGCACTAACTGTCAGAAAAGACTGAAAATCGATGCATGACTTGATTCAAGTCGTGCAGTTGCTCAAACTGCCATGGTGCTTGTACTGCCAAGTAATTCTATCTAAACAACTAGGGATGCATCAATATCTGATCAAGTATCTGTTGATATGGGGAATCGATAATGATACTAACTCTAACCTACCTATAAATCTTGATTTTTTACTATTCCACTTTATTTTGGTAAAAACAGTATTTTGTGTCACAAATAAAACTGGCTAAGTCTGAATAAATGGCATTTATTGGTTTGAATAACTTCACATTTGAATGGTTTCAGAGCTATTATCTTTAGCCTCTTTCTGTAGGCCCCCTAGTGGTTATTCCGATGGCGAATTGGAAATCAACTCAAACGTTAGAAATCGGATGTTAGCAGATTATCTAGGATACTGCTGGATCTCTGTGTATGAAATGTTATGACGATGTTGAGCTGCTAGTGAGCAATGAGGGGTTAAAAGGCAGGTGAGAACCCCCCTGCTGTGAAAACAATTCACACTTTGGCACAAAGTGGAATAGAAAGCTGTAGCTTTCTTGAAATCAAAAAATCATGTACTGCCACAATAAATAAATAGTATTTAAGTAGCCTTACTAAATCAGGTGAAAGAAAACACTAAAATATGGTGTGCATACACTGCTGTAATTCCCCCCGTCAAGCCTGAAATAATCATTTAAAAGTCAGAGGTGAGTTTTATGGACAAAAGAAGGTCCGGCTCAGAGCAAGTCTCAAATGCAAAGTCAAAGTTATACCCAAGAAGATGACATTAGCAGTAATTCACTCACATCCTCAGAAGACACATCCATCGCCAGGTTTTGACTGAAGTCTTTTTGAATACTCTTTCAATCTGCTTTCCATCAGTTTCATCCACCTGAGGAAGGGACCTGAAGCTCAGCCCATGTTACAAAACGTGTGGTGTGCAATTGCACATTTCCACCAGAGAGGTCTCCAAATCCCCAACACTTACATAGTACAGCTTTAATTGTTTAATCTGTGAGTCTTATAAATATAATGTGAATTATATGAATGCTTCCTGAACTTTTTCTACTTCTTATTAGTAACGATGCACTGTCCCAAAATCACCAGCTGTGTACTTTTCACAATATCCATAAGCACAGAAAGCCACTCATTAAAACACACTAACTTAAAAGCTGACAATCTGGAAAATGTAATGAGCTTACTCAACTGTTTAATGGCTTGTGTGTGGGGGAAAGAGAGATACAGAGAGAGAGGGAGAGAGAGAGAGAGAGAGAGAAAAAGACAATGAATGAGTGCAGTCAGTGCACCATCACTGACCTTTACTGCTGTCAGGATCTTCTCCATTTCACTGAAAATAGACGCTGTACAATTTGGTTTTTAGTTTGCCAGCAATTTGCTCATGCTTGGTGGGTGAAAAATAATAGCACCGCGATAAACACGGATATTTGTGACAACGGACTCCTTTCACTCAAAGTGGTGCATGTGCACAGGCTAAATTTGAGCTTTTACTAACAGCTAACATCAATATCTGATTCCTTTGGCAGAACCCCCACCATTTCATGGTCTTTAATTGTTTATGAGGCTACACAATACTCACAACTAAATGAGCATTCGAGATCAGGTGCAATAACAGATGCACTGGACATAGCTTTTCATATTAATGTGTACAAGAAGGTTCGACAGAACACAAACACTGAATATCAAAGTTAGACGGACTGTTGTCAGAAACCACAGTCACTGACTCTTCATTCCATCTTCCATCTGTGTTCTTAATGATGGAAAGAAACGTCTGCTATAGTTATTCAGATAGTTATGTCTTTGGTATATTTCATTTAGCTGAGCAAAGGTAAATTAAAGTAAAGCATTATTTGGCATTTGGCCACATATCCTATGCAAGCTCCAATAACAGGCTTGTCCCTAAAGTCCATCCAGCTGAATATCTTAGCAGTAATCAATGACCAGGGTTATTGAACAGTTTCTTCAGAGCTAATGTTCTTTGGTATGGTGTGGTAGTGAGGTAGTAGTCACAACAACATATGATGATAAGCACTGTGTTACAATGCATTTATGAACTACAGCACTGGTCAGCAGAGAAAGACAAAAAAGACCAGAGCACTATTTAAAAGTCTGACAGCACATTCTTTGCCAGAATTTGACAGCTGAATTACAGAGGCTACATAGCAAAATGCAGACCACTCATCAGCCTGAAAAATATGTCAAAAGTTAAAAAAGAGTTCTTATGCTTTAAGAACGGATAAGCAATAAAATCATTAAACAATGGACAAAGCGAACAAAGAAATTACCACATCTGTGAGACTTGGTGGCGGTAGTTCCGTAGGAAGAAGAAGCGTTCTTTGGAGCAATGCCATAGAAGAACCACTTCTGGTTTCTTAAAGAACCTTTTAGTAGATTGGAGTGTGAAGAACCTTTTTAAAAAATTAAAGAACATAATGCAAAGGTTCTACACCAATTAAAAATTCTCCTTAGAACAGTATATCCAAGCCAAGAATCATTTAGAGACCTTTGTTTGTAAGAGTGTAGAGCATGATGGCTCCTTGGACTGGTCCAGTTTATTGATGCTATTTTGATGACATAATGATTTATGAATCGCAGCTGTGTAGAGAAAATGCCTACGTCCTCAATAGGTAGCAATGATGTTCCAAAACAAAGTCCCAAAACTCACTGAAAGAATATAAATGATCCAGCTGCAGTTTGAAAAACATGTCAAAGGGAATTGGTGACCTAAAGCCAGCATTTTATACTTTTGCTTTATTTTTGGTCATTCTTTGCAATGGTATTGTATTTCCTGTTACATATTCATACATTCTTTTCCCTTTAAAAAGTCAGTCAACACTAACCACTAAATGTTCTGAGGTGTAAACATATTCATATGCTTGCTGGCATATGTTGTGAATACAAGTACATTTTTCAACAATAGGCATCTTATGTCCAGAAAACAGAGTTTCGCTGGTGAATCTGTGGCTTCCCTCAAGAAAATTTTGTTTTGCTGTATCTGCAGCCCCATTTCAATCCATGATAACAGGGCATTTAGTCCTCTATTCCATAAGACCAGGGCCATTTCAGAAATTTTGAGGCTTCTATGCAACATTGAAACTGGGGGCCCCAATCTTCCTATCCCATCACGTGATTTTGTATTATATATGCAAAACTAATACTTAATTAATAAAAATGTAACATAATGAAAACAATAACAATAAAAAGTGAAATAGAATTATGGGAAATGGAAAATATAAGGGAAATATAATTGTCTGAATTAAACTATATAAACAAATTAAATAAAATGAAATAAATAAATATATTGTTCTGCCAATATTGTGATTTACACAAATTCTAAACAACAATAATAAAACAGCATACTTGTGGAGTTCCTTGTGGTTAGGGGTCCCTAAGCAAGCGCTTACAATGCTAATAGCAAGGAGCAGCCCCGCATATAAGTAGGAAGTGACCCCAGTGTTGATTTCTCCAACTGTGGCAGCAGATGCTCTCTGTGTCAAGTATAAAAACTCTTTGGAGTGAGGTTTACATTGTTTAAGGGTTCATTTGAGGGCTATGTTGTTTTACTAATTTTGTGGGGCTAATTTGCAGACATTGCTAAATATGTGCACCTATTCTCTACAATCACCCAGTCCACCCTGCCTTTGCACACATTCTTGCACTAATGTGCATTTTTCAGATACATTGAGAGAACGGAGACCAGCAGAACCCAAAGGTTGATGTACCTTTGACTCCTCATGTACTCATCGTTAAACTCGTCTCAATGGGCAAAGTGCCTTCCAAAAAAGTCTGTTCGTCTTCCCTGGAGAAGCTCGCTAACTATGTGACTTCCAGTGACATCAGATTGACGGACACAGAACCTGTGCTGTTTGTGTTGTCCAACTATGCTTGACGTTTGGTTCTGCTAAGAGCAATGGTGATGACCAGGGTGTTGTAGTTAGCCATGTGGTAACCAGATCTTTCCTCCTAGAGTTCACGTTGACCCAGTTCTGTCCACTCCAGAGGAAAATTTCCCTCATCTGGCCTTAGTGTCACTTTTTTAGACTGTTAATAGCTGATTAATAAAAGTTCTAATCTCGCTTGAAGTTGTGAAATTATCAGTTGTTAGTTTCTGCACTTTAGATGCACATCTGTCCAGTCCCATTGTTTTCTTGTAGCTTTCAAATGAAAGGTTCTGGTTGCCAGGTGAGCAGCAGCAGAAATGTGAAGCTGTTAGAAAACGATAGCCTCCTTTGAAATATGATGAAACAGTCACATGTGCCAAGACGAGTTAAACAGATGGCATCTGCTTATTGTGCTGCACCAGGTTGGTTCATTAAGTGCTTTTATTCATTTTTTTTGATGTGTTGGCTATTGTTATGCCTTGCACGCATGCCCCGGAGATGACCTCTCACTTAACCCTTATAACCTCGACTCCTGCCATCTTGGTCATTTGAATGACAATAGTCAACTGATTGACGAGATTGAGATGAAATCTTCTTGAGGACGCTGTCGAGCATATGGTGGGATAAATGGACAGGTGGAGGTTTTGTTGTAAGTTGCTCTGCATAATGAGCTCTCCTCTGTTCATTAATGTGATGATGCAATCTGGCACAATGCAGTAGATTGACGATACCTTTTGCTTTGATTCTCCTGCACTCAAATTTAGACTAATCTCCCTGAACTGAAGGGCAATAAAATGAATCAATAAAGTGTTTGTGATTGGGGATTGGGGTCATGTCTATTTCAAGACATAAATACAGTTCCCGTGGTGAATTAAACTAATTGCTTGGAAAATCTGCTTAAAACTTCTTGAGGGCATGTTAACTGTGTAGTGAATTTTTGTTCATTGACTGGATTTGCAAACTGAATTGAATACAGAGAAAAGGAGTTGACCTCAAGCCTGGCGGACAATTTTTTGGAATCTTCAAGTCATATTAAAATTGCAAAGACTGCATTGGCAGCACGTCTGAGACTTGCTCATGTGTGTAAGAGAAAAACAAGGCAGGAAGGGGTCATCGGAGGCTGCTCTTCAATGGCTCTGGCCTCACACCGTGCAACAATGGCCACCCTGTGGACACGACACCCTTCCAAGGACACGTGCCACCTCAGGCATGCAGAGTGCAGCTGGCAGCCTGATTAAAGTTTCATAAGAGTGAGGAACAATGCGAAATCTAGCCTCTGATTAATGAATGACTGAAATGATACACACTCACACACTGGTTCTGCACCAGTGAGCTTCACAGGAAGGTTCAGAGAAGAAACTGGTGTGAAACAGTGCTGCTGTGAATGTGACTGAAGAGTCATATGCTGTAAACTAACCTCTAATCACGTATTCTAACTGTTTTTAGAGATAATATGTAGTATATTTACAAGTGCCAAAGTTCAGTTTACTCAAAAAATTGGAAATGCATATTTAGAATCAGTTGATGTTTGTGTACAGTGTAAATGGACACTGTTGTCCCACAAGGCAATGTGATGGCTGGAAAAATGATACAAACAGCAGATGCTGGTATGAAAAAATAAACAGTAACAATTCAGTATAGGACATTATAATGCCTTTGTATTGCCATCATTAAGCCTTATCAAAGCAGTAATTGGTAATTGACTGGCTGCTTATTATTACATTACAGTAGCAACTAGTCTGAATTTTACAGAGCACCTTTATTTGTGTACATCGTTTGCACAACATTATGTGTGGGTGGGAGTGGGGATGGGCATGAACCGGTGCAATAAAGACTCATAGTATAAAACCGAAATTTTGTGTGTGTGCCTGTTGTTGCAGTGCGTGCCAGCATTAATATTGGATTAATATAGTGCTGTCTCTGATTTAAAATATGCTTCACTTTACATAGTTGGGCTCTTATGGACAATAAACTAGCACAACAGCACTATATATTGTTGGATTGATAAAATGGTTATCAGCGAAGGACATGATAATGAATATTTAAAATATTATGCAAAAAATGATGTTGTATAATGCAGAAATAAAAGTGCTGTGGAAATGCTAAATTCACTGTAGTCACTGCTTAATAAATAATTACCAACTGGCTGAAAAGGCTTAATATGGGCTTTACAAGGGCATTATAATGCTCCTTTTTACTCCAATGTTAACCAATAAAGTCTATGCATTTATTTATTTATTTTCAGTGGAATGTTGGCATAGCAACTTCATCACTCCTTGTTAAGACAAAACTGTGCAGTATGTTAACATTTTGCATAATAATCTGTCAAAGTCTTACACAGTTAAGATCAATTCAATATATTATACTATAGATCTAGTGTGAGTGTACAATTGACCTATTTACGATCCATCCACAAATATGTTCTTTCATAATTACTGTTGGACAAGCATTATAAATAAAAACAGAAATACAGAAATGTACAATGTGCTATTAATTACAAATGGCCAAATTAATTCAGAACACATTTTCAAATTTTAACTGACTTGAACTTTAGACTAAAATCCTTTTGCTTTGTGTCTGTGCCTTAATGTTGTTTATTTTATTAAAATACATGACTCAACATTCCATTTCATCCATAAGAAAACATAACACTACTTAAACTTAATCAAATGTTTCAGTAGTGAAAATTTTAGCTAATTTTGAGCAGAACCCAAAAACATTAGTCAGTACATGTCTAGCAAACAGTTTTGAACAGTTATACACACATAAAAGCATATTTTCTAACACAAAAAAGTTTACATATTATATTAGAAATATAACAATTCTTAAGGTTACACACTGATTTTCAGACTTTTTTTCTTCAAAACAATAACAACTGCTCCCCATGTGGCCATGAGGGACAGGGATGCAGCCTCACTTTCTACTTTAAAATGCAGGGGTGTGTTTCGGTAGTGACATGAAAATTTGTGACCGCATTTTTCATTTAAAAAATAAACATATGATAATTCTATATATTTCAACTTAAAAAATGTTCAAGTATTATTTTCGCAAGTTAAAATGTAGGGGTTATCATTTAAGATAGACACTTCCCAATACAAAGCATCCAATGAATGATAATTTTGTATATATTTAGCCTATTACTATCTCAGTTGATGCCTTGTGTTTAAATACATAGATCAAACAATAATCCTTGTAAATATCTGAGATCTGAATACTGAATTTTTTTTAAATAGTTTATATATTCCATATAGAGTCCAAACAAAGGTCCCTAGTTGGGACTTTTGCTAACGTTCTGTGAATCTTCTCCAACCTCACAACAGTTTCCATGAAAGGACACAAGGAGAGCATGGATTGATAAATTAGGACGCAGCCTTTGTTACTCATTGTGAGACTTGTCAGTGTGTATGCAAATCATGTAAATGTACAACTCAGCCACAAATTCATAAAACAGACGAAGAAGAGAGAAAAGAGAGAAATGCCACTATTGGCTTTAAACAATGTACAAAAGTCAATGTGAGACTGGTCATGTTATAAAATCTTCAGTACTATGATATTTTATAAATGATCAGGCCCTGACATTGAGTTTAATAACAGGTAAATATCGCTAGTAGAAGATGTGTTATGTTTGCAGTGAGGTGGGTCCCAAGAGAAGAAGTGCTGCAGTTTGTCTGTGTGTGCTAATGCTAAGAATAGATCGCCCCTTGCATGGGGATTGAGGCCAGATGTACATGACGCCCATAGCAAGGGACATCTTAGAAAGTTACATGATTAGCACTGGGCTAAGATTGGCCTACATCTCTCATTGATCCTCAGCACACCTACTGGGTTCCAGGAAAGAAAACTCAGTTCTAATAGATGCTTTTAAACAAAATTTAATGAGATAAAATTGTCTCTGAAGTTCAAAAGATCTCTAAACACAAGCCATCCATGAACAGCAACAGACGTGTTCTGTCATTTGTATGTGAACCAGCTATAAACAAACTGTTAGTAAATAAGTAAGTAAACTTTATTTATACAGTGATTTCCTAAATCAAAGTTTACAAAGTTAAAAAATCTAATTAAAATATCAAACTAAATAATACTACACACTGAAACTACCTAAAACTATAAAATACAGCTAAGACACACATTTAAACACATTAAAACATATCAGAACTCATAAAAGCTAAATGGTAAACACAGTTTTTATGTCTTAAAAGCAGCTATTGAGCCAGAGTACAAATGCACAGTCCCCACTTTCCTTCTGTTTTGTCCTCGGAACAGCCAAAAGCCCCTCATTAGAGGAACTCGAAGACCTGACACTTATAGTCAAATAGTTTCTATCTATGAAATTATAGGCAAGTTTCATAGACATGGATTAAGCCTAGCATTGAACAAAACTGCAACGCTAATGGTGTTTTACTATAAAAAATCCAATTTAATGTAGACTCAATTTATAATTAATGATTTGTTACATTGAGACAGACAAAGCTTGTGGGTCACTGAATGTACTTTGATAATGGAACCTCAAATGTAGCTGATACTTAGTGTAAAAAGTGCAAGAAGGCTCTAGCAGCATGCTCCTTCAACTGCCTGAGTGGAGTTTAAAAATCTGCTTGTAGCATTGATACATAGTCAATAGTAAAAAGTCTAAGTCTTCCATCTCCAAAGCTCCAGGAACTAGAACTTTGAAGCACACATATTGCATCCAAAATAGCTGAGTTTACAGCCCCCCTGCAGTTATACTATCCTTGGTCAACATCTTTATCCAGATGGAGCTCATCAAGGTGTTATTGAGGCCTGTCAGTTGAGCCCCATAGTGAAGCTTCACTGTGCTATAGGCTATTGATGTTCAATACCCCCCATCTGTTGTGAAACGTGGTAAGTCTAAGTCTGGCAATGCCCCCTGATCTCAGACCAGTGGGATAGCTTTATGCACAGCATGGTATTGAGACTCACGCTGGACTCTATCTGTCTCAAATGATTAAATGCATCAACAAGTTTTTGCTCATAAGAAGTTTATATAAGCTTCAATATCAATGATCTCAAACACTGGTGCTGGAGAGCTACCTTCAGAGTTTAGTTCCAACCTGTATCCAATAAGCCACCCAGCCCCTTTTTTAACTCTGATACATCTGATTCAGCCAATCAGGGACTTGGGAAGAGGTTGATTAGCTGGAGCAGGTATGATAAATTTGCACTGGAAGGCTTTGATAGGAAGGTAAGGTAGCTCTCCAAGACTAGGGTTGGAGACCACTGCTCTATGTTAGAATTACACTGATCTCTCTACGTTTCTGCAAAATTAGAAGGTTAAGATATAAACAAAGTCATTCAGAGTGGTTTGATGTGAAATGCACATTGGTGGTGCTAAAAACAGACTTCTGAACAGTGTAATGGCTCTAAAAGCTATAAAGCTATTACATAAAATGGCTCTGAACAAGTTGCTACACTTAGTATGCAAAATACGCCCTGGTATTCGGGGGTCCCATGTCAGCTGGCTTCTACGGCATTGGTGGGGTACTAACTTACTCACCATACTAGCACTGATTGGTTTAAGAATTCTTCTTCTGAAAATGCTCTTTTCGAGTTTGGTAATGTGGTCTTTCACACATTAATTGAGATCATAAACATCTCTTTTGACTTCAGTTTGAGGGAAAGTGGGCAAGTTTTCAAATTTACAAATATGCTACAGCAGGTTGTAAAGTTTTTCTTTATCCTGTCGTATCCTGGGGTATCCTGTGCATAGTTACAGTTGCTAGGCTGTGAACTACCAACTTGGTGAACCAATCTGCTAGAGCGCCACCGTGAGGCAGACTAATGCCGCACCTCTAGTTAGTGAACAATACCATATATATGTATATGTATATTTATTTGTCAGCTCCACTTACCACATAGGTGCACTTGCTGAGAATGATCCACCACAAAATAATACCTGCTCTGTGGTGGTCTTTTTGGGGATCCTGACAATAGAAGAAAAAGATGAAAGAGGGCTAACAAAGTATGCAGAGAAACAGATGGACTACAGTCTGTAAGTGTAGAACTACAAAGTGCACCTATATGGTAAGTGGAGCTGATAAAATGCATGATAAGTGTAGATACAAGGAGGTGTTCCTAATAAAGTGCTCAGTGGGTGTATACGGAAGCTCATTTTTGGTATTTGTGGAATGTGCATATTAGCTGTCCTTAGTAACGAGTAACAGCTTTTAAGATGAGAATATTTTTCAAGAGGCGACTGGCATCTTTTGCAATTGTGGATTTGTGTGATGCATGCAGATTGCATTGTTGTTATTTTGCTGTTCAGCAGTTGCAATGTGTAAGTGCTGATTCAGTGTCTATTATAACACACTGGAATCAAGTCAGTTGATCAGGCTCCAAAACAAGACTGGAGAAAAGTCAGTTAAAAACTCTTTATTTATGAACGGCGTCACTCAGCAACTTTTACTCCAGACCGCCAGAAAAAGGCGAGCGCCTGCACCGGTTGTGTGCTGCACAAGCATAACAAGTCAGTCCTTTGGCATTCACTCAATGCCTTAACATCACCATAATTTTCATTTAAACGCTGCACACTTAGCCAAATGGTGCAGAAATATTTTGAAGAGTGCTTCACTCTGGTGCTAAGGTGCACTGCGCTTATCACACTGGACCTGCTGCTTACACTGGACTGGACTAATAATCCAGATCTAATGTGTTGAGCGCCCAGTTCCTAATGACACTCCCTTATGTATCTGGGTTATAAGCCGGACAACTGCCCTAGATTCAAAAGACTCATCGAGAAAAGTTTTGCCACCACGAATCCATGTCCCAGTCTGTAACACGAGCGCATTTTCTTCATGCAGCTGTTTCCCTGATATGCTATCAGACACAGAAATGGAAAATTATATTTTTATCCTTGTGACGCATGGTGTTACTTCTCAGGTTACTATGATATAACCCTCTTTATGTCCACACCTTATTATACAACAAACAAATTAGCTCACATTGCTTGAACTGTTCCTTATCAACGCAGCTTTTCTTTAGCATTTCTCAGAACTGGCAACCAAAGATATCAGCTTGAAACCATTGAAACAATTAAAGGATTACACTGTGTTCTCTATTAGGTTGCATAAGAAACCATATGTCACTTTTTCTCTCTTAGTCTGGAACATGATGCTGAAATGGAAAAGATTAGTGCTCATAACAAGTCACTGTGTTGCTGCAAAGAATAGACATAGCGGTGGAAGTGCGGCCTATTTACAGTCAATATACTGAGAGCAGGTGAGTGTATTCTATATCATCACTGTCAGAACAAAACCTTTAACTTTCTTTACTTTAAACCTGGAAACTTTCAAAGAAAGAAGGAGAAAGAATGTTATTAACTTGTATTTAATGTACATTAATGTAATTAATGTCCATTTCAATGGTCCATTCATCATGAAATGATCACAATGTGAAGGGCATCTGAGAAAATTATATGTAAAGCTATTTAGCTGGTCAGTAAGCATTTGTTTGTTCAAAAACATTAACATTAGACCAAACACCAATGAACAAATAAACAATACATTGTGATTTTATGTTTGTTGGTATGTTAGCCTGACCCCTTAATGGCCAGGAAACTTTGGAAGGCCCAATGTTTTATTACACACTTCTATAATCTAAACATAGCTCAACCAGGTTGCACTGAAGTCCCTGTAGTTGCTGAATAATAAGCTATAGTGTGTAATAAGTCTGGGATTTTAAGTGGATAACAATGTTAACAAAGCTCTCCTTGAGAAAGCCCTGTAAGTACAGTTACCAGCCATTACCCATTTCAAGTGATCTAGCTGCAGCCCAGCAGTGGAGGAAGCCCCAGCTTGGGCAACTGTTAGCCAATTAGCTCGCAAGCTACCTAAATTAGTGTTGTATTTTTATGTATTGGAAATATATTTCAAATATAACACAATCCATGCCAACATACAATCCAAACACTAAAATTTATTACAGAATATGTCGCCATAAAATATAAGGGGTTTTAAAATATAAGGGGAAAATTACACATAAATGTACCATACAAAAATAAATCGCTGCTGTTGGAAGAAAACCTTGTATCTCCAGTATTGTCATTTTTCAGTTTTTGGCATAATTTGATGCCTGTTGTCCTTTACATTGTGTGTAAATTTCATGAAGAACGGACCAAACGAAACGGCCCAAAATACAAATGAATGCTCTGCCCTGTGATGGACTGGTGACCTGTCCAGGGTGTTTCCTGCCTTCCACCCGAAGACCACTGGGATAGGCTCCAGCACCCAGGAGGATAAGCGCCTTAGATAATGTGTGTGTGTGTGTGTGTGTGTGTGTGTGTGTGTGTGTGTGTGTCTATGTGTGTGTGTATACAAATGAATGCATTTTAGAAATATATTTAACAAATACATTTTTGGCTATTGCAACAATATATTTGATAAAGACATTTGGAATCTATTTTTTCCATATGGTTTGGTGAGGTAACTCACATTGCCTTTAGGTAAAAGTTTGTTAGCACAAATAAATTGTTTCAGAGAAGGCATGCTGTACTTACATAATTACATTAATTTGGAAAACTAAATGTGTGTTAGCTAGCTAACTAGCTAACAGGGTTTGGGGTGTAGCTAACCTTATCTCAAAGCCTTTCATTTTGAAGGAATCATTTACAGTAGCTAACATGGTTAGGGAAGACTTCAAAGACCTGACCCTTATACTCTCTCTATGAGGTCACAGTTATGTTTTGTAGATGTGGATTAAGCCTTGTCTTGGACTAAGCTGCAGTGTTAATGGTGTTTAACCATTGAAAATCCAGTTTAGTCTAAGGAGTTTGGTTATATTATGTAACTAACCATAACCATAAAGAGATACCTCACCAACACTTTAGGTAGATAGCTAGTCTGCTAACAATCGCCCAAGCTGGCTCCTTCCACCCAAGATGAGGCTTTGCCCAGCCCTTCTGCAGTCTGACACTTATTTGACTGACTTCCATAGTTGGTCACTGACTTATCAATGTGCTAATATTCCAGATAGATTTGGACTATATCTGTTGGTCCATTCATCATGAGATGTTTACACAGTGTAAACAGTGGCTGACATTATCAAAAGGTATAAAAAATACAAACTGAAAAAAAATGTTGGTTTTGATATGAAATTATCAATATATTATCAAAAAGTTTGGAAGGCTACATCAAGTTCCATACTGTAAGCATTCTTTGCCTGTTTGTGATTACCTGTTGTACGTGATGGAACATTTGTAAGAGCTGGTTATATTTTAACTGGTGTTTCATATGCCCATGTTGACATTCACACTAGGCAGTGCAGTTCGGATGGAGGCAGGGGGGCCCTGTTGACTTCGGAGCTGCCCTTGTTTATTACACACAGCTGCCACCGTGAACAGTTGGGGCTTTCTTTCCACAACGCCGTCACCTCTGACCTTCTGAGAGTGCCCACCTGACTCGGTCAGCCTTGCCAATCTGGGATACTTTAGGAAACCCTGTCTGCATTCCCTCTGCACCCCCCCTCTCCTGACCCCAAGCTCATGCGTGCCTCCAGCGCCTCCTGTGACGACACCCAATCTGTCAGGCCGGCACTTGTGTAAGAGGCTCAGAGTGCCAGCCATAGAGCGGTGGGGGGGGGGTTCTTTTAGAGGCAATATAACTCACAGAGACAGAGTGGAACTCCTGATTGAGTGCAATGGCTGTTCTTTGTAGTTCTGCTGAGGTGTTAGAGTGCGGGGCGGGGGGGTTGGTGGTGCGGGTGCTGAAGGGGCACCACGTGCAAGATCCTGATTGGCTGGGTACCTCAAGGTTGCCAGCAATGGAAACTCACTGCAGAGAAGCAGTGCAGAGTGAGAAATGAGGGTCTTGTAAACAGGACAAACCAATGAATTGTATTGAATTGCCAAAAGTAATACACATAGCTCAATAAAATTATTTATTACAGTGTTCAAGTCATGAGTTATTACTTTCATTTTGCAATTCAAATATAATAATTCTGTGGTTTAGTACAAAGTTGTGCAACAAACTACATTTTGCATTCAATTTACATTGAGCGCTGACAGTTTGTTTCATTGTCAATTACAAAAACATGGCAAATATGTAAAGGATGTTTTTTTCTTTTTCAGCAAAACAAGACAGTAAACAACAATAGCTTTTCATCTAATTCAAACCATAATAATAATCTGGCACCTTAGAGACAAATGGGAAGCCAACTTCAGCTTTGTCTGAGATGCGCTGTCAATTGTAATAGTAACAGTAACAGTAGCCAGTTAAATGTGAGGTAAGAAATTGTATGTCGTGTTCAACATTCGACAAATTTCCCTCTGATTATGGTAATGTGTAGGTAATTTTCTAAGGGCTTTGCTACAATGAAGTTGGCTAGTTGGTGGTTGTCATCCTCAGCATAGTGATGTCTCAGGGACATTATACCTGCTAGCTGCCCCATCTAAAAAGAAATTCTGGCTACGCTACTGGTCAACTGCATTTCATATATGGATTATAATGTCAACTTTGCCAGACAAAGACGTTAATTATCAATTCAGTATCATAACATTATCAATTATTGTTATCAGAATAAAAAATCCATACCAGAGCGTATACACAGCTAACCAACTTGTATTATCGATTAAATCTCCACACATAGACACAGCACCTACTGCAACTCAGGCCTACTGTCTCTGCTATCTTTAGATATGCTTTTTTACATTAGAAATGCACCTAATAAATAGGGTTAAATAATGATGAACAGTGCAACTGCTTTGGGTAATGGACCATTTTGCTTTGCTGTTATGAATAAAAACACTGATAAACATTTCTGTATTTTTACAATAATGCACACTATTCAAGCCAGTATAATAATTTAAATGTCTCACAGTTTATATAGCACCCTTTGTTGAATTATGGGTGAGCATATATTCATTCATATATGCTGAATTATGGGTAATGGGTAAACTGTTTAGAACTGTAATGCACAGGCATCATAAGAATACTGTAATATTAATGGACCATATTTTCACTGCAATCTAATTTTGTTTATCAGTTTTCCATTTTTTAAATATTGAAGAGCGAGCTGAGCTGCATTCATATCTGTGAACCAGGGTAAATGCAACATGTTTATACTTAACCAATGCTAAAGTTAGTGACCATTAACTTAGCTAGCTATCTGATAGCATGCTAGCTTGCTTAGTACAACCTGTACCAACATACTATAAAGCACAAGATATTCAAGTTAGTTCAACGACATTTTTTTTGCCATGCATGCCGTTGCATAGAAGATGTTAATGTAGAACTTTTCACTTTTCTCTGTAAGTAACTGACTACCACTGCTATGATTATGCTAATTTCGGCTGCTGTGTTATGTTAGTGCCAAGATAACGGTGGTGTAATTTTGCTTTCCCTGACTATTAGAGCTTGTAAATCATGCATGTGACATATTTTTACTTATTGCAGTGTTTAAGTACTCAGTTAATAATTAAAAAATTACTACAGGAGGCTGTTAGCATTTAAGCTTTAAAAGAATAGCTGCTTGTATTTTTTAAAAAAGCAAATGAATCAACTGATATTTGTTAAAATTTTAACTCTTTAAAATGCACTTTAACTGCTGTTAAAAGTGCTGTTTTAACTATTTAATTTCTTAATATGAGTCTTCATATATAAGGTTTAGAAAAGAGAATATTGTTGATTATGATAATATACTGCTGCCAATATGCAGTCTAGTAAACAGACAATTTTGTACTGTATTTACATTTGCAAATACAGTATATGTCTTAACTATAAACAGACATTGCAGTATGAGTGCTGTAAATATTCATCACAGTAACTACCTGGCAACTCTGTCACTGTAAAATTTACAGAGTATTTTTTTACAGTGTATGTGTATTTGTGAGATTCTGTTCATGCAGGGTTCCTTCCTTTCTTTTCCTTTCACTAAAGCTCCCCTTGTGGAGAAACTTCAGCCTGCTAAACATGAGTACGTCACAAAGACAGGTCTTGCAACAATAGTGGCATCATTGTGGCAGAAGCACAGAAATAAGCAGGAATGTGCAGCTGTGGAAAACCATGAAGTACTACACTTTCACAGTTTTACTTTTCAATTCAATTAATGCTGCATGGTAAATGCTTCAGATTTTTCTCAGACAGTGTTTGTTATCTATGAAATGCGCAGCAGAGATAGCACAAAATTTGGATTGTGGGGGTCAATGCAGGGGGTTAGAAGTAAAATTTCACTTAGGGTGCCAAATAGTTTTAGTCACTGAACATTGGTCATTATAATTGCAAGCATATTGCATTATGCAGTCTTTAAAAATGACCCCTTAAAAATGTTTTTCCTCAATTCAGTTTTTAAACATGTATATACACAAAGAGCAGTTCAAAAGCAAGTAGTAGTTAAGAGCAGATGTCCGACTGTTAATGGATCAGTTTAAAGACAAGTCCCTTCAGACACTTTGGATCTGGCTGACCTTTCTGTGCCAGTTTGTTTAATTTGAGCCATGTGCAGGTGTTGTCGATTAGAGAGCCGGAGTATTTGTTTCTTATGTAATACATAGTTTGAATATTTGAACAATAACTGGTGGAGTCGGTATTCTCAAGAAATTGTGCTTGGTTACAATCTTGAGCCTACATCGTATTATGCAATGATTTTGTTGGGTAAATAATGACAGCAGAATATTTAACACCCACTTGCAGTGAACAAACCATGCTAGGTCATTAACCTACTTCACAAGAAACTGTGGACAGAAACTGCAGAAGTCTAAAATTACAGTTTAAAACAGCAGCCTATTTCTGATAGATTAGAATATGCATGGTGTTATAAAGTTAACTGTGAGTCAGCTAGAGAGCTACTGGACATGGATCTAAACCCACCAATAGTCTAAACATTTGTTGTTTTTCACTCGTGGTCACCATTATATAAGTAGCTTAGAGACAGTCCTGTGGTTCACTTCACCAAGTGGCTTGAGAAAATGCTACCAATGATGCCTTTGTGAAAGTGTATGGCAGCAGGCCAGTCCCCCAGCCTATATCATCTCCTGAGAGAGAGGCAGATGTCTAGAGCTCACACATGTTCAGTTTCTCATCCGGACAGGTTTGTGTGTGTGTGTTTGTGTTTTGTTGTTGAATTGACTTGGTGTCCATAAACAGGCTCCCAGCAATCTGTTATTCAGCAAATTAACTGGGGGATTGAAAATGTGTGATTTGGCTCAGCACTGAGAGATGCCTGGAGGAACAAATTAGATTGGGGCTGCTCACTTAGTGCTCTGTTTAAAGATGTCTTTGGAGGAAATATTGTGAAAATAATCAAGATCTATGATGTAAAATGATGTTAGATGATCCATCTAACTGGAAATGTACTAACTCTTTGTAAAATTTAATATGTTTTCAAAATATGTGTTGAAGGAGCTACGTAAATAATCACCATTAATTTTAGAAAATCACCATAATTCACGCAGGGGTGCAGCCATGCGTGATCCAGGGCGGGCCTGGGCCTGCCCAGATTAATCGCAGGCCTACACACTCAAATGGGGAAAAAATATTTATTAAGCTGATTCTTTTAAGATAATGAAATTTGTTTTCTGTGAGTACTGTGATTGTATTATGGCCAGGCAAATCATTACACTCTCTGCCAAGCTCCGCCTCATTTTCTCAGCCCTCTAATCACTAATTAGCAACTGTTGCTATCTGACATTACCTCAAGCTTATAGTTCATTATCAGTGCACCAGTGTTTGAATTTGAAAATCCAGTTATGGGTAACTGGAGGATTAGTTGGGGCTGATTAAAAGTGAAATTCCATCCCACAGAGTGTGCTAGAGTGTGTTTTCTACCCATCCCAAAAACAAATGTCCATTGTCTGCTAATTTGGTACTTACAACACTCTTTTACTACAATGTCAATGCAAGTGTTTAACATTACCTCAGTGCATCAAGTCATTAAAAGCAAGACATAAATGGATCATAAACATTTTTCATGTCTGCTGTTGCTATACTTTCACATACGATGATTCAGATTTAGGTTGTTAAGTTTGTTGTGTTCTTTTTTCTCATATTTGCACATGCCAGCTGTCTAATTTGATCTCATTATGTTGTCTTCTTTGGGTTTGCCTGCTGTACCAGTATGCTTTAGCCTAGGGTAAGTAGGTTTTGGCTTTTACATTTACTGTGTTTTTTCTTCCTTGTCTTTGTACATCTCAGCTGTCTGATTTTAGCTTAGTTCTGCTGTTTTCATTGGGCAAACGTGCATGTGGGGAGCGGATGCATGCAGATCCATAGCAAAGGATGTTGCAGCGTCCAGCCTTCTGGTTGCTATTGTTTTGTATCACCATAGAGTGGAAGTGTTGGAATAAGTAGGGTAATGACTGCATGACAGTCTGGTATAGGCAACAGCCTGATGTGATGACATTGTATTATATTAGCATATTTTGAAATTGTATCTACCAAGTTGGCCCACCCACTTTTTCACAGGCCTACCCAATAATTTATTTCTGCCTATGCCGCTGCAATTATCCACTTGTGGGCAGTAACTGATCTATCCATGCTCTGGTTGCAAATGTGTTTAACAGAATGTTGGGGAAAAAAACAACAAACTTTGCAAAATTATGGGTTTTACACTGCTACATAATGTTGAATTTCCAGTTTACAATGCTATGCTTCTGAGCTTCTGGAACTAGCTAATCTAAACTACATCATAAAATCTTCCTGTAAAATTACAATAATTAACTGGCAGCAGCTGATTATTTACTATACTGATACTTCAATTTACAATCATAGAACATTGCTGTAATCCAAATATACAGGTTATTAATGTATTTTTAAAAATATATACAGAGGTGAACTGAACTGTTTTTACAATAAGGTATTGACATACAGCACCACTGCACTATGCTGTAATTCAGAGTTTTCAGAGTAATACTATAATTACATTATACTGTAGTCTACTATAAACACCTTATTGTTGACAAAAGTTTGGGGAAATATAACACTCTTTTGAATTTCATCTAAAATATCTATTTAATGCCAACAACATGATCACACCTTAACACAAGAAAGTACAGCAAGACATACTGACCTCATGTAGAGATATACAAGTAACTCAAGCACTCACACACTGAACATTTATAGCTTGTATTATCAAAAATGCAGATTCTGGAGGCAAAACATTCATCACATGTTTGATTGTACATGTAGCACCTTTAAATGCAGCCAATGAGAGAACGAATTTGGTATGACAGCACTAGCACTTGCTGAAACTTCAGCTGCTGAGAACAGTTGACGCAGATGAGAGCAGTTGACAGGCTTGTGCGGGGAAAGGGTAAAAGCACTGGCTTGGAGCTGCCCAGGGCAGGTGTTCATACTGCAGCCAGCAGATTCTGCCCTTTTTTTCTCCTCCACAAGTCAACTCAAATGACCCACAGGATGCTGACTTATATGCACTGAATGAGAAGCAATTATATAGACGTCCTGGAGTTAAGACTCTGCAAATAGCATAATGAACCTTGGCTACGGAGTCTCTGTGTTCAGAGTTCATGTCTTGTTGATGCATCACAGAAGCTTTCTGATTCAATTCAATTCAATTTAATTCAGTTAAATTCAAATCAATTCAATGCAATTTTAATGGAAAATATTATGATTTTATGGGTGTAGAACTGTTTAAAGGTCTGCTCAAAATGAACTGTTTCACTACCAAAACATTCACTACAAAACATTTGGCGACGTTTCAGTAGTGTCATGATTGTATTGCTGGTGAGAAATTAGAATGTTTAATCATTAATTTTAATAAAAAATAAATGTAATTAAGGTATAGGGTTTATAGTCAAAAGTTTAAGTCAGTTAAAATCTAAAGTGGGTTCTGGCTTTGAACCAATTTGGTAGAATAATTCATATATAAGTGTACAGTACAGTAATGCAAAATGAAATATATTTGGCTTAGACCTGGGATAGGAGTCTTCATCAGACACGTTTTAAAGACAGGATTTTTTTTTTTTTGCATGTTTCTTTGTGATAAATGATTGTGGATGGTAGTCACATATAATGATCTAACAGTGGTCTTGAGAAGGCCAGGCAGTAACAAGACAGAAATAGCCCCTCTCTTATGCTCGCAGGCCTAAAGCTGCAATGGCAACAGTGAGAACATGATGTAGATAATGAGGCTCTTGGTTCCCTGCAAGCGAGACAGAGCAGGTGGACCTGGTCACGTGACCCAGCCAGGTGGTGGAAAAACAATGGGCTCCCGCATGTTGACTCTGTGACTTGACCTCACCTCCTCCTCTCTGTCGTCATCAGGAAGCATGGTGGAAAAAAGTTTTCACAATTGTTCTTTTTTACACTTTACTTGAAGGCTGCCTACATTGTGACACATGCATAAGCATTGCATAAGGTATTTTGAAATCAATACCTGAATTAAAAAAGTAATGAAGTACTCACAAAATGGCATAAACTGTTTATGAAGTAAAAAATAAGTACTTTTATACTAGAGAAATGTAGATAGAGGATTTCTGCTTTCACTCACATACAGAATTTTTGTACTTTGTCCACCATTGACATTTATGAATAGAAAAATATGTATATAATATAGCGCTTTAGTTTGAAGGCATCAAAATCTTCCATAGAACTGATATTTGGTGTTCTTAAACAAGTTGTTCATGAATACTCAAGCATTGCTTTATGAGTATGTTATCTATGTGTGAGAAAGTCCCTCTGTACATAGCCTTCAAATAAAGTGCTGCCCTTTTTTCAAAGTGGAATTGAATAGAATAGACCTAGGTGATATCACAGGTGGTATCATATTAAGTGAAAGTATTGTAAAGGTAAGCAACAATCGAATACTTCCCAACATGAGATTGCTGTAAGGATACTGTAAGATCATTTAATCTATTTCTGGACATTTGTACTTATGTTAACCCCTTAAAATCCCAGGCTTATTACATACTAAGGTTTATTATTCAGTAACTGCAGGGACTTCAATGCAAACTGGCTGAGCTATTCTTAGGCCATTCCTATGTAACAAAACTTTGGGCCTGCTGGTGACCATGTAAGGGGTTAAGTGACTTTATCAAGTGAAACTATCTTGCACCAGCAGAAAATGTTGCTTGTTTCCAGAAATAACCCAGCTAACATGAAGTGTTGACCCGAGCTCGGCTGCTGTGCAGTGGACTTAAGAGTCAAAATGGGCACACCGGAATGGGGCGGGTACGGTTAAGGCTCATCTGATATTTTGACAAAAAGCACAAGGGCTGAATACTCCTGGGCTGAGGTGACCCAGGCTGTCACCAATGTTCCACTGTGGAGATATGTGTTACATACTTAGAACAACTTCTAGAAACTTCAGAGGGCTTAAAAATCGACTTCAAAGAGGCTTCAAAATATGCTTTGTTACTTATTATTCACAAATTATTTTCTAATTATGTCTAGTGTAATTATTGAAACACATACATTCATACAGGTGAACACAGATGAGCTTTATGAACTGTTCATTTATGAGCCACTGGCTTAACACATGAAAATGCACATTACATTACATTATTAAACTGTGGCATACAATTGAGCTGTGTTCACCTGGTTTGTTCTGTCTACATCTGGGTTTGGGCTCTCCTGATCTGTATTTAGAGCAGTAAAGTGGCTATGATGCTGCAGACTGTACTGTTCTACTGTAACTGATTGAGTAAAATATTGGGAAAGAACCACTTAGCTTTTCTTGTATGGCTGTCTGCATCCTTTGCTATGCCATGTCTGAATAAATGTGGATGTTAGGCTACACCTGAGAAAATGCCATGCTTTTGATTGGCCTGCATGTGGTTAATTAATAGAGAGGTTTAGACATATGCAAAAAGTAACTGGAAGTAAAAGAAAATAATTTGCAATGAAAGGTTTTAATGTAATCATAATGCATTTTAATTATTTAATATAATATAATAATTATTTAATAATAATTATTTGTCAAGTTATTTATGCTTAAAGAGGAATCTGGGGAAGGGGAAATTTGTGCTGAATTTAATAATTGAGATGTAAACAGACATTTAGAATGCTTTGATGTGAAATGGTTTATTGTATAGAAACTTAGTGTCTGATAGGAACCAGGGGTCACATACCTACAACACAAATATAGGCATTTTATTAACTATCCAAAACAACCAATGAACCTACACATCTTGTGAGTTTTATATGTAATGTTGATGATGGTAAAATAGTGGTGAATGTTAAAAAAATATCTTCTCTATTTTGCATTAGAGCACCATGCATGTTCCCCTCCACCCTTAAAAATACATGTTTTAGGCCAAAACCAGATCTCAAAACTATCACAAAACTATCACTATGACTGTCTCAGGTATCAGACAACATATTTGTAACATTTCCTGAACAAGCTTTTTGTGATGTAGCTTTTAGAGGCATTGAATGCTTCAGATGTCTGGTTCCCTTCACCACCACTGTGATTGACTCAGGCCTAATCTGGGCAGTTATTCAAAATGGACTCAGGCCAAGTCCACGTGCTGAAATCGGGCAGATTACTTTTTCCCTGCAGGTAGGAATAGGCCTGATATGGGCCAAGTATATTTTGCTACCTTGGAATGCTTGAAAGAAGCAAAATGATCTACCAAAAGCAGTGAGATAATTTTACTTTAATGCTTTGTCTTAGTAAAAATATGTAGAAATGGGTTAAATATTATTGTCATATTCTTCCAAAGATCTAATAATGAGAAATATTAGATAGATTGCTAATCAGAAAGATCATTTCTGCAAAGTGAATTGTGGTAAAATTTATAGTGCAGTGTCAACAGAATAAGATCAGTGTCCTTGTTCAGATCAGTGTCTCTACAGTGTGTAGGGCTTAAAAGAAAATGACAGCAATTTACCTTTTCTTTTCCATAGATAAAGCAAACATTAAGGGTGCAGTAACCGGACACTGAAAGCACATGTTTTCTTCCCTGCATCACGGCCGTAGGGGCTATTTGCAGCCGCGCTCACAAACAGACAGGCACACTTGTGACGCAGATATCTTTCTGAGATCTCGACACAAGCTAACACAACAAGAATAGCAGCGGCCTTTTCATCTGCACGGTGCACTGAAGGCTTTGAGCCAACGTTTGTAAAGAGAAGAGACAGAAAGCAACAAACGCACGGCTACATTAATGCACCTCTTATGGCGCATATTCATGTGCAAATCCTACCTTTGATCTTTTCAACAATGCTTTGTTTTACAAGTGGGTGGGTGTTTACACAGCATGTTTCAGACAGACAGAGCCAGGATTTGCCCGACTCTACTGTCCTTAATGACAAAGAGAGATACGCCAACTCAGCACGCAGGGAGGGGACGTTTCCATGCCCAAAAGTGTCTCTGAATCATGACCACTCCAAGGTAAACGATGGGGTGTGTATGAAGACGGAGAGGGAGAGGGAGAGAAAGAAATACATATGGATGGATAGTGAGGGCGGGCGATATGATGATTCGGTGTTGTTATCATGATAAAATACTTCACAATCAGTTTTTCAGAGCAATTCGTGGCTATGGTCAGTCATTAAAGATCATTAGTAAACTCCATGTTTTAATAAAGAGATTTACCTGTGGCTCCAAAAATGACAGACAAAAAATTACTTCACAAAAAAACAACTAGAGTAGAAGTACAAAAGTAGCTGATCAAAAGACTACTTAAGTACTGAATGACTCATAGAACTGCACCTAAACTTCTTAGTGAATTCAGCATTTATAAGCACAGGAGTTTGTTAGGTGCTAAGTGATAAACTTCAGCAGTTGGAGGTGCAACCCATCACAGAGCAGTACAGATGCTGTGACCAACATACAATGAAATTAAATACAAAAAAGGAATCAGTAAATACACTGTTAATTACTGCCAAGATTTCACAATATTTAACACCACTTTTTACAGGAAAATACCATCTTCACAGTTTTATTGTGAAATCAGCTCATCTAATAATATTTTCTGAAACAACACAGAAAATTACTGTGAGGTTGACTTTGAGCTGTACCACACTGCATTATGGGATGTGACAGCAACTAAGAGTTAAAAGGTACAAGCACTTTAATAAAAACATTTTTATGTTTTTTTAAAAACATTTTTATTCTGATGATTCTGTTGTTTTAATGACTTTATTTCATTGTTTAAACAATGGAACACTGAGGTGTTGACAAAAATGTTGTTTTGGCAGGTTTTTGGTCATGTTTGTGCAAATTATGAGTTTAAATGTATGTTAAAACTAACAGATTTATAGGTCTGGTAAAATTAAAATCATTTTTTCATATGCAAATTTACTTTTATAGTTATTTAAAGATACAGGAGATTATAGCTTATTACTATGTTAAGTGTATAGCAAAATACCATAATTTTACAGTACTATTTACATTAATTTTTACAGTAATTTTATACTGATTAAAAAGTAGATTGCACAAAAATACTTGGTAGAAAAAAGTAATATGAAGGAAAAATACTCAGGAAGTACAAGTCTCTCAAAGTAAATGTAACTAATTACAACTCACTTCTGATTGTGCTTCATGAAAATGTTTTCAGGTATGATGGTATTACATTTTTGGCCACCCCTAATGGGTTTTAAAAGCTGAGTCTTCTCTGCCCCTGGCTGGACTCAAATCAGGATCATCTTACTTCTGCTCATCTGTGAGTTTAACATTAGCAAAAACTGTATGTGTGGCTCACATTTGCTTAACAGTTTTTAATTTTAAAGACAAGACTCATGTTTTCTCTCCAAGCTTAAACTCAAAGGTCATAAGCTATCAACAGCAATAAAACTCAAAATAAGAAGTTTTTTTTTTTAGGCAAGGCAGTTCAAAACTTAAAATTGGATGAGGACCTGTATTTGACAGCCTCTGAGAAATCCTCAGTATGTCCTTTGTACAAACGAACAGTGCTTCTTCTTTCCAGCTGATAATGAAAATGAATCTTAAAGGCCAGAAGGAAAGTGGTAGTTCAAATGGGGAAAATTTCCTCTCATGATTGGCTTGTCCTGCTTTCACCTCGCAATACTTTTAATTCACTGATGCAGCATCAGTTAATAGGATTTGAAAGTACCGTAGTAGTGCTGCAGATGGAATCCCACATATACTCGCCTAATGTTTAATGCATATATAGACCTCAGGGGTTTTATTCTTGTACATCTGACCTCACACAGAAACACATTATGAGCTCAACATTTGAGACGTTTCATCCAAGGAGCTAATGAATCATATTTGGAAGTGTACGACATCTTGTCATTTTTATGCCTTCGAGACACATATGTGGTTTTAATTAGATTTTTCCTCCAGATGATGACCCAAAAACACAAGCCTGTGACTGAATGGTATAAAGTTACAGCTGGTTTTCCTTATGGGAAAAATGAATGACAAAAATCTCCACTATCACGCCCTTCTGTAAACAAAAAGCAAAAGTCACAGGATCCTCTGAATTATATGGTCATTAAAGAGTCAAAATATGCATGTTGCTAGATACAAGCTAACACTGTTGTTTAAGTTCAATAGCAGACATTGTTTCAGTGTGTAGGAGTTTTAGCTTGCTGTTAGCATGTATGGAGCATTATTCATATTTCAACTGGCAAAGGACCTCGTAATTCAGAGGATCCAGTACCATTCAAAGTTAGATACATAGGCAGGACAAAACATATCAGCTCTGGAAGATTTTTGTTCACCATAGGATGTGACAGTGGTGATTTTCAAATGCCATTTTTTGGCATAGATAAAAACTGCACATGTGTAAAAAAGCAACCTGGTTGCCTTCAATGAACTTTAAATAATAACAGAATGTAAAACCCAGATTATTGTTCTGTTAACTTGCTATTAGAAGTTTAACAAACTCAAAATTTTAAGGCAGTGCAAACAGTGCAACATGAGCAGCTGCTTAGGGTCTATCAGGAAGCAGGTGGCCCCCTAACAACTTCTGGGTTATTACTGCACCATGATGTTGTCTAAGATGCTAGAGTGAGGGGGGAAAAGCAACTGGTTAATCATGTTGTAAAAAAAGAGAACAAGAAAAGAGAACAATCTTAATGATAAATGTGTGCTTTGTTTGTGGTGTTGAAGTTATGTTGTTTGTTTTTGCTTGTAGTTGGAGAACAAGAAGTAGTACATCTGGGGCCTGTTTCACAAAGCATTTTCAGCTAAGACAGGCTTAACAAACAAAATCTAACAAACACAGCTGCAGTTAACTCGTTTTACAACAGCAGCTAAATACTTTACCTGTTAATCCAGGTTTAGGCTGTGGATATTCAGGTTTAGATTGAACTAAGATGAGTAGCAAGAAATAGCTTGGTAAGCACGAAATACTACATGGTGATTCAGACCCTTGAATCCAAAATGCTGAGAAGGTTATCTGTAATTTAAATGGTAACTTATTAGAACCCCAAATGGGCATCCAATCATCAGCTATAAACCATGATTAGCCACAATACATAATCAGCCAGTTATATACTTATATAATTTAGACAGCTTGTGGTAGTCATTGTTATTAGCCTTTATTTTTACAGTACATCAGCTAACAGAAAATTCCTGTTTAGGGCCCCCAAAACACAAGAACTGGCCACACAACCAGGTTAATAACTTTTTTAACTGAATACATTGGACCTTTTTTTAACAGTGTAGGAGCCTAGAACTAGCTAACTAGTGCTAGTTAACTAGCTAGCTAGTTTGAGAGATTCTTGTGAGATTTATGCTAATATAACTAGCCACTGGATTTTAATTCTTTACAAAAGAAATACTGACTGAATGGGATGAACAAATGAGAAGGCATAGTTCTTTCAAACACAAGTAACGCTAAAGCTGGTTAACAAACAACATTGTATGCTAGCTCTCAACTCACTGTAGCATAAGGACAGATCTGGCCCCAGTGGCTTCTCTGTTTTCTGATGAACAGCTGTTCCTTTTGCCAAGCTTGGCCAGTGCAGACACTGATGGCTGTTGCTAAGGTTGATTTCTTTGGCGACGATGTGGAACGAACAGAAAATTCTGCACAAGAAGGGGCAGAGCGGCAGCCAGCAAGTCAGTGGGCTATCTGTCTTTGTCCAAATGTAGCACAAAAAAAATACAGATTAACATCTGTTACAGCTCTGCTGCAAATGCTTGAAATTAATGCTACATATTACCTAAAAACTCAACTCTAACAGTTCTATGAATGCAGTATATTAATTCTCTTTATTTATTTAGTAACAATGTCAGTGCCTTTATATGCTATTCTCTTTCAGAGTATCAGAATCTGACAGATTCACCACAACCTCCTTTCTCCAGCTCTTAGCTCTTGCAGTATATTGCATCAGCACACGTCCCCATCCACCTCAAATCAAAATCAATTCCCTCCAAATTTAATCACCACATGAATTTAATGCTGGACTGAGGCGAGGGATGCCTACACAGACTAAGTAAGTTTGAAAGTGTGTTCTAGCTCGCAGGGAGGAGAGAGAGACTTTTGGGAGAGTACGCTTTAGGCCTTTAAGCATGCTTCTGGGTATGACAAAGCAATGTCCCCATGACCTCACACAACGACTGACAGCAGCAGTAATCCACAGCTGTGCTCATTTCCCCCCACAAAACCCCTTCAGTCCATTAGTGGGATTTATTGTGTCGCTGTCAAAAGAGCCCAATGCAGACCTCTTAATCGCACACTTTACCTTTGTGGAACGTACAATGAAAAGACAAACATTGCCTTATCATACATTATGATATGTTATTAACATATTTCAAAATAGGAATAGAATATAATGTAATATATTTTCAATATATTACTCTTTTGTATGGGCTCTCCTTTCACCTTCCCAGACAGATTGTGTGAGAGTGGGGTCTGCCTTTATTTAATACACAAGTGTTTTGTTTTTTTTTTAATGGGCAGGGTTAGGAGACTTTGTGACAAGAGAACATGAGTGAATAACCATGACCTGGACATTAAATAGCAGCTGGAGACCAAGCTGACGAGTGTGCATTGTGTTAATATAGTGTAGCAGCAGGACAATGAATCACTTCTTATTATTCATGCACAAACCTGCAAATACAGAGAGTTACTCATAATCCATCCCTCTGGAATCAGAGAGCAGATTGCATAACCTCTCTCTCTGTCTCTCTTTCTCTCTCTCTGTCTCTCTCTCTCACCCTCTCTTTGTCTTTCTTTCTCTCTCTCTCTCTCTCTCTCTCTCTCTCTCTCTCTCTCTCTCTCTCTCTCTCTCTCTCTCTCCTCTCTCTCTCTCTCTCTCTCTCTCTCTCTCTCTCTCCACACTCTATCCTGCAGAATTGGATTTCTTAGAGGACCAAATTCCAACAGGAAACGTAAAAGAGATTTTATAGCTGCCAAATTCAGAAAGCATTAATATTTAAAAGCATTCAGCTTTTCTAATATTAGAACAGATCAGAAGAGTGGCAGATGGATGGTACAGCTACAAAAGGTATGCCGTTTGCTCATTGGACCCAAAAGGTTTGCTAAATAAATAAATAAATTAATAAATAAATAAATATTACCATGTAATGTTAATGTAATGTAAATGTTAAATACATCTTTTCATTCCAAAATGTATTACAAACACTAGAGAACATTAAGCTAAAAACTCTTATAATGTAGATAATAACACTGTAAAATCATAAAAATCTTGTTAGAAATGCAACTTTACACACATAATTACCCTCATCCTATTACATGTGTAATTACATAACAAATCATCACAAATAACAAAAACATTGTGTGTGTGTGTGTATATATATATATATATATACAATAACAAATGTTTTTGTTATTTGTGATATGTGTATATATATATATATATATATATATATATATATATATATATATATATATATATACTGTGATATATATAACATATACACACTGAAGTTATAATGTGCCTTATAATGAGCACAATACAGTTAACATACATCAGTTTTAACAGTATCATAACATAAAGTGCCAATGTCATAACTGGATGATAAAATACAAGAAAAATTTAGAATTTAGCCTCTTTAAGCTACAGATGAAGCTGAGGAATAGGTGATGGTGTTTGCAGTGTTCACTGGGCAAAGAGACCAATCTTGCAAGTGGGCAGGATATAGAGAGAAGCTCTGCGGGATACAAATTCCCCATCAAATCACTCAGTCTCCAGATTAGAGCAATCTGCAGTGGCTGTGCTCCCTGAGTGACCAGCCCTGTCTCAGTATTAACACTCCTCCTCTGAGTACACAGCCTGCCAGCTGGGCCAGCTGTGTGGCCGGATGAGCAAGGATGAAAAGAGAGACAATGTCAGCTGAGCTCCACTGCAGGAGTTGGGACAGACAGCAAGCAGACCTACACCCATATTAGCTTTGGCTTTAAGGCTGTTTCTGAGGATATAGTTTGCCCTCAAAACATATTTACAACAACCCCCTGTTTAATCCAACAAAAAGGGCTACTGTGTCATTCACAGTGAATGTAAAGAGGAATTCCAGTAATTTTTTAGGATGTCATGATTAAATTGTTAAGATATGAGCAGTGATAAACTGATAAAAGTCATTCAGAGTGAAGTGCTCAATTCTAGAGAAACATACAGAGTCAGAAATGTTCACAGTAGGGGAAAATAAAACAGTCCTTAATGCATAAGCTTCCTCAGCAACATTACTGTGAAAAATTGAGTTATAATCGTAGCACTGGCGTAGAAAAAAAGATGAAATATGTGAAACATAGCACTTCAAGCATATGCTCTTTTATGGAATATGCAGCAGGGAAGACCCACCTCCAGTGATAACCCCAACACATAATACAGGCTGGGGTAACGCAGGGGGGCATGACACACATGGAGGGTGGACAACTCACACACACAATGCCCGCCCTCCATGGATATGATTACTCCAACAACCACAGTGTCCTATTAATGTCTACACAGTGCAACAAATTCTCTCACTTACCATGACCACTGCGCTCCCCTGAGGCCCTGCATGAGGCCGCTCTGCATGGCCACACCTCCCGTGCGTCCACAGCCAGTAGCGGGCCTCTACATAATGTACTAATGAACTGATTTTGATCATTTTGCGCCTTGCAAAAATATTCAGCACTCTTCGAGTAATTAATCAGGATTTTTACTGTGAATTCATATTCTCTAACACAAAGCTGTGGAAAGTAGGTCCTGCTGGCCAACAATGGCCCTCACAGGCATTTGATTTGACTCATCAGAAGTTTGCCCTGATCCCCTCAGAACAAGCATATTTGCATATTTAATGCACTTTCTATGTTTTTTTAAGGTTTAAGTACTTTTAGCAACAGGTTACCACAAATAAGACGCCCCTTGGCATCATGCAATTGTTACTGATCCCACTGTCACTTTTTCTTAATATTATATAGGCCTAACATTTAGAAATATGAAGCATTCAGAACTGAATCTGAAACCCATCTACCTGTTTCATTTGTATACTATATTGTCTTCTTGGCCTCTTGCCTACCACACACATTACACATTGGACCCCCACCCCCAAGGCAGTTTGCAGTTTGTGCACCCATACTCTAACACTACATTTTCAAGATCAGTGTAAAATATTTTTCAAAGAAAATCAAAAACTTAAATGCTTATGAAAACTGAAAAGCATTCCCAAAGCTCCAATACCTGCACCTCACTCCTTCACTGTAGTATTTCATGAGGCATAGAAAGTGTAAGGTTTGTGCCACAAATAGCCTTTGAATTTTGGCCAAAAAGCTCGATCTTGGTCTCAACTGACCACAAAACTTTTTTCCCACGTCTTAGTAGGGTCACTCTCTGGCAAACTCTTCTTGAGTAATGGCTTCTTTTGTGCCACCCTCCCATACAAGCCTGTTTTATTTAGTACAGAGCTCCACTTCTTTCCACTGAGCTGTGTCTTCTCTCACAAGCCAACATCTTGTTTGGATGTTCAGTTTTGAAAAGTGGCCTTTTGAAATGGTGTATTGCAGGCAGTAGTTTTCTTCAGGCTCTTGAGGTACTTATTTAAGTACCTATGCAATTTTTGATTGAAAAAGTATTGCTGGAACATATTGCTTCACATAAAAATAAAGATGAAAAAATATGTGTGTTAGGGGTGCATGATTTTGAAGATTTGCTCCAAATGCACAATCAACAAACTGTTGATTTGTTGTTTTTATTCTGGCAGATCTTTGTTGCAGTCCTATGATGTAAATAACGTTAGTCCGGTAAGTGCACTCAAGCTGTATTTAAATGTTGCTGCTACACTTATATCAACACATTGTAGTATAATTATGTGTGACTCATTGGGCTAAATAGCCAGTTAGTTCTCACAATGTAGCACTTTATTTGATGTGTGTTATTTAACAAGGCAACAGAGTTTTGTTTAAGAATTTAAAATACAAGTTTGGCCATTAAAAAAGCACAAAATTATATGAATATTGTGGCTCTGGCTAATAATGCTGGTACCAGTATGTTTCATATGTTTATTTAGCGCACACAGATACTAAACATATAATAAAATAACAAAACAAAGGTAATAAAACTCAACCAATCACCTTGAAGTTATCAACTCTAATCATACAAATCATACTTAAACATATTTCTATTTAATATTTTTGTTGCAAACTCATTTGCTGTAATACAAAATGTTCAAAATAAGTTACCTGTCACATAAAAATCAAAAACTGAAAAACAAAACTGTAAAATATTTAACACTTAGTTTGTTTAAGTATGCCCTTGTAATACTCTTATTAAGCCAGTAGCTGGTAATTAACTGCTTATATTAAGTAGGTACTAGGGTGAACTAAGCACTTTCCTGAGCACTTTTATTCATTTTTGCAAGATTTTAGGGGTCTGTGATTGTGTTCTTATTAAGCCTTAGCAAACTGTCAATTAACTGATTTCCTGTTATTACTTTATTAAGTAATAACTACATTGCGTTAAGCATTTGCAGCACACTTCTATTTATGAAAAAAGTGCTCATTTAGCCCACACAGTGTGAAGCTTTGCCAATTAAAAAAAAAAGCTAAAACTGGCCATTGGCCAAGCTGGCTGTAAAGAAATCCAAACTGGCCAATTAAATTCATGATTGTTGCTGTCTTACTAAATATAATTTGTAATCCAGAAAATGTTGCTAACTTTCAAAGGGGTTGACTACTTTCATGAGGCACTGCATATAAAGAGAGATTGCAAAAATGAGACAGGAACAAACTGGCCATTGTTTTCTAACCTCCATAACAGTTCCTGACTGTATGGCACATTACTGTACTGCATTCACAATTTATATCAGCAGTATTGATTTCGCTTCATTCTCATTCCTCTGAGCTGTCTTTATACCAGGCACATTTTCACTGAACTGCTCTCTAAAAGTGAAATTTCTCTGCTTGGCTGCAGAGCAGTTTTCAACACATGATGAATCAATTTCAATTATCCTGTATGCAATAAATAATATTCTAATTATTTGGCTGAAGCATTTAGCAGTTCAGCAAAGGCATTTTAGGCGGTCAGCACACCAATATGCAGCACGTGGGTTTAAATGCAGTGCATGATAATGTTCTACACAAGCAAATCTTACCATTCACCATAGCTCGCTAAAATGAATCAGATTAGGGCAAAGTTGAACTGAGCTAGCAGGGACATGCCTGCTTGCCAACAGACTTTATTATAATTCCATACAGGTCAGTGCCTTCCAATAAACTATGACTTTATAGGCAATGAAAAGGCTTCCTTATGAGTTATACAATTGCTCCCATGCTGCAGTGGTCAGCAACAAAACCTTTAATGCATGGGTATGTGCTGTAACTGTGTTCCATTTTCAATGTTCGTCCAATGTAACTTAAGAGATCATGGCCACTAAATTGCATTCTGCTGACCCTCAGGGTTCAGAAGGCTACTTAGCTATAAAAAGACCTTGTTTGCTGGATGGGATGAACACCCCAGCCCCTTGTTAGGACCTAGACCAGTGACTCTCCGGTCCTTGTGCATCAAGCAGTAAACAGCCTTGGCTTTCGTGTGAACTGGATCAAGTGTTGAGCCCGTGTCCATGGGTGTTTATTAGGTCTTGGGTGTTAGCCAGTCATGTAAGAAGTGCTATTTTGTCTCTGACTCTACAGAGCGATGCACACTCCTCTTAATCCGGTGGCTCCAATTTAAGTACTTCCTGTTTTCAAGGAACAGGAGAAGCAACAGTGTCATGTGACCATGCACATGGACAAGGAACTCTATGGTAAGCTAAAGTTACGTACCAGAGCAAAGAGCTAAAGTAAATAAAGTGCATAAGAAGTATTTCTCATGTTTTATTCCTTGCCTTCAAGAGTGATACACTCTTGAATACACCACTTAAAGCAAATTTACATCATTTCTCACTTACTCAAGATGTAGGCGATCATCCAAGACATGTATGGAAATGTTACATATTTAGTTAGGAACTGGAGTGGCAAGGCTAACAACGCTAACTAATGCTAGAACTCAATTGTCATCCAAATTGTTTCTGTAAAAATACATCACCAAAACAGCTCTCAACCCATTCAAACCACATCCAGGTCTTCATTAAGGTTGTGCAGATTTGCCGATGTGGTTAAGGGCACAGCATGACTTTCTGCGAGCTACAAAAATGAACAGAAGTCAAACTGTACTCTAAACTACCTTAATGAGGACTTGGTTTGAACATGGTGAGAGAAGTTTTGAGGATGTACTGCTACAGGAAGGATTTGGGCTATTTGGGTGACTATTGAATTCTAGTGTTTATTTGCGACATTAGTTCCAGTTCTAAAGAAGCAAAATTTGGACTCCAAATCTGACCACAGCTAGTGTAAGTTAAAAATTGTGTAAATTAGATTTTTAACCAAACTGCTCCTTTAATATATGTAATATAAGTGCTGCATTCTACAGTCTTTACTGTATGCCTATACGGCATGCTTGAGGGATTTTTATTATTTTACTAATCTGACTTTGAGAGTACATTCTGAATTCTGGTTTTGTTTCTTTTAAACATTTAATGGAATTTTAAACTGCTCTTTCATCAGCGTTGATCTATTTACCAATACATGTGCATAAACCATTATTATGTGCACAGATGTGAAAGAAATTACACCTTTAACTTGCTTGTGCCATCATCATAGGCTTGTACCTGTAAGATATCACTGTTCCACATGCATTAACCTCTTTATAGGGACATGCATTCATTCAGTATTACATGTTTAGCACTTTTTTGATCCCACTTTAGGTCCAACCCTCATCTGACAAGTCATTTCTGTCATCAGTGTAAGCCATTCTGTTCATCGTAATAAAGATTTAAAGACTGCACTCATAAGGTTCTAACAGTAACTCATTCTTCTGCAATTCTTTAAAAGTTCCTCCCATCTTCAGAAACATCATCAGAAGGAGATTTTTCTAGTTTTTAAATTGAAAAATCTCACTCCAGAGTCTACTGTGGCACTACTGTAATATGCAAATAGGCATGTAGTAGTTTAATAACTCAGTTTAATCATTCAGATTAATACCTCAGTATTTCCACATGAAAATGTATTACATCAAAACTGGGCTGATTCAAACATGATCTACACATTTGAATCAAGTTCTGTTTTAAATGTCCAGCAAATTGTCCCACTGAGTGCCTATTGCTCACACACCGTAACATTCCAAATGACAAGCAGAGCATGCAAACAACATTTTCATTCATTCATCTGACACCAGTGACAGGGACCTCTCGGGTGTCTGAGCCCACGTTCCTGTAACCACTATGAGCATCTCAGTGTGGCTGGTGAAGCAGCACAGCAACAGACGGTGAGCTTGCGGAAAGCCCGGCATCAGCAGAGGAAGTGCAGGTGACCCTGCAAGGCGACAAGCTGCTCTGAGCGGCCGGCACACCCCCCCTCCCTCTCCCTTGGTCATCTGGGCCTGCGGAGTGCAGGATTAAACCTGGATCCTCACCAAAGCCAGAACCAGAGAGATGAGCTGAGACTGTCACTGTACAAGGCACAAGCTGTGTTCACAATCAATGTTTTTTACAGATATAGTGCACTATATGGATCATTCTGTCGAAGTGGTTTCAAGTCAGAGCTCGACACATTTCGGACTTTTAACTGACTTGCTTTGAGTGACCCTAAACCTTAATTCTGTTCATTTTATTAAAATCAATGATTGAACATTCCATTTTGTCACTATCAAAACAATCGTAAAACTACTGTAACCCAATGTTACCAGATGTTTCGGGAATGTGACAATTTTAGCTAATTTTGAGCATAACTCAAAGATGCTTGCCAGTACATGACTGACAAACACAGATTTGAACAAATGTACACACATAAAATCATAATATTGTTCATTAAAACACATTTTTACTTAATCGCAGAAAGTATGTGTTCAGGTAGTGATCATTCTTTCAATTCATTCAAGTTCCATGCTGATTTTCAGACATTTGGACACATTTATTTCAAAACAATGGGATCTAACTGCTCACCATGTGGCCATGAGGGACAAGGATGCAGTCTCACTTCCTGCTCTAAAATGCAGGAGTGTGACTGAAATAAGTCTCCGCCTATGGACCTAAACATGTGTTTTGGTACAGATATGAATACTTAGGACAGCATTTTTGAAGTTTTTTAAAAATTAAACTTATGGTACATTTTAATATTTACATATGTGTCAAAAATATGGAAATATATTACAAACTTGACACATATTTATAAAAATGTATGAATTTGATATGGGTTTGTTCAACACTGAATGTAGATGGTCTGCATTCTCCTTTATGTGAGGCCTGTATGTAGCAGCCAGATTTACAGCCTGGCTGAACACAAAGGGATTTGGTGTGCTCAATAAACAGAGGCATAGATTGTGGGGTAACATAACATTACACAAGAATGGGTGACCCTGGATGTCCTCTTAGACGATGCTGCAGGGCTGAATCTCTCAGCACTGTGTGTGTGTGTGTGTGTGTGTGTGTGTGTGTGTGTGTGTGTATGTGTGGTGAGGGTAAAACCTCATCCTGTTCTACTGCTAAATAATGCATGATTAATTAGAAGACTCTGAAATAGGACTAAACCAAAGAAACTGGAGAACGAGAGGGAACACTGTTACACTGAGGAGAGTTGACACATATGCATGCACACACACACATACACACACACACACACACACTCAAACTTCTGCACACTTTGACGCATAATTACTGTTTACTTGCTCAATTTAAGACATTTGGAATTTACAAAATCAGAATTTGGCATGTGACAAAGTAATGGCACATTCTATAATGTTATATAATTTTAATATATCTATATTTTATTATTTATTGTAATTGTGTATTACAATGTGCAGAATTGTGTTCTCTGTAGAGGATATGTTATGTTTTTTTTAATGCATGCACACATTTCAGGACACATTTTCAGTGTTCTACTGTCAGCTGCTCTCACTCACAAACACACACACACAAATTTTCAAAACACTACACACATTTAGCATATTCACCCATTGAGAGCAAAATGAAACACTGGATAGAAAAATATAAAGATGAAATATTTAGATCAAAATATTGAGCATAGTTCTCATATTAATTTCACAACAAATCAGATTTTTCACACTGCAAACAGAAATCGAGAATGCAGTTGTCTCAGTGAGTTTACTGCTGTTTTTGGACTAAAGAACTGTTCCTAAACGCATCCTCAGTGAGTTCAGGCAAGGTGATCTGCTGACGAAACCAGTGCTCACCTACCCTCCAAAATGAAGAGAAAAAAGGATTTGGAAGCTGTGATTATGGTGGGAGGTGTAAAAGAGAGGCTTAGTTGGTCCTGGTATGAAGCTTTGACAGGGTCACACAGGCCCAACACAGACCAGAGACATCTACTGTTCCTCTCTTTCTCTGTCCTACACTCCTCTTCTTCCTCTCCTATTTTTTCAGCTCGCTTCATCATACAGCAGGTAGCAGTGCAGTACCTGTAGCTGCTGTTTTTATTCATGTGTCTGTTGCTGGTTTGAGGCTGAATGCTGGCAGGTTTAGCCATTACATACAGACATACAGTAAAACATGCATACATGCTTTATATGTTATTAGACACTTGTGTCTGCCTCCACTTATTTGCATTACATTTGTTATATAATTTGATATTTATGATAATTGACACTTTGACTGTGTCATTATTCTCTCACTCATACAGGAGTGTAGAGAAAAGCTCTGTAATGTTTGTGCTGTTGCAGTCAGAGCTCTGTAACTGAGAGCATTTTTAAAAGGAATGCTGCCACTTTCAGCTCTTACAGAGAGAGATGACCAGAAAAGGCTACAGCCTTTCTAAACGCACAAACACCTACAGCCTTTCTATATGGAAAGTGCACAAACAGCTCTGTATTGCAGGGAAACATGATTTCTCATGTGATGGTCCCGGTGGGAAAATAATAATAATAAAATAAAAAGTAAAAAAAAATAACCAAAGTTTTCTTATCAGTAGGTTATGAGGTTATGCAACATGCATGAAATTAGAGACATTTTTTAATTAATAAACTGCTGGGCTACAAAATTTACACATTTTTAAAAAATGTATTTTCATTTTATTGCTTGCAAAAAGTCACAACATTTGGCTATATTAGCCTATAACTCTGCACACATTTTACTTTTGGTCATCCAAAGCTGTTTGTGTTTTTGAAACATGCCCCAAAGAGGCTAACAGTTGGTGAGGGAAGCAATGTTGCTCACTGTTATGAAAATCCAGTATTGACTTAAAGCTGCGCTATGTTAGATTTTTTAGTAAAAATTGAATGACGTAGTATTACTCAGGAGAAAAAAACACATCACACTATAATATAGTGTGTGTGTGTGTGTGTGTGTGTGTGTGTGTGTGTGTGTGTGTGTGTGGGTGCGTGCTCCTGCGAGTGATTCTGTAAAGCCTGAAACAATCATTTAAAAGTCAGAGGTGGCAGGAATTTTTTGGACCACACTGTACATCTTTACATATTAATATCACAGGAACAGGCTCAAAAAAGTTTGGCTCAGTGTTTAGGTCTTGCAAAATCAACGTTATACTAATTAAGGTATGATGACAATAGTATATAATTCACTCACATCCTCAGGAAACACATCCTTTACCAAGTTTTCAAGTTTTTCTGAGTTCTCTTTGAATACTCTTTCAATATGCTCACAAATATCAAAAGCATCTGTTTAGAAAAGGGGTCCAAAGCACAAGTCACATTATAAACATGTTGCATGCAATTATATATTTCTACCAAATTCCCAAATCTTACATGCAGTTTTAAACATGCATGGATACTGCAAATATATAATATTTAATTAAACATTACTGAAATCTGGGAGCACTGCAGCCCCCCCAGCTCCCCCCACTTTCCACATCCCTGATTCCTGCTTCTGAAGAGAGAAAATGTTTGTCAAACTTCGTTAAAAAAATTAGTAGCACCATCCTCTTAAATAAATGCATCTCCTGCAAACGTCCACTCAATAAACAAAGAATCTACTGCCTCAACATATGGCGTATATGTGTGCTATAAACCATGCTATGTGTCAGGCTTTGCTGTTGACAGATCATTTCCCTAGTTTCTGTAATGTTGTATGCAAATGTCAATGCACCCAACACACCTGATGAATCCAGCTTGTTTATATATGATTATTAAGATGTCCTAAAACCAAAATCATCTGTCAGGCTGATATAAAGCTGCACCAGACTGACAGAAAATGAGAAAAGCCTACGAGTGCTGCCACAGCTGGATGCAAATAATTCAACCATAAGCTTTCATCCTCTGACACTGTTTGCTAGATGAGGTCACTAAAGGAGAATGGTTTTGACTTGCACTATGGTGCGCTGCCCTTTTAATTTGACACGTGAACACCAGTGACATTTTCATCATTATTTCCTCTGTTTGTTTAATATTTAATAGAAGTTGCCAGACACCACAATGGAAGAAAGTTATTTCTAAAATATGGTCTATTTGGAGTAGTGATGTCTTGAGACCCTTGATCTATTATCTCAGACTTGTCTTGGTCTCAGTTATTGCTCACTTCAAATTGAGTGTCTTGTCTCGACTGAGAACAGCTAATGTTTTAAAAAAACAACAACAAAGATAAAAGTCAGGAGTACATTAAATTGAATGCAAATATCAAAACTCTGCACTTAATTACAAAATTATATAATTTCATTTTAACAGCATAGCAAAATGAGAAGAAATTTGGACTGGAAGCAGTTAAAGATCATAAGGCTCAGTCTTGAAGAGGACTCAATTATTGGGTCTCATTCTTGACTTGACTAATCATAGCCTCAGAGTTGTCTTGGACTCAACATTGGTGGTCTTGATTACAGCCTTATTATGGAGTCATACATTTGTATTGAGCTTGTACACAAATACCAACCCTGGACTGTGGATAGAAATGCTGTAACATGTAATTCTAGGCTTCTTGTCCTACAGTCCTTGATGTAATCAGTAGTTAGGAGAGAAAGGGGTTGGCTGGCACAGTGTTGGCACAGCCTAAACTTCTATGGCCTGCCTACATGCAATGCTTTTCTTAAAGGTGCGCACTGAAAAAAGTGATGAATTTGATTCACTGGATTCAAATGCATCATCTCCTCATGAATGAGTAAAATACATTACATCAACACAGTCTTGTCTTTCAGTTTATTATGGCAGTAGTTGTATTAATGTAATATTTTATTCATGCTGAAATGATAGACATATTTAGTGCAGAGAAAAGACAATGCATCACTCTATATGTCATTTTAACAAAGTAATGTGATTTTATTATCTTTTTCCTAAGCAGTAAACCACCGCAATAAAATCTCTGGGCCTTACCTGGCCACCCCATTCTGAAAGTTTTAACTACGCCCCTGAATTGAATACCTTTACAAAAATAAGAATAATGTGCAATGTAATATCATTTAAATTCAGTATTAATGGCTTGCCAAAATTAGGAAGCAGGTAGGCTAAATAGAAGTGTGGATTGGTCCGAGACAGTGGCCTGACATGACTTGGCTCTCTGAAGACTTTGTTTTCCTCTGTCTTTGGGATAAAATATTTATACCCACTGTGGCACTGTTCAGCATTAAAGCCTCACTCAAAACAGATGGCTGCGTAGGGCTGCAAAAAATACTGAAGCAAGAGTGCTTGAAATTCAGACATAAACACACACTTTGCAACTGACAGCTATTTTTAGGGATAAAGCAAAACAGATGAGAATGGAGTGTGCAGTTTTTATGTATTTCATGCTTGCCTCTGGAATGTTAACAAGGGACGTGCTAGCACCAATTATGGTTAGCTTAGCATATTCTGTGGTTAGCGACATGATAAATGATTGAAGCTTGACAAAGTTTTTGCTCGGTGAATTGCTAGTTTTTTGTGTTTTGTCTGTTAAAACTGTCTGAATAGTTCGTCTCTGTGATATGAAGCTAGAGCAGTTTTTCATATTGTCACAGAGCAGAGCCACAAGTTTCTAAGGGCTGTGTTTGCTTTGGGTTGAACCACAGCACAGTGTTGCTATGAGGAAGTGTGAATGTGAAGCAAAGGGAGGCTATAAAGTGCTTCCTTGACTTCCCATTTGAGTCTGTACCGTCAGTGATGAATGGCTTTTCACAGTGACGTGGGAGCAGTCAGCACATCCCCGTGACATTCTTACTCATTCTAGGCCCCACGTCACCCCGTGTGGACTATAGTACCATTCCTAACATGCTTATAAAAAGCTCTAGAGGACAGGGGGAATGGTGTGACATTGTGGAACTACATACATTTAATCTGTGAAAAGTTTAGAAAGGAAAATGTGTGGGGGGGAGGGCAGTTCATAAGAATCATAATGTGTGAAATATCACTGTGAGGAAAACTATTTCTCATCATGTGTAGCCAGCGAGGTTGAAAAGTTCAGTAGATATGAGCTAGCCAAAAAGAAAACACAATCACACTCGACGCGCATGACTAACTGATGGAAACACATAACAATGGCATAAGAGCTCTACGGCATGCAGAACGATGACGGCGTACATTTCCACAACCTCACAGGTCAGCGTGTACAGATGGGATGGACCGGGTCGGCCCATCTCCGCTGCCTCCCTGTCCCGGGAGAAAAGAAATAACAGCTTTATAAGGGCGAGTTGAGGCAAAAAAGGGGTGTAATTGAACGTGCAGATGAAAACAAAGCAGAGAGGACAATGCTGTCCCGGAGCAGCCCCTCCATGCTTCATAAATCTCACAGTGACATTGACATTTTCCTCAGCGCCAAGGCTACGGTGATTAGTTTTCCCTGCCTCACGTGCTCACGTGTCCGCATACATATACGCTCTGCATGAGTTCTCATCATGCTCAAACTGAAAAGGGCAGAATGAAAAAGCTCTAAACCTCCCATTGGTGAATCAAATGAGCTTATAGGAGATCATCTGTCAACTGAAGAAAACTCCAAATTGCAGTCTGCCCAAAATGGGACTGTAAAAATCACTGGCAGTTTTGGGTAGACCTGCCAAGCCACAGCTGACAGACTTGAAAGCTCCACCCACAAATGCATTCTTTCATAGTTACTGTCGGTAAGTTGAACAAGCTTTACAGAATGTAAAGAAAATTAGGCCAGACTGGAAGTAGTGTTGTATAATTGTGTTAATGTTAGCATGATGGCAAATCCATCACTGTTGTTTCCAACCTGTGTAATTTTGACTATCCACAACAACACAGTCCAGGGGTCTGTCTCTTGCTTAGTCAGCTAATTTTAAGCTTAGTTTGATCTAACCCTGGAATTTTGGTCATACAACAGGAAGTCACTTTTTGCTGGACTACAGCAGATTTAAATCAAATAGGGACAGCCTTCTGATGGAGGTGGACCCCTCTGGTCCTTTATGGGTCTCTTTTTTCCTTCATTGTGACATTTATAATGTCAATCACATGAAAAATATTGCTTTTTTATTGAAGAAAACAAATCATGCAGTATAAATGTCACAAATACAAAACAATGATTACTCCAATAAGCTAACATGGTGGCATTGGCCACAGTGTTGCTTTTTACTGCTATAAATTTCTTCTCAGTATGATTTCTTCTTTGAAAAATAAGCCTCTTGACTCATTTTTCATGCAACTGGCTGTTTGCTATTTGGTTGTTTGTGACATCACACTTTCAGGTGCATGCATGGGGATTAATGGGGATTCATCGTAGCTTGAGTATCTAAACCTGAGTTAACAGAGCTAAGTGGTTAACAAAGTTTGCATTTGTTTGGTTTAGTGAAGCTGAAACCCTGTGTAAGTTGAAGGTGCTTCGTGAGACAGGCCCAGCTTGGTGGCATAGCATTTTCAACGTTATGTCCAACTCTAGCAAGCACTGCAGCATTCTGATGTGAGTAATTTAGCTATTTTTGGCAAAAACTGAGTGTGTGCTATAGTTTCTCATGATGTTGAATGGAATTTTTCCAATGTCCTATAAAACTTGTTGGGTGGAGCATGAATAGGCCAATTAGAAACCATTCTAGTGGAGGCCATTGGTCACATTCAGTCCTGTTTATGATTGTGTACGTGATTGGGATAAAGCCATGGTGGAGGCATGTGCTAATGATTAACACAGTGGTGTGTAGTGCGGGATGCCAAACCGGACATTATTATTGCCCTTCTAGTGTGACCTCAGACTGAGGCAGAAAGAGTAACCTTGCCTTCCCTGCATACAGGTCAGACCGGGCTGACCAAATTTACCTCTCACCCATGAGGGTTATGTGTTCCCTCATGCATGACTAACACCAAAGAGAGAGAGAGAGGAAAAACTGGTTAATGATAAAGCTGGTGTGGACACATGAGCAGAGCAAGATTCCAAACCTTGGACTTTGTCATTCTTAGCTCGCCCATAACTGTGATAGGACATGCTGTTTGACTGAGTAAAGAAAAATGTACAGAATAGTATGTGCTGAATATGATTGAGAACCATAGGTACTGATCTGACCTTTAAGACTGAGCTTAGCGAAATAGTGGGTGGAGAAATAAGCTTGTTTTCTTTATGTTTATGTGATTGTTTAGGCTAAAGGAATTGAATCGTCCATTTTGATAAAATGAAAACATGCTGATTATCTAATAGGTGTTGCAAATGTACACTCCAGTGTACAGTGTAAAGGTGTCCAAAAGGGTTCTGTGGAGTGATGTCATAGAAGAACCACTTTAGGTTCTATTAGGAACCTTTCAGCGGGTAGTTTTTTATGGAACCACTTTTGTAAATGAGATGTAAATGACATTTTTAACACATCAAACTGATGGCATACTCTGTACGGTGAGTGCCTGGAGAAGAATTCCAACCAGACTGCACTAAGGTTACTGCAAAGATGTGAAAATGTGAAAGTCTGGGGCTATTTTTCTTTCAGTGACATCACTGAGCTTGAGTTCATTGATTGGATCATGAACTGAGGGGTGTACAAAGATAGTGTGGATATAAACCTGCTAAAATAATAATGATCTAAAAGAAACTAGCAGCCTTTTGGGAGAACATTTTGCTGAAAAAGAAAATGGCTTGGAACGGTCTGTTTAAAACAAATCCCACTTGTTTTGACATTTTGTTTCCTTACATAATGAACTGAATACATTTAAAGTACAGCACAAATGTTCAAATACTTTTTTGGGCCACTGAAATGTTGAACTGCAGCTTTTTGTGAAAGAAATCATATATTCAAAAAGATGGTCTGTTCGCCCTTCTCAGAGAGAAATGACACACTAATCCTGTGGTGTACATACTCTGTGTATGTGTGTGTGTGTGTGTGTGTGTGTGTGTGTGTCGCCTATCACAGCTTGTGGCCTGCTTGTGTAATAAGCACATTAACAAAGGTCACTGTGAAAGCTGAAAATCATGGAGCGTTACTGCTGTGGCTTGTTTACATTTTTTTCTATGAAGGCCAATTCAAAAACGTTCCTAATACAGCATACATACATATGTAATAATTAGAGGAGAGTCCTCGGGGTCTTCTTTCTATGAAATAAAAAGTACATGTCTGTAAATTGAAGTTCATGTGTATTTAACACAATCATCATGCTTGTTGTATTTGAATTCTGCAGGTTACTCTTATTTCAATATTAAGTTTTGGTTGGACACAAAAGTATTAAATTCTTGAAACACCCAATGTAAAACTGTCCAATCAGGATTGTTTTCTCTGTGGTATCTAGGTAGATACAGCTAAGCAAGCTCTCCCTCTGGTTAGACTTCAGGAGCTGGACTGAAGTCCTAACCTGTTACAATGAATTAGAACAGGAAAAAAAAATTCATTAAGCTTACTGGAAATCCTAGATATGTCAGTGACTGTGAATACCAGTGGTAGCCTAACGGGCTTTCAGTCAGCTGTTAGAAATGAGAAACAGTTGTGGCAGCTCTATGCCAGGGCTCTTTGCTAAAATAGTCATTGTACATGTGCTACATGCAGGGTAAAACGTCTGCTAATGTCAGTTACTAGTTTCAAACAAAACACAGAATGTCTTTTACAAGTTTAAAAATGATTAATCACGTATGGCCAAGACCTGTTCATGGGAACTGTCATTAACTTAGTGCTAACATACCAGCAAAATCTCATAGGGGCACAAGCTTTTTCTGTACTGACATTTATGGTGAAGGCCTAGCACTGATAGTCACATTTCACCACTGGTAATAACACATTACAGTAAAAAGAAACATAACGCAGAATATGAAGCAAAATGGACACAATGCACAGCCCTGTAGGCAGCTTTACATGGTCGATTCAGTTTCATAGTTTGTAGTGCCGGCCTCTTTTAACCATTCATTAAAAATGATGCAGAAGTGGAGTGCGTGATGTTTCTGGGTTAGCACAGACTCTTAATGGGGAAGCGCTTAGAGGCTGTCGCTTAATTTGTGAGCAGAGTTTTTACATTAACACAGCCTTATGCTTTTTTGTTTGGCTGTTTGAAAAACGTATTAGAACTTCTCCACCTTGCCCTCCATTATAACAAAAGAAAATCTTCAGAGAGCGAAGAAGATGAAGGTGCTGATTCAGCCTGTATGACAGGTTCACCTCTCCATTACAGCATTACTGTTCTTTTTGTGCTTTCTACACACTTGCTCTGCCTATCAACTTTCTCCCTACACTCTCTGTAATCACCTGTCAGCGAAATTTAGCTCGGGCCTCTCTTCTCATTGCGTATGCAGTATCGCGTGCGTGCTGTAGGAGTGTGTGTGTGTGTTCACACGGTGTATCATTCCCTTCATTCCATAAACAATGCTGCCGTGTTTGAAATCATCACAGTCATATTCCATCTGACTGCTTCGTTTTTTATCTCCAGGTGACGACCAAAACACAGTGATTAATCTCCAGGCAGCAAAAACAGTTCAGCCCTCTCATCTTCCTCCTTTTGTTTCTTTTCCTTTTCTTCTGCCTCGTAACAAAGAATAAATCTGATTCATTAAAGCAGTGCGAGCGAGCTTTCAATCGACTGCTTTCTCCTTACTGTTTCACTGTGGAGAGGACTAAGATCATCTTTTAGCGATAGTTGCCATGGATACGCCACTCATGTATAAGAGGTCTTGTTGACATTGCTGAGGCTGAGAGATGATAAACACACAAGTGTAGTCCCAACTGTATGTCCATTTTGCCATTACTTTACAAAACGTACAGGCTTTTAAACAGACAGCATAATCTAATCATCCTCCCAGACTCAGACACTAAACGTGTTAATAGACTCGAGGTAAGGCGGTGCCTTTCCCCTGGCAACTCCATCTACATTAGTGCAGTGTTTGCCGCCAGCATGTCCACTCAGTGCATTTGCCCTAGTGGAAAATTACCTCACTCTCACGAGTCTGCCTCACCAACACAAAGACCTTATGGCTTTAACCCCTTCGCTTTGTGGACGTCCATAATGCTTATTACCCAGTAACAGCATAGAAGACAGTGGAAAATGAACTAAGTTATGTTGGGACTGAAGACTAGAAGGTCATGAATGTTAAGGGGATAAATACAGAAATCCCTCACTCCCCGCATGTCTGTCAGCTTCTGCTTCTTTCGTCACTTTCCTTTCTTTTTTGATGCCTTCCATAAGAACACAAAACAAAAGCTAATATTTTTTCATTCAAGCCTCTTCATGTTACTCTATGAATGGGATAACTGAGAAAAATATCTTACAGATGGGCAGATCAGCTATCTTTAAGGCAAATTTACAGTAACATGTCAATACACATTAAAAAGGCAGACCAGCTCTCTAACTTATATTCTGAAGTGGCTAAACACAAGTATTCACATGAAATCCAACACCAACAGAGTGGGGTGCTTTATATGAGGACTATACCATAAACATACCCCCAACTCCCCCATCCAAATATATATGCAGCAACATGTCAAAATCTGTGCTAAACACTTTAAGGCAGAGACCAGGCAGACCATTACTAGACCAACTTTCTAGCTTATTATCACATGCTTGATGAAGGAGCTTCTGTAAATCTGAGAATGTTTAAGCTCCTGTTGCCACAACAAAAATAGAGGCAAAAAAATGTTTTCCTCAGTATTTATCATATCAGTATTGGTAACAGTGGCACATTTTATGGTGGCATTAATTATATCAGTAGATGAAAAGTACACAGATCAAATACTATGTGACGTAAACATGAGAGATACAGCTGCCACTATAGGGATGGGCGATTATGCAAAAATGTAATATCCTGATACTTGAAGACATTATCACAATACACAACACACAATATGTATCACACTATTCCAGTTTAATAAGTTTAGTTTGATAAACTACAAGGCCCTAGTACTGGCACATTTAAAAACACTATCAGAAACTATGAGTGTAATCATTTTATTCAGCATTTCACATCAGTTCAGTGCTTCACAAGCAGCACTAGAGTAAATCCAATTAAACTGGACTAATTATACTCACTTTGTAATGAGACATCTATGACATGCTCAGAAAAGCACATTGTGACATAATTTATCATGATAAAAATAACAAGTCGTCACATTGCCCCCCCACATACCACTGCAACAGATAGACTGATGGATTGGCCACTTTCGCCATGTTTAATGGCAATAAATCTCCATGAAACTTCCACATTGAACATCTAATTCTTAGAACAAGGCAAAGTCATATCAAGCACGTACACATTCTCCTCCACACTGAGACAGATTGTTGTACTACCAGTTTTAGGAAGCAGGCATTATGATCTTTTTCCCCTTAGTCACTCTGTGATTCATGATGCTGTATATTCTGAAGTGGCTAAACATATTCAAACATATTCACATGAAATCCAACACCAACAGAGTGGGGTGCTTTATATGAGGACCATAGCATAAACATAGGCTGTGCTGGTCATTAAATACCCCCAACACCCCCATCCAAATATAGATGTTTTCCGTGAAACATAAAGCTATTACGTTATGTTACTGATAAAGCTTCAGTGACAACTTTCTTTTTTACTCTTTTTACAGCTCCAAGTAAGTGTAATTTTTCCGAAGTGTAAGCACGTGGACATGTAATAGGAATGGGAGAAATCAGAATCAGAATATTCCAAAATATAAGTAGAAATACACACATTGTAATAAAATTGTATGATAACGAGGCTTTATTATTCTCTGCTGGAAAATACAGTATACCTTTAGTTACTTTATTAAATAGGTCAGTATGTACAGTACTAAGCAAAAGTCAGAGACTACTCTTCATTTATTGACATTCCAGTTAAAATTGCCATTAAGTACATGTTGTTCATTTATCAATAACAGGAAACACAGACATTATACATTTAACAGAAAATTACACAGAAGCCTCAACAACTAAATATAATAACAGATTTTTTTCAAGTATTTTACAATCACAGTAATCCCAAACACATTCAGTTGGGAATTTATTCTATTTCCTTTTCTCAGAAACAGCTGCTTTTAAAGAGCAGTTTTGAAAACTCTTGTTTTTTAGCTTATTTTCCTTTGACTGTCCCCTTTCTTATGCATGTGAACTATCTAATGAATTCTCTCATTTGTATTTAACAGCTGTTTGACTGGAAATAACATTCAGTAAATGACTTTTGCGCAGTACTGTATGGTGTGAAACGGCTCGAGCTGGTCCGAGCAGAATATACACGCTTCACTGTGCTACTGTTTTTGAGTTTGTACTAACAACATTCCAGTCTGTTGGCTGTGGACTGTAACTCAGGCAAAGCCCTCTTTCAGGCGTTTCATTGGTAAACACTGGCGTCAGGGGGACGGCCCGTTTGGAACTTGCTTTAAAGCACACATCTATCACAGAGTTGTTTTTCTCCTTCAACCAACTTACACTTCCCATAAGAGAAGAGCGATGAGGCTTACTAACTGATGGCAACTGATACCTGACACTTCCCTAATTTATCCCACACAACTTCCTTTCAATTTCCCCCATGTGATATTGGCAATATTCAGTGGCTTCACCACACTGAACTCATGTCATTAAATGCTGTAAATGGCCTCGTAAACCTGACATATTTGAAGTGTGACATGCTGTAAAATGGCCGCGAGTCAGATTTGCTGAGTTCTTTTATTGCAAAAATTTATCATCTGAAAATGAAGCATTTTATCATTTCATTTTCTCTCTATTCCCATTAAAGAGCATAGCCAGTGTGAAGAATGACTTAAATGGATGCATCCAGAATAGAAAGATTATAACCATGGTGTACAGTTGATTCTCATTTTGTAATTCTGGTGCATTTTGTGCCCCTTTAAATTGCATGTTCCATCTGCATTGGCAGCGCTCCACTGTATGAGTCAGTGGTATAGTGGAAATGCTTATGTGGTGTCTTCAGGGCCCCCGCTACTAAAGACACTCACACCCCTGCGGTGGGCCAATCTGGAATCTATCTCACCTTTCTCTACCTGTTGTTTCTGCCCACCATGACCGACACATATTTACTGCAAACATGTCAGAGAGCATTTCTCCTTTCAGGATATGCCTTACAAGGACAGTGGAGTGAGAGGATGTTAAGCACATGGGCCACATTCACGTGCAGAATACAGAGAAAACCCTATAGTGATAATGATAATAATGTTTTGTTTATATTGCACCTAATTGTACAACCGTTTGACACCACTCTGAGCACAATAGATCATCTGCACCATAATGTATTATTGTTTCACTATACAAATGTTGATATCACTGTAAAATATTGTTAATAATTCTGGATTAAAAAGTTCAGTCTTAGAAGCTGGTTGCATTTTCTGCTTCTGACGATTCAAGTAATTCCAAAAGACCCGCAGCATCTTTGCTTGCAAATTTCCTCCACTTGTCCGTTTCCCAGTAAGGACTTCTTGACAGCTATACATCTTTTTGGACGCATAGTGTTGAGTTATTTTCTTACAGTGGAAGGATGGACAGAAATATTGTGGATTTTTTCAGATTTGAAGCAAGAGTGGGGCTTGATTTTCTCCTCTCTCTCATAGATGAAAGCTTTATTTACTCTTTATCTGATAAAGGCAGTTTTGGTGGTCTACCAGGTCTTGCTTGGTTGTTAGGAGTCCCAATTTCTTCATCTTTAAACATTTTTGTGCAGTTTTGGAAACTTTTATTTATTTTCCTTTAATTTTTCCCTTCCTTATGCAAACGAATTCTCTCATATCTAATCTCCTCAGAAATATCCGTTAGAAAATGAATAACTTAACAGCTGTTTTGGCTGAAAATTAAATGAAGGCTGGTCTCTGACTTCTGTACAGTACTGTATCTATTCACATATGCACCTCTTTTTGACTCTTTTATATTTGTTTTCTATGTTTTGTTTTTCATTTATTTTTTACTTATTTGTTTTAGTGTAATGTTCTCTTGAATATTTGTTAACAGGCTCACATACTTGTCTGGTCTGTGTAGCATGTTACATGTGTGCGTTCACAAAAGCAAATGCTTTGCATGCGTAACATACCTGGAAAATGAATCTGCTTGTTATTCTTATCAAACCTAAAGTCCCTGAACAACAAACCAAACAAACGAAGCACTAGGCCTCTTAAACACATAACCCGCTAGGGTATTTCTGGTACCTATACCTTCAGACAGATGGCAGGTGTGGTTCCTTTGTGAGAAAAGCAAGGGTGTGGCGCAGCACTGACAGGATGGAAATCAGGTGCAGAAAGGGGAGGAGCAATGACTTGTTAGTTGTCTTAAGTTTGTGGTTGCCATGGCATACTCTGTTAAAAGTATGATCTCATCCTTTAGCTCACATTTTCTTCCCACAAAGGCTTTTTTTGGCACCTAATCAGAATACCTCGTCTATAACCTTTTGACATCACATCACTATGGCACCTTATATGATTAAACTTTTGGGGATTGCAACACTTTATTGACTCTATTTTTTGATTCTTTAGAATCTATTTATACCACATTGCACATTTAGATTGTGGAAACTGACCACCATCATAAATCCACCTGTTTTATACGCTCCAGGCACACAGGCAGCAAACTGATCATGTCACACCAGCAACTGGCTTACTTTGTACTTTCACCCACAGCGGCTGATAATAAATAAACCAGACAGACGGCTCCTCATTCTCTCCCCCTCCCTCACTTTCTCCTCCTCTGCACTATGAACGTTCATAACCCGACAAATTTATCCACCACTGTGCTACTGAGTTCAAAGTCCTGCTTGGATTACAGTCCTTACTGTGCCATTAGGCCACTCATCTAAGGGAGAGAGTAGAGTCAAGAAGGAAAGAGTTTCTTCAGTACATTTTATTAGAGATTAAATTGACCTTTTATGTTTTCCAAAAAATGTAAATGATATACGTGTAAATTACTCAACTCAGAATGAGAAAAAAATACTTGGTATTGTATTTTAGGCCTAGAAATGCATCTCCGAACAAGTCACAGAAACCTGTCTTTCCTCAGACTCTCAAGTAAAAGACTAACCTAATGCTCATGATCATAAAAGCAGAGACCATGCTAGGTAAGCTTACACAGTACAGTTTCCATGTGAGATGTGCTAGAGTATGAATATTTTCTCTCACTGCTATGCAGCCTGGAGACTCATAGAAAAACAAAACACTCTTGATATATTAGATCAGTATCAATTCACTTATGTAATAATATCAGTCTAGGAGAGCCAGGCAGTAGGGTAGTATGGCTGCTTCTGAGTGAAAATTGCTTTAGCTGCTCTTGCACCTTCGTGTCCCTTTAAATTTCAGGGAGGCGTGGCTAAGCTAAAGAAAGCGTGGTGTCCCAGTCACAACAAGGCGGGGTCGCGGTGACGTCAGAAACATCAACAGCCAATAGGCAGAGCCGAATCCCCCCTCCTACCCAGGCAAAACACTCAAGGGCAGAATAAGATTAAAACACTGCTGCTGTAAAAAACATTATTTGGTTTTAGATTTCCTCTTTTCTTTTTCTTGTTCACTAGACCTGAACAAGACCTGACTGCCCTTTACTGTTCGTTTCAACGCTGCTCTAAAATAAAAGATTTACTTGACAAATTTTCAACAGAGATGCTTTTTCCCATTCCATGACTCGCATGAATATGACAGGCTCCACGCTGAAAAAAGCTCACAAGCACATTAAAAAGGTACACTTACTTACAGTATTTACGTTTTCCCCGGGTAGGCACAGAAACGGTTTAATACGTAACTGGGAGCAACCCTTCTAATGTACTTGTCGCTGATTGGTCGGAGTTCTCGGGGCGTTTTTCTCTTAATGGACGTCTCTTTGAATCAATAGCAGGCTGACTTGCACTGTGACGCAGGCTAAAACGAGCCAATCATCGGCGTCAGTGGGGTGTTGACCTCCGAAACCGCATCACCGCCCTCCACGGCTCCGCGGCGGAGGGTTTGGCTATAAAGCGGATTGTGGCTCTGGTTTAAAGGGCAGAGTGGTAAAACACTCCCGGGCAGTGGGGGGGAGTCGGATTGCCTGTTGAGAAGCAGACCAGCCCACGTCAGAAATATAAAAATAAAAAATAAAACACTGACACTGTCGTAACTGGAATACGAATCTCAATCTTGAACTCTTTAGGGTAGAAGTCGCCGTGTTGAACGTTGAACGTCGTCGTCAAGCAGCTCCTGGGATCTAAACGGTTGCTACGCGAATCCAGCTCCTTAATGTGAGTACAAGATCAGCTTTAACGGTGTTAGTACGCTTTCTGAGTGTTTGCTAGGGTTAACTAAGTTAACGTGCACGAGTTGTTTCAGCAAAATCGCCGTTGTCATTGTCTGTATTGTCGTTTTTCTTTTCGGTGGTCTCATTAAATCCCCCTCCCCACCAAAGCGAAATGTCCATTAAGTGAGACAAGCCAAACGTGCTAACCAACGTTAGCTTTCTTAGCTAACGTTGGAGGTGAAGTAGTTTCGTGCACTGTCACTGGTTTTGTTTTAAGTCAGAAATGTCGTTGTGTTCAAGTTTAGCCCGGAGTACTGGAGAGGTATGCTTTACTGTACGAACTGTGACAGATTATCTCGGGTTGGTTAAATCCGTGTAGGCGTCACCGAGCTGTCTTCTTGCTAGTAAGACTGGGACGAAGCTGAAGGCAGCTCCTTGTTTGAATTTTCCCGTTCCACCTTAAATGGTGCAGCAGTTGCATTCTCCCTCAGGCGCCAGAATGTAGGAGCTGCACCATTTAAGGTGGAACGGGAAAATTCAAACACGGAGCTGGCGACTAGGAAACCAACTTCAGCCTCGTAAAACTGAGTTAGCTAACGTTAGTTAACGTCAAATAAAACCTGCGGGCCACAGTCTGTCCTTAGTGTCACTCTTCAACCCTGTGTCCAGCAAAATAAAGCCATAAATGTACCTCAGTTTAGGGTATAAATAGTCCAGAATCTGACTGATGTTAGCGTAGTTATGTTTCGCTTATTCTCGTTTACAATGTAGGTAAATTGTTTAAAAGCAGAACAGCAAACTGAGGCTAATCCTCTGTCAGCCAAAACCTGGATATGTCACCTTCCCATATAGGTTATTCTTTGTCTTTTTCATATCTTTAGACATAGATATAATTGGTCAGCTGTACTGGGGTTATAAAAATAGTCTGTGCTTTTTTGGTACAGGCTAACTGTATTAATTGTGTTATCTGAATATTGGTATTGAAAATTTGGGCGACACTGTGAAGCACATCATGCATTTATATCCGAAGAAAAACGTATCGTTACTGTACTAATTTGGTCATCCCTGTGTTAGCTACACCCTGTGTAGATCGCCATGTTATTGGCTGCTTTCTAGAAGAAACCTGATCGCAAAATCTATTGCGCAATGTCGTCTCCAAGTGTCGCATTGTTTGAAAATGCCCCATATTTCAGTGAAGCAGCTTTCAGTCCTTGGTTTTAGGATTACGGTACGAAACCAGTGCGGATTATGTAACATTCTTGTGACTTGTCGAGCTGTCTATGATCTCTGAAGTGACCACACTCGTTTGAGATTTTTCTTCAGCATTGATAAATTTAGATTTTAGTTAAGTTTTTATAGCTGAATCTTTCATTTTGAATGAAACTGCATGCTGTCATTGTGAATGTTTATACCAAATGCTTCAGTTTGATTTATATGTGCACTAAATGAGTGGAAAGTTGAACATTTTGCCTCTTTTTTTCCCCTTCCTCTAAGGATAAAGAAGACTTTCCTGTGGAACGGCAAATATTTTCCCAGCAACCAGCATCCCTGTCCGAACCGATCACTACTGCCTAGGAGGTTTTCACAGCACCCCGGATAAGACAGCTCTCGACTGCAGACATACTTGCAACTGTGAAGCAGCTATGCAGCTTGAAATCCAAGTAGCACTCAACTTCATTATATCTTACCTGTACAACAAACTCCCTCGGCGTCGAGTGAACATCTTTGGCGAGGAGCTGGAAAGGCAGTTGAAGAAGAAATATGAGGGCCACTGGTACCCCGACAAGCCATACAAAGGGTCTGGGTTCAGGTGTATACACGTGGGCGAGAAGGTGGATCCGGTAGTGGAAGAAGCAGCCAAAGAGAGCGGGCTGGACATCGAAGACGTCCGGAATAACTTGCCTCAGGACCTCAGTGTGTGGATCGACCCCTTTGAGGTGTCTTACCAGATTGGGGAAAAGGGACCCGTCAAGGTGCTTTACGTGGATGATAACAACGAGAACGGGTCAGAGTTGGACAAGGAGATCAGAAACAGTTTTAACCCAGACGCTCAGGTGTTCATGCCAATCAGCGAACCCGTGGGAGTCTCCTCCGAGTCCAGCTCGCCGTCGCCTCCTTTCGGCCAGTCTGCTTCGGTCAGCCCCTCGTTCATGCCACGCTCCACTCAGCCTTTAACCTTCACCACAGCCACTTTTGCCGCCACCAAGTTCGGCTCCACCAAGATGAAGAACAGCGGCCGCAGCAGCAGCAAGGTGGCGCGCACCTCTCCCACTAACCTGGGCCTGAATGTGAACAACCTACTGAAGCAGAAAGCCATCTCCACTTCCATGCATTCTCTCTATGGCCTTGGCCTCGGAGGGCAGCAGCAGAAGCCTTCAGCGCTCTCCCCTGATGCCAAGGAGTTTGTATACCCCAACCTGCAGGGCCAGGGCAGCTCCACTGCGATGTTCAACAGTGAGAATCCCCTCAGCCTCAGCCTCAGCCCTCAGCAGTATAACAATGCCTTCGATGTGTTTGCAGCCTACGGCAGCCTCAATGACAAGTCTCTCATGGATGGTCTAAACTTCAGTCTGAGCAACATGCAGTATTCTAACCAGCAATTCCAGCCAGTCATGGCTAACTAATGAATACAGAATGAATTATTTATGAATGATTGTTGGCAAAAGAAGAAAAGGAAAAAAAAATGACGCACACTAGTAAAGGACATGAAAAGGAACTGTGGACATGGAAACAAAAATCCCTATTAGTCACTGAAAAGCGCATGTGCCCAAGGGTGTTGTCTTTCTGTGCCCCCTTGAGTTTGTTTCTACTAAGAGCTTGTTGTACAAACGTGTCCAAGCTTGGTTACTTTCAGTCAAAACACATCATTGTTTTCTTTTCCTATTTTTGCCAACAAAGCACAAAATAATTTTTTACTATGTTTTAAAGAAAATACTTCTAAAATATTAAAAAAACATAAGCTTCAAGTTCTGGCCTCTTACAGTATTTTAAAGTTGGTTAAGACTTGGCTGATTTTTAAGAAATTGGCACTAACGAATATATATCTGGGGTTACTTGGTCTTTTTTCTAATTGTATAATTTAATTGAGTACAGAGTTTGTAAAGTATCAGAGTATATATATTGTTTCTACGACATGGTATTGCATTTATATCTTTTTACTACTCCAGTGATCTGTGATGGCTGCAGCAGCTTTATGTTATTATATATTTTGTTTTTTAATAAAATTGTTGAGGAAATCCATCTTTAAAATAGATCAAATATTCTGAAGATTGTGTACAGGATATTCTTTAGTGTCGGAAATTCAGTGTAGGAATATTTGCTTTTTTTGAAACACAAAAGTTGTATTTTCTGTTAAGAGTTAAAAAGATTTTTGCTATATTATGGACAATGTAATCGTATATATATTAATTTTGTACCTACATTGTGCAATACTTGATAAAATACGGTATAACAAAGTATTTTGAGTCAGTGTCTTACATGTCAAGAGGGACTGAAATAGTTTATATTAAGTTTGTATTAAAATGCTTCAAAATATATGCTTGTCTTTATTTTTTTTTATTTCATATTTGCACCCTGGCCTTTTTCAATAAAAGCAACTTTAGTCGAAAATGAGCTCTCAGTATGATTTTTTTGTTTGTTTGTTTTTCCATCATTCCAGATATATCGTAGCATGAAAATCATAATGAAATGGTAGAGCGAGTATGCCTTTGAACCCACAACAGAGTTAAGATGATTTTAACTTGGCAGCAGTGTGGGGTCAGCAGGCCCAGGAATGGTTGCTGAGAAGTCCAGTCTTCTGTCTTTCTATCTTTATGACACAAGGCAATTGTTTTAAAACTGGGTAGCACCTTGAAGGCATAACAATGCAACCCATATGTTGAAAATTTGTTGGTATTGTTAGCAGCAGCAGCTTATAGTGGAGGGATGAGGTTGTTGTTGTTGTTGTTGTGGTGGTGGTGGTTGGCTAATAAACTAATTTATTTGATTATACTGTTCGTTACTGAGAAAGCGATTGATTTTAGGCCTGCCTTATGGGCTAATGAAGCAATCAGATGAGTAAGATGTGAGGGGGAGGGCAGAGTATTTATTTTGTATTTCTGGCTTACATCAGTGTAGGACATTTAGCACCTGGGGGTTATGAGCATTCCAAGCAGACCAGTCCAAAATAATGTGTCTCCAGCAGCATGTGGGTCAGATGACTTTCGAAGGAAATGTCGACAAAGCTAAACAGACTCACTGTCCTGATTTTTATCTTTCTTAGTATTGTAAATGAAAACAAACTGGCTGGACAACGTCTCAAGAATGTCACGTGCTTCCTTTTTTACTCTGTAATTTAGGTTACAGCTTTAAGTGTGTGTATTCATAATATCAGCAGGTAGACCTAGTTCATGTTGTACAGTTATTAGGCTTTAAAGTTTGGACAGCTTTACTCATTGATTGAGTAATCACGCCTGCAGTCATATATGTGGCAAAGGTTGCCTCAAAACATTCTGAATAAACTGCACGTTCAGCTCTATGGTGTTGTGTCCGGCCTCCCTCTGTGAAAGCTTGTTACTTTTGTGGACAGACCAACCTTGCTCCGCAATTAGTCTTGAAATGTGCACTTTGTTTTCGCAGCTGAGTGTAAAGCCCCTCTCGTGAGAGCTGAGATTAGACTGTTCACGCATTCACAAAGCCTGCTTGTTTATTTCCAATGCTGCAGTTCAAAAGTGAGCAAATACTTATTGTGAACTTGGATATGACCAAATCGCATGTTCATCCAAGGGTTTTTTTCCCATTGGAAACCACTAATCTTTGTTACTGTTGATAAAGCGTTCTAGAATGTTCTGTGCTAGAAGATCTACATTTTCAAAATCAGACTGCTGGCTTCATATTTACTGCTACTATGGATTTCATCTTTACCATGTTTTCTTTCTGAGTTTTTGATTGTGTCCACTGGTTCCAATCACAGTTGCCTATAGGGTGAGATGTGTTCCTGATACTACAGTAGGAATTTTATAGAGCAGCTGTATTGCCACGAATCATCCAACATACTTTAAAGCTGTGATGAAAACTCCAAGCTGCACTGCACTATATTGAAACAATTTCCTGAGTATTAGGACCTCATCTACTTTCTCTTTGAGCAATAGACTTTCCTGATGGAAGACATATAAGGGTTTGAGGGGCCAAGAAGTGAAAAGGGTCAGAAGAACCTTATGTCGCCTTCACAATTGCTTCATGAGTTTGGTTCACCAAAGAACATACAGTAAAATATACCAAAAGCATTTCAATATAGTGGATTGAAGACACCCCAATAAGTTTGGCTTATGGTGTCATTTCACATATAGTCTAACCATGATGTAGCCAGTAAACTCTATCAAAATAAATATCAAACTCTGGCTGCATATGAAGGCCACTTTTGGTATGTTACTAGTCAACATAGAGGTTGCTGGCATGTACAGTATCTTAGCGACGTTTCTGGGAAACTAGGTGGGGCAAAGTGCGTAAGTTCAGTGCCTTTACAAAAATGCTCGGTATTTGTATAGAGGTTGAAAATCAGGTCAATCAAGTACATGAATTCACCATGCAAGACTATTTTAAACCCAAGTGGAAAAGGGAAAAAAGGGAATCTTTTGTGATCACGTCAGCTTTTATGACGATTACATGACGCGTTTAGCCACTCTTTTACTGAGCATCACAATAGAGGTATGAGACAAAGTGGTATCAGAATGCTGATGCTTTATAATCAAAGCCTGTAGATCATTGCTGATTAATCCATGACGTCACAAATGCACCCAATTATGACATCACAGCAATTGATCTTGTAATTTCAAAACAAATCAATGACACAAAGCACAGGTTGTGGCATCAAAAAGACACATTTATATAGCAGCTCTTGGAAAATGGCCTTTTTATTTTTATATCATCATCTGTGGTACAACGGCAGGGCTTAAGTGGCCAAAATGAGGAATTGATTCTTCTGCGACAAAACCCTTCGCACATAGAATGACTTGTGACTGAGTAGCGTTCGAGCAGAAGCAGATGCAGTATTGATGGATTTTGTTTGCCGTTGTTGTGCTTCCCTCTTGGAGTGTATCAGTGGCAGCGGCGGAGACCATTCCTCTCCCCCCGGTCCCTAAAGTATTTGATGTTCCCGGCCCTGTGTAATTTAATCTCGGTTGGCTCCCTGCAGCTCTCACCCATAAACCTCTGCTCTTATAATAGGAAGCTGCAACACAATTTCTCCTCTAGTCTAGCTTCCTCTGCTCAGGAGAGATAAGACAGCAGTTTGTTTTGGTCACGAATTGCCCGCTGGAACTTAATTGTTATGCCTATGTAATATATGGTAGCCCTGACTACATGGAAATAGGACCTAGCCACTAGCCCCCTCTGCTCCACTTGTGTCGAGTACTTGACGGACATTAGATTTCGTCGGGATAAAACATAACCTTTTAATCAGAACAGCCTTTTGTTAGGCTTTCCCAGCTGACATGGCCAGTCATTTAGATGCTCCAAACATAAGCCCTCTCCTATGGCATACTAAGCCTTTCTTTTGGTCTCTATAAATTGGTTTGAGCTCAGAGGCCTCGCGAAAAAGGGGCTGTCATGCACACACGTGTTCACACTCCTTGAAAAGGCTTATGAGGAAACACCCCATATGTCAGGCCTGAAGAATTCCTCTGTGATGCAAGCCAGTAGAATCCCTGTCAGGCGGCCTGTGACCTAAAGGAAACTATCCATCAGTTAAACCCCGTGTGGAACTGAACTGTTTAAAATCTCCACTCTATACGACTGACGTAACAAGGCCCACTGCTAAAACTGGCCTCTTCAAAACATTTGCTTAAATGTTTCGCCTTTAAATTCAGCATGAAGCTTCTGTTTCCCCCATGCTTCCCGAAGAGTGGCTGCTGTGCTTCCGCAGCAAGTCGGCTAGCCGCCTTACATCAGCAATGTGTCTGTGTCCACTGAGGTAGGAAAAAAAAAATCAGTGCAGCACTCAGAGGAACTCTCCCCAGTCTAAATTATTCAGCACGGATGAAACTAAAAGGCTCACTGATGTGCTACACAATTTTCAGCTAAGGTCAAGGTAAGATGGAAAAATCCATGACTTTTGCTACTTTGTCAGTGTCAGTGGAAGCATATAGGCTAGAAACTCTGGACTGGGTGCTGAAAGTGGAATTACAGACATCTAAAGATTGAGAGACACCAAAAGACAGTGTCTCTCATTCTCTCAGATAATGACAAAAAAAGAATTCCATTTCTTTGCCAAAAATTTTCCAGTCACTGTGAGTTATTCAACACTCTTTGTGACACTCAGTGGAGCACAGTTCTAAATTTAAATGTAATAGGTTTTCAAACGTGTTGCAGGCTTTTTTTTTATTATTGCAGGTTATTTTTAAGTAGCTCAATTCCAGGTTTTGCCCTCGCAGGAGATTTGCAGTAACATTTGCATGAGCAGCTAGCAATATGATCGTGTTTACTTGTATAAAAGTTGAAAATAATTCTTATAGTCATGTACAATAAATAGAATAAGAACAAAGGACAAACCAAACATATGCCTGGGGCTCAGCTTCACGCTTGGGAGTGCAAATTTGTTCGGGGTACAAATATTTAGAAAAAGACAGAAGAGAAGCATATCGTTGCTGTCCGTGGAAAAACATATATTTCCAAAATAGTGATTTTATAGGGCCAATCTACAATGTTTTTGACCTTTAATGTAAGTTAATGAAAAAGTTCTTATTCCAAGCAATTTTAGAACATTTCTGTTGGTCCATTCATCATGAAATTTTCACATAATGTAAAGGGCAGTCACCCTGTTCAAAGCATGTAGATGAATAAAAATCATCACAAATGGAGATATATGTTTTTTTTTTTTGGCCCTGTGATGGACTGGCAACCTGTCCAGGGTGTATCCTGCCTTCCGCCCAATGACCGCTGGGATAGGTTCCAGCTCCCCCCGCGACCCATAAGGATAAGCGGCTTAGAAAATGTGTGTGCGTGTGTTTTTTTGGAAAGTGACATATCCTGGCAAATACTGTACATTCATTTACTACCAGTGGTGTAGGACGTGTATGATCCTGTTGGTTGTTAATGAGAAGCTATATCCAGTGGTATATCCAGACCACGTTTTAGTGGTAGGGGAAATGGACAAGGTTTATAGCCTCTGGGACTCGATGATCGTTTGTGCTTTACCTATAAGATTCCCAAATTTGTCTGTCACAAATACCAACAGTGTAGAAATCCTGCCTGCTCATAAAATGAGGAAAGTTGTGTTAAATACAAAGAGTTCTTTGGTAGTTCTCTAGTGGGGCAGGCCATAGTAGCTGACACAATATAAAATAGTTTATTGAGACATATTTGAATATACTTTTTTTCTTAAATATAAAGCAGGAAACAAATAGGACAAACAGTGTTGTTGAACCTATTTGTATATCGCAAAACATTTTAGCACGCAACACTGCGTATATGTTAGTTTAAGAGCTGCAGATGGTGTTGGACGTAGTCAAATTTTTGTTGTCAGGATTCATGTGAGACATGTCAATAGGCCTATTGTTCTTTGGACCATCTCACTACATTATGCTGTGTGTTACAACTTGCTTGCTTGCGTCCTGGTCAATCGTGACATTGCTAGATTTAGACTCTGAGCATGTACACTGTCAAAACTGTTATTATACAGGTAACATACAGTGTGAATGTACGCTTAAAGGCACAACAGAGGTCTTAAGGTCCAATTGTGTAACTTAAATGAGTTTTAAAGGTACATTACGCTCATTTTCCCAAGGGGAAAGGGGCACGTTGTCACTCAGAATAAAACCTTGTACCTCAGAAATTGTAAACTGAAAATAAAAAAAAATGGAAAGTCCCCACAATGTGAAGGACAGTTGGCACTTTTAAATAATGTATAAAATAAAAAAATAAATAAAAAACAAAAGTGGAGATACAAAGTTTTGGTCCGACAGCAACAACATTTGTACCTTTTCATAACCTAATGTTTTAAAATCCAACGTCTGTCAATGTGTAGGGAGTTAATGCACTGAAAAGATACAACTGCAATGAAATACAGCACAGTTATGTCATCTGACTAAAGACATTGAAGATGCAGCCTTAAGGGTAGCACCCCAGTGACAGTTCAGTAACTTGTTCCTGATATGATTTCTCCTATTTGAAACTAGCATACATTTAACAAATTAACATCACTGCTGATTTCGACGACATCAGAACATTTAACCCCCATTAATATGAGTGCTAAACAAGCTGTGAACCAGACTGAAATTTTCCTTTCTTTCCTCAAAGTCATATTTTGTTGCATAAACCCTTCACTGTTTCACATAAAGACTTTTTCTGTAAGCTCAGGTAGGTGGGCATGGTAGTCAGATCCCCCCTTTAGGATTTCTGACTGGTGAAACTGGGGGTGTTACGACTTGTTTTAATCCTCCCCAGTCGAACGGGATGTTCAGACAGGAAACAGCTGTAAAAAAGGGTCTAATCCTCAAGAGTGATCCGTCACATTATGAGACTGCAGTCTGCAATATTTCTGTAATTTTACTCGTATCATCAGTTGCCTCAGACATATTGCAAATGATGTAATCACTGGTAATCTGGGCCTGTGCATTAGATCATGGATGTACATACTCAATAGATGCCCTTTGGCTGTTCAGTGAGCTTCAGAGAAGAAACAGTTCTAGTGGAGGTTGAATATCTTTTGTCTTTTTTCAGATACAGTACATAGATTACTTGGTTTTCAGAGGATGTTTTTCCACACAGGAGGTTCAGAGAAAACTTTATACTCTCTAAACTTCAGACTCTCAGGATGAGACAGAAAAGTAATGGAAGGAAGACAGATTCCACAGAGACCTTTGTCTTCACATGAAGCAGTTCCTCTTCAAATCAACTAGAAGGTTTTCAGTGAGTTGGAGGTCAGAAAACTGAAGATTGGCCAGTTGGAGTGTGAAAATGGAGGAATGCTTTGAATCACGGTCATGCTGGAAGAACCAGCAACAACCCAGTATTAGCCTCTGGGTACAGACAGCCAGATATTTCTCTAAACATCCTGAATCTTCACAGAGTCGATGGTGTCATGTATGGTTGTGATGATACCAGAATTTGGACCTCAATACTGATACCAAGTATAGTATCACACACAAGCAGCATTGTGGTAATCTTGGTCCTGGAGATCTACCACCTTGCAGAGTTTAGTTCCAACCCTAACGTGACACAACTGACCTATAGCCTAACATTCATCACACTGTGTTTAACATCAAAATAATCCCTTCAAATTTCATATGGAATTTTAATACATTTTGTCAATAATAATATCTTGTTCATTGACATTTCATGGATTTATCAAGAAAGATTGCTACTATCAATTTCATAATTTTTGTTCTGGGAAAAAAAGCAATTAAATTTAATATGGTCACGCTTCCTTCCGTTCTCTGCCTCCCAACCTCCAGACTCCATTACCCAGAACCCCACGCTGAATCACATGACCTCCGATCTCCCTCACATGACTCTACACCTGTCTGCCTCACCTGACTATTGATTAACACCACCTGTACCTTGTTTCTAGTTACTGGTGGGTTTAGTATATAAACCCAGGCTTTAGCTTATGTTCTTTATGAAGTATTGTCTTTGTTCTCAGAGCATTACTGAGTCTTCTCGTGTGTCTGAATGCTATATCGTGTATGACCCTTGCCTTGTTTGTTTTGTCGACCTTGCCTTTTGCCTTGCCCTTTCAGTATTGTTGTATTTTCTGGTTTGACCTTGTTTCTGGATTTTGGACATTGCTTTTTTGGCTTCCCACATGGTTACTCTTTTTGTGTTCTGGCTTTTGACCTTGGACTAGATGGCCTTGATATATAGAACCAGAGTTCTATATAGAGCCGTTTTACCATTTCATGCTTAAATGGTTCTTTACATGGTGAAATCGTTCTTCAGACTGATGGAGAATGCGTTGTGTATGCTTCAATAGAAGAACCCTTTTTGGTCCTGTATAGAACCATATACAGCTCTTTTTAAGAGTGCATGACATTTTAAAACACAGATATTAAGGTTATAATGAATAAGCTAGATAACAAGCTATTAGAGGTAACAATTCGCTAGCAAGCTAATTTCAGTATATTGGTTGTTGTCCTGTTGCTGTTAGACATGCTATACTAAAGCAGGTGTTTTGAGGGTGAGAACTAATTAATGTATTGAGAGATTAAATTAATAAATAAAGAAAGAATTATTGATCATTTATCATTCACTTTGGTGCCTCTTGCCAGGTCAGTTGAGAAGTTCTAATGCATTTAAATAGCATTGAATTCCATTGTTCTGGAACTGGACTGATTTCAGTATGGGTAATTCTGACCCACTTTATGCTTTTGTGTAGGTTTTTTTAGTAATGCATTTTGAAGTCAACTAAATCTAAATAGACCTTTTTCACCATGTTAGTTCCTGATCGTAATAAGCCCGATTCATCATATTATATCAAAGACAAAATTTTTGTTTTCGAGTAGCCGTCCAAGGAAATGTAATGACTTTTGTCCTTCTTTTGATGTCTTTTGATTTTTCACTCATTTTTCACTTACTCAACATTTCACCTCAAGAAAGATGCATTAAGATGCCTGATTGACTTTACACCAAATAGATTATGTTGACTGTATCACGTGTTGGCGAATAAAACTTTTGTGTTTCAGATATGCTAATGTCTCTGACTGTCTGCCAAGTTACAGTATTGAATGGCTTGCTAGTCTTCCAGGCATGTAGTACAAGAAGCGGAACATGTGTAGGTCTTTTTATAGCCATTACCTGATTTATGAAGGTCAGCAACACTCTGTCTCCTTTCATTTTTGTGTTCTCTGACCTTCCCTGAGTTGATACATGAGTAATAGAATCTGGTATGTGTGTCACCTCATATTTATACCCCGCTGAAAAAGGAAGTCACGTATGACCGCTCAAGAGATGCAATGACTCAGATGAACTTAAAAGTGTAACATATAAATGCCAAGATAAATATATTGCTGTTAGGAGAGACAGACGTTCTTGACTTTGAACCATTTTTACCTTAATTGAAGGTTAGCATTTCCCCCAAAGGCTCAGAATAAGACTAAAATGGTAAACAGCTTTAACCCCTTAAAATCCCAGGCTTGTTACACACTAAGGCTTATTATTCCGTAACTACAGGTACTTCAATGCAAACTGGTTGAGCTATTCTTAGGTTATAGGAGTATGTAGTAAAACCTTTAGGCCCACCAGCAGGCCCTGCTAATTTTAGGTGTTAACTAAATGACACAACCGTTTTTGTTTCTCTTTACAGAAGGTGGACTCAGGACAGAAGTGTGGCTATGAGAAATAAAGTGGATATCCATAGTCAGGTAAGAGCTGAAAAGGAAGAGAATCAGGAGGGACAGACAAGGCTGAAGGCTGTTGACGCTTTTTACTGTGCTGATAGAGCAGGATATCAGTTAGATGCTTTTGAGCTATCATATGAAGGACTGAAATATCTGTTCTTGTTTTGGCTGGTAGATTATTCAGAATTTTGTCGTCTCTGATGAAATATTCAGCTTACCTTGAATACTGGAAATGATTTAATGCATTTGCAATTGTGTATGTTACTCTTTGTGCTGATGCTACATATATAGTAGCAGCCTACAGGCACTTTTCAGCATGTTGGAAAAAAACCCTGGACAGACAGAAAAGGCTTTTTTCCTTTTCTAGTGTTTATTTCCTTCTCTTCTTAAGGCCCTATTTTGGTGCAGACACAAGCACAGTCTAATGGTATCACACAATTTGGTTAGACATGTCTGCATTATTATTAATAACAATAATAATAATAATAACACTAACTAGTAAAGGAGAACAGGCAGGGTAAGATGTTGTGGGACATGGCCATCACCACAGACTGTGTGGTCAAAGCCAATTTCCCAGATATGATGTACCTGGACAAGACTAAGAGGCATGCCACCATCGTGGACATCCAAGTCCCCCTGGTCAAAAATATTGTCCATTGAGGTCATTCCAGTTGTATTGCGCTACTCTCACTCTAACCTTTACCCCATCCCTCTTTACAGCTTTGCACAGAGTTGATCATGCAATAATGCTTTTTCTATTACTACAAAAATAGGACCACTGGCGATTAATCATGTGTAGATTGATCATGTCATTTGTTGATCATGTCATGTCAGTTGTTATTTTGCTCTCATTTAAGTATTGATAGTGCCCCCCCCATCATGTCATCTTCTGCATTTGCCGTACATTGCTTTCAGTGTAGAACACTGCACAGAACCAAAGATAGACAGTTGTTAGCAGGAATGCTGGAAGGTGTTCTAACAAGGTGGTCTAAGGGCATTTTCTTGATTTTTGCATACACTCCTAAAGTCACCTTTAAAGGCATTGCGTATAAAATGATACCTACATGTTTCATATCAAAATACTCTTATCTTCATCGCTATTTTCCAAATCCGCTGCAGAAACTTCAGCAGCTGTAAACTCTTTGCACCCCATTTCATGTGTCTCAGATGTCGACTGAATGAAGACTGAAGGGTTTCTGACGTGATGGGCAAGTCCCTAGTGATTTCTTGAGTGTCCACTGGTCAGTTTCACTCAAAATGTAGATTGACATGAATCTACCAATTACACATAGTGAGAGGCAGATGACGTGTATCTCAACCGCTCTCCAATGGTTACACTTGGCTTATTGCGGCCTTGCTCTCCATCCACTGCAGGAGCTACAACACACCTTCATGACGTCAGAACATCACCCTCATTGGCTAGAATCTCCAATGACAAACATGATGTGTGTGTCAAGTATGCTACAGTTTTATTCTAAGAACTTCAGATCCATTACCTCCTTTGGTTATCTTTCTCAAAGGAGATGCTATTTATTTGATTTCCTCCCTATGGCAACTCATTTTATTAGACATGGCCGCCATACACTGTGGTATTTGTTTCCAGCAAAAAAGCTGCAAGAACCATTATTTTAAAAGACATAATGCCCATGTAGGTCATAATTTCGTCTGTAGATTTCTTCTCACCCTCCTGGCCATATGGCTGCCTTTGTAATTTTGTAATTTTTACTTTATTCTCAAGTAAACGGTTCTATAATAAAATAGAAATAAAAAAAACATATTTCCTAAAAGTGTGGCTCTAGCAGGTATTCCATGTGTGACCTTTCCCCCCATACACCTTAACCCATCATCACAGTCATCAGCAGTTCATGCTGACCATTTAGTTAGCCAAAGTCAGGCTACATTGAAAAAGAACGCAGCCATAGGCTCATAACTCCAGATGTGAGTCACGAACAATCTTGCGATAAGATAAAATTAAAAGGACAGACTCTGCAGATTCAGGAAATGTTTGAAACATATTTCTATGCTGTATTATCTCAAAGATAGGGAAACATATAAAGAAACATCAAATTTGACACATGGATGCATTCTTGGACCCCAGAGGGTTGAGGGTGTTGACAGTTTTAGCAGAGTACAGGTGACGTACACTGTGACATCATGCTAAATCCTATGTGTGTTATTTATTAATTTAATGCATTTATTGGTAACGTTTCACTGTGGGTCATGTTCATAAGGTTACATGACAATTTCATAAGGCTTTTATAAGAACTAACATAAATCTACATGAACATTTGTACAGGCTTATTCCAATAAGCTGCAGTTGTCATACAGGCTGCTTTTGTCAGCTTCTGTGTCAAGTGGCACAGGTTTTTGTTGACATTAGGTGTCATAACAACCTGAAATGACAGCATGTCATGACAGGTGACTTAGTGGCATTGTATCCATTTCAAAGTTCATCTCCTGTTTCTAAGAGTGTCCATTTCACATGCAATTCTTAAAATACCATACTGGACATTTTAATAATGACAATATTTCTTACTGACGTTCGTCAGTCGTTCCCAAAGAATGGCCTGAAACCATCCTACATCAAAGTAGTTTTTTTAATGAGAACTGAGAGGAAGAGAGGAAGGAAAGACGTGACTCTATGAAGCAGGCGTTTTACATGTCAGAATGTTCAGCAAAAAGTGATTGTACAAACTGTTCATTTCTCTTAATAGGCAAATAAAATGTACATCACTCACTTCAGCCTTTTGGCATCACTTAGAATTCATAATATCTTGTAAACATCAAAATGAAAGTCAGTTTACTAAAAGGCCAGAGAAAGTGTACATAACTGTTATTACACTGTCATGGCATTACCATTATAATAAGAATAAATGTGATTCTTTCAAAAATGTAGTTTACAAGATTTATCAGTTACCCCAGATGCAGTCAAACAGCCAAGGCATATTTCTTGGTCTTAAGTATATAAGTGAGGCATCTTGAGTTTGCTTCTTTAGTTAACTACAGGAGATGCTAGGCTAATGTTGCTAATAAACACTGGACTCTGTCACCAAACTTATTAAATACATGCCCAAAAATGTCTCTCAACCCACTCAAGACACATCCAGATCTTCACTTGTTGTGGTTTAGAACACGATATGGCTTACTTTAGTCTATAAGAACTAAAATAAACCTCTGCATAGGTGAATAGTAAGGCAGCCATTGTGAGTAGCCAGTGTGAAGCCCAGTCTCACATCCTCGTCTTGAATTTCACTACCCAAAGACCCTCAGACACAGTCAGCCAGCACATTTTCATTTTAAGGCAAGTAATTATAGTTAACTGTAAAACTATCACTGATTTAATTCAGTTGTGTGCTGGCTGTGTTACATTTATTTACGATTATATTTAAGTTCACAAAAAGTCAGGCGCACACATATCTATCTGGTTCCTCCCAGAATATTTGATTGACAGCTCTGATATGAATGATTTGTCCAATAACATCGAAAAATCATGGCCAGAAACCAGGAGAAGTAAGATCAGGATGGAGATGTATAAGTAAACTTTACACCAAAACTATTTTTTCCTCAGCACTATATGTGGTATGCACTTCTATAGCCTAAGAATCGCTCAACCAGTGCGTTGAAGTCCCTGTTGCTGAATAATATGCCTTAGTCTATTATAATCCTGAGATTTTATGGTGTTAACATGATTTTTTTGCTAAACTCTACCTTTAAGGGTCAGAGAAACTATACATAACTCTGTCATAACAAAGTATCAGTATCAACGCCTTCACAGTATAACTACAGTACAGTAGACTATCATTTCAGTGTTACCACAAAGTGTCAAAACATCTTATTAGCAGGACTCACCTTTGTTTGATTTTGCAGCCTCACTTGTCAAGTTATGTAACATAATCACCATTATGTGTTTGACATACTAAAAATACACTTAGCTACAGAGTCAACTGCCATAACATGCTGTGTTATTTCACCCCAGAAAGTGTTGTGACAATGTCTAATGTCAGAAAAAACCTCTGTCATCTGAGCAGGGGTGGATTTAGTGATTCTGGGCTTCTAGTCAAATGACAGGAATGGGGGCCCCTGGAGGCGCATAGTTAAATTAGCTGAGGCTCTGTGCTGCTGAAGTGGTGCAACTGTGAAAAACTGCAAAAATGATTTCAAGTGAAATCATTGTAAATAAAAAAAAAAGATCTAATAATTCTTATTGTGAGATTGTTGTAAGAATTGTATAACCATTTCCCACTTCTTTTTATCTAAAGGTACATATATATCTATATGTAAATGAACTTTGTTCTGATTGGCTGCATCGTGCCTCATCCAAAAAAGCACTCAGAGGTGAAACAGCGCATACAGTTTAATGTGAACAAGTGGTGCTAAAATGCTGAAGCAGGAACAGGTGGATATATGTAAATATCAATGTTTTGTTTTTTTATAGCATAAAAGAAACAACGAAATCAAACTGGGCTGTTTTTGCAACTTAGTTTCCATATAAGGACTCTATGGACTGGAGAGTGAATAGTATGCTTTGAAACTTTGTTTACATATTAATTTATTCTCTTTTATTTCATAAAAGCAAGGAAATTTGGCTTTCCATCATATGGGCCCTTCAACATATTTCTAGACTTTTTTTTAACTTAACTGAAACGATCTCACTATATGCAAAATGATCTGCCAATATAGTGAGACAATTTCACATAATAACATTAATAATAATAATAATAATAATAATAATAATAATAAATAACAGCTATTTTTAAATAGATTAAACTGTATGACAAGCGCTGCTTACTGGAATAAGCCTTTATAATGCATATGTAGGTTTATGTCAGTTTTCATGTAGTATAATGAACCTGCAGTAAAGTGTTACTAATTTATTTGTATTGTTTGGATAACATGGAACTGAACGTGTCATAACAGATAAGCACACATAACCGACATAGCGTCCTCCTCTGCACACTCTGCTGCCTCTACTCTCTTTTGTGGATGAACTTTAGATTTAGTCAACCAAAGTGCTGCCCATGCAGATTGTTGACAAGAGGTGTGCAGACTGCTTGTGTTACGTTCACAAGTCAAACTACACATGAACATCTAGCAGGGATAACTACAATAAACAAATACAAACCTACACTGCAAAAAAGCCTGTCAGAATGCCTGACAAAACCTGTTAATTAACAGTAAAAGTGTGCTCTCAATGATGGTAAACATCTGTAAAATTACAGTCCTTTAATTTCTTAGGTTTCCTTCACTGCTTCAAACAGTTATTTTGGCCATTAAAATAAAAGCAAATATCTGTGAAATATGAGCCATAATTTGTTTTTGTGAATTGACATTCTGCTTCTGTAAATTAAGAACAGCAGTGTTAAAATATAGCATATACATGGTTAATTTGCATGCATTTAATCTTTTTTCAAAGAAATATGTATTGATCATTAAATTTTACATTACTTACTTTTTTTTACCTTTTTTTTTTTACAGTGTACAAAAAACATCTGTCTTTACTTCACTCAAATTATTTAAAAGTTCAGCTCTTTTGTTATTTTCTGGTATTGCTTTTAGCAGTTGCAGTTAAATAATCCTGAAATCTGGGGGTGCTACAGCCCCCTCATCACCCCTAATTCCCATGTCCCTCATTGTTAGCCAAAAGAACAAGATGTATCCTCAAACCTAAGAGGATTTTAAAAATGATTTTCATTGTTAGAATTACATTAACCTTTACTGTACTGTTGTGTTTCTCCTACATTCAAGGTGAACTAGTGTTGCAATCAATTTTTAAAGGACTGAGTATGTGAGGACTGGGTTGAACTGACACCCAAGTGGAGCCCAAAACAAAATCCTTTAGTGTGTGTGTTTGAGTGTGTGTGTGTGTCTGCTGGCTGCCTCCCCCCGTGGTTAGAATGAAAAACACTTGTGTTTTGGGCCGAGTGTTTTTCCTGTACTGCTCCCTGTGTCCCAGGGTGTGTGAGAAAGCTAGCTGAGTACCTGGCAGCAACTCAAGCAGGATGAATTACAGGCTAAGCTGCACTATTCAACACCCTCTTTTTTCCTGTTTGGGTAACGACTGCTTGGCTTCATCAGGGCATCAGAGAATACTAACCATCACCACCATTGCAGTGTGCCACAATACATGCACAGTCTGACCAGTGATTAAGCAGTCAGGCCCGACACCACCAACCAGGCTTCTTTGCATGAACTGCACATAAGTTAGCACACTGGAGACCGCTTAGGCCTTTACAGCGCGAAATCTACTCCAGGCTGAGATTAATGAAAGCTTTCCCTTACCCACAAGGACAGAGTAGGGCGCATTAGCATTATGTGGGACAGGAAAATGCATTAGGGGTGCAAATATGGGGTGGCTGCTTAATGGAGGCCTGTAGACTCTTAGTAATAGAAGGTTTAAAGATAAGTAGACTTTTAGAACCTACATTTACTCAGTTATAAGGTAAATGACCCTTTTAAAGTGACCGGTTCAATAGGCATGGCTAATCTCAAAATACAGTCAGCACGGTAATTATTGGGAACCTTGGTAAAGATAACTTTTCGGTTGATTAGCCCATTCGCAAACTGAATACATGAGGAAAAATCTTAATGTCAACTGAAGCAAAAGCCCTTATCTAAAAATACTTTAAATAATATTACGTGTCATAATTATTGGCACTCCGTTTACTACTGTGTGCAACCTTCCTTTTCCCAACATAGTAGCAAGAAGTGTTCTACTGTAATGCTTAATGAAATTGGACAATACAGAACAAGGAATCTGAGACCACACCTCAATCCAGAATCCCTTCAGATGCTCAAGGGTCTTAGGTCCTCTTTTCTGGACTCTCCTCTTCAGCTCACCCCATGGGTTTTCAATAGGCCAGGGGACTTGGATGGCCATGTCAGAAGCTTGATTCTGTGGTCACTAAGCCATGTTTGTGTGGATTTGGATATTTGTTTTGGATAACTGTTCTGCTTGAAGATCCAACTATAACCCTGTCTTAGCTTTTTGGCAGAGGTTCCTGGTACTTGATGCCATGTATCTTAACAAGGTTCCCAGGGCCTTTGGAGGAAAAACAGCTCCAAAACATCATGGATACACCACCATTAACGTTGGATGGGTTTCTTTTTTGCATAATCATCCTCCTTGAGCTCTATTTTATCTCAACTGACAATAAAAAAAAAAAGGTTCCAGTCAAAGTTCCAGTAGCGCTAGCGAACTCCAGGTACTTATGATTGTGGTTAGATGAAAGAAAAGTGGTATACCTTCCATATACACTGTTTTGGAGACTTGGTAACCCCAAAAATGCTGTAATCATCTGGACATTCCAACTGTGATTCTTGGAGAAATGTTTGCCACTCTTACCATCATCATCACTGTGCATGGGGTGGACACACTTTCATCTCATTTCATTTATGTATTTCTTAATCTTCCCCATGTTGATGAATGAAGGGAATTTGGCCTCCATATCACCTCTTATTTATACCCCAGTGAAACAGGAAGCCTTGGATGACCACTGAAGAGTTCATAAATGCTCAGATGGACTTTTAAAAAGATGAAATGTAAATGGTAACATGCTTCAGTTGTTTTTCGTTACATTTTGTTAATAAGGATTTCTAAGGCTGGGAATAATTATGACGTGGTTTTGTTTCCTTAGATAAAATGTACTTTGAATAAAAGTTTAAATTTCTGTCACATTTTCAGTGTGAGATTGAGTTAATTAACCACAATGATATTTTTCATTACTGTTTTGCCCATCTTATCAAAGGTGCCAATAATTATGAAGGACAGAAAATTATAGAAAATTATGAACATGATACAAGACGTGGCTTATTTCAGGTTTTGCAGAGAAACCTAAGAATTGTATGATATAATTTTACAGAAGATAGTTAAACTCGATGCAGGCTTTTAGCATATTGCATAACAACCTGCAACCTATTTCATGCTGAGAACCCTGTTAAAAGAGAGTGGAAATATTTTATTCATAATACAAAGTCTTGTAAGATTAAATTGAACTCTTCAGGCCTTTCAAGTTTCAATTTATTCTTAATGTAGAGCAGCGAAATCTGTCTAATGAGCTGGATTTTATGCTTAGGCAGGAGTCTACAAGGTGCATAAAGACAAATCCTTTTACTTCAGCAGTCCTGTCTAGTACACAGGACATCAAGCAAGATTTATGCAAAATTTCCAACGAGAGGTTAACATCACTCTGACTACATTAAAATAGTCTGTGGTTGTTAGTCCGTTACAGTGAGCAATAAGGCAGACAGTACAGTGACCAGTGACCTGGAGGTCTTACGCTAATGCACTGACCAAAGATTGTCATGTCCAATTACAGCAACTCAGTCCTGATCTAATCCCTCTCAAGCTACTAGTGAGGAGTGCGTCTGAAAGACAGCAGAGAGAAAAGTCTAGAGAGTCTGACAGCACTCAAAACCTGGATGGAATACAGCATCTGAGTCCATTTTAACAGCAGGATGGGATTCCCAATTTGGACAAGCTTGTTCTCATTACCTGATTTGATCCGTGCACTTATACAAGCATCAATTACTATAAATATGTGAATGTGGTCCAAACAGTGATGGAAGAGATGACGTTCCTTGGGATTTTATTGATGTCTAGACCTTAAGTAAAAGTTCAAGTATGTTGATGAAGGACAAAAAAAGATTACATTTGATTACCTGTCTAAACATAGCTTTAGATCACAGGTGATCCATGTCACAGGGAATTCCACGGTTCCTTTGAAGCATAATTGCCCTATCTTCAACCTGTATGTCATTTGGGCAGACATTAATGTGTGTGATCAGGTTTCAGGCAATCATGATTCACTCTCATACTGCCTGATAGCTCTGGCACCACACAACAGCAGGGGGACAGCTGCGGATAAGTTTGGCAAGTTTAGCAGGTGCACACACAATGGTTGTCTATTATATATTATATATAAACACCGATCAGGCATAACATTATGACCACCTCCTTGTTTTTATGCTCATTGTCCATTTTATCAGCTCCACTTACTATAAAGGTGCACTTTGTATTTCTACAGTTACAGACTGTAGTCCATCTGTTTCTCTGCATACTTTGTTAGCTCCCTTTAACCCTGTTCTGCAGTGGTCAAGACCCCCATGGACCCGCACAGAGCAGGCACTATTTGGATGGTGGATCATTCTCAGCACTGCAGTAACACTGATGTGGTGGTGGTGTGTTAGTGTGTGTTGCGCTGGTCTGAGTGGGTCAGACACAGCAGTGCTGCTGGAGTTTTTTTAACACCTCAGTGTCACTGCTGGACTGAGAATAGTCCACCAACCAAAAATATCCAGCCAACAGTGTCCTGTGAGCAGCGTCCTGTTATCACTGATGAAGGACAAGAGGATGACCAACACAAACTGTGCAGCAGCAGATGAGCTATCATCTCTGACTTTACATCTCTACAAGGTGGACTGACAAGGTAGGAGTATCTAATAGAGTGGACAGTGAGTGGACACAGTACATATATGTAGTGAAATGACTGTATATATGAGTATATATGGCAAAATGACAGTGTATCTGAGCATTTAAAGTGTAATGACTGCATCTATTTGTATTGTTTGTATATATATATTGTAATATATAATAATATGTGTAATAAAAGTAATATACAACATCGCTGCTGTCTGAACAAATATTTTTGTCATTTTTCAGTTTTTGACATAATATGAAAATGCCTGTTGCTCTTTACATTGTATCTGTACAGCATCTGTAGTATACAGTATCTGTAGAATAGAGACTCTATTGTTGCTTATATATAGTGTAATGATCACATATGTGAGTGTGTATGGAGCATATGAAGAGTCATTAGTACAGATCTACCCATGACCCACCTACAAATATGTTGTTTTATAGGTTAGACAAGCTTTACAGAATGTTGGCCCATTTCCTATTTAAAAACTAATGAAAAATTGTGGCACGCAAGAGTTTAAAATATGCGATTTGCGAGTATTAAAGCGAGAGTGCTTTAATACTTCCAAACAACATTTCTTTTTTTGTTTGTATGTGACACAACGTTAGCTAAGAAAGAATACACCGGGCAGAGCATGGATAGGTCAACTGCAAAGCAAACCCCCTGCGGAACCAAATCAAGAGGATGTTGAGTGCAGACGGTGCACTTGACTGAACCTCGTGTTTGTCCACCGTCCCTTTCAGCCCTTGTAGGTATCGGTGGAAATAAACAAATCAGAAAGAGGCAATGAGCTGCTCAGTGAAGACTGATGCTGACACAGAGAGGGAGAGAGAGAGAGAGAGAGAGGGAGCAAGAGAGAGAGAGAGAGAGAGAGAGAGAGAGAGAGAGAGAGAGAGAGAGAGGGAGGGAGGAAGGGAGAAGGCCAGAGTGGAAGGAAGGCCCCTTTTCAGCTGTAAACTAAATCAATAAACAATCAGCAGGCTGGCTTTTCTGAAGGAGAAGTGCATCAGCCTGAAATGCTGTTTTAGTGTGAAGTTGCAATAAAGCTCATTACTCAGTAAGCTTAACATTAGAACCTAAGCAACTCAGTTATGAAAATGGGGCTCATACTCTATGCATTTACAAAATGACATGTTATTAGCAGCATAATTGTTCTGGGATTGTGGGACATTAATATAATAATCAGATTATTTACTGGAAGAAAATAGAATGAGAATGGGTGTAAAAGGGAATTTGTTCTGCTCAAACAAAGATAGAAAATATAAAAATAAAAATCTAAAACATGCAACACATAACAATAACAATACTATATACAGTGGGCTCAAAAAGCCTGAAAGGTTTTTTTTCATTCAGACTGAGAAATAAACAACAAAAATTTTATCAAATTTAAAACAAGAAAAAATACAGTAAGAATAAATATTTAAGTCTTCACTATTTCTACATTACCTTTCAAAGCAAATTTAGGACTTTGGCCATGTTCAGGCCTTTATACAGAAAGGTCAGATTGTTTTTTTTACTCTTCTCTCTTCCAGTGAAGCTCGTGTTCAGATGACTCTCAGGAGGATTTGATCTACTCATCAGAGGCTTTTGCACTTCTGGAGTCTGTGCCAGCTTGAGTGCACGTTGCCATTAAAGCAAAAGAAGTACACTCTGTTATATATTGTTATATAGAGGAGAATGGGAATGAATGGCATGGAGGTTGGTTAGTAACATTGTTACCTTCTGGCTGTTAAAAAATAAAACAAAACAAATAAAAAAGTCTCCTTAAGTAAACAAGAAGTAAATACAAAGTTGTGTCTCTGTGGGTGGGATTGGTTAGTGCATGTGTATGCCTGCCCAAGTTTAGGGCTGTTGTCACAAACATATATTTTGTTTTCTTTTTTTGTTTGTTTGTTTGTTTTACATATTTTTAAAGGTTTAAAGTTACTGATAGGTCTGTGGCTGTCCAAGGCAGTTATAACTATATTTTAAAATGTCAATGTTTACCTTACAAACTGGTTTAAAGTGACCCAGTTTTTTTCTTATTATTGATTTTTCAAATTAATCTTCAATACAAGCCAATAATAACATAAATGAACTATACCAAATGTAAAATTGATTCCAAAACAAAACTTTTTTATAATGCCATTTATTATTACCATTTACCATTAAATATGTTTGTGGTTTTGTGTAGATTAAAAGCTATTCTCGCTATTCAAAACTGTGCCAACTAGCCTCAGCATGTTATAGGGGATGGTTGGCACAGCGTGAATTTAGTCAAAAATGTTCTAAATCCAAAAAATTCAGCTAAGATTTGTTTTCGTTTGCTGCTAGTTGGGTTGTCCTAATGCATGATATGACTGGAATATACGACAGAGACTGAAAACTGTGCCAACCAACCTGGTCTTCCCTATACAGTATAACAATGCTCAATATTATACAGCATCAAAAAGGTGGGGTAGATGAAAATAATGCATAACACACTCATACCCATATGAACAAAGCTATATGCTAAAATGACCATTCCTAAAATCACAACATGACACCGGACTTTGAGGTAAGCTTACTCTGGAATGCATTAGCGGAGTGGACGCTGCCTGTAGGCGTCTGGTTTCTTACCTCATTGCTGATAGTAACTAGAGAGTTGGAGTGAGATGGAATGTTCCATTCACCCCTTAGAACCCAGTGTACTGATCAGGCAGACGATGCCCTCACCAACAAAGCTGCTTTACTGGACATTATAATCCCAGGACCATGCACTGAACAGGGTGGCTTCGCCCTCAGAGGATGTAAAATAAATCTGCTGCATGATGTGCAATTAAAAATACGCCACTGGAACAGTTTGTTTTTCAGATGGCTTATTTTCTTGTATCCACCTTAATTAATTAATTTATATAAATTTTAATTTTTCTAATGAACATTTGGCATATGTCTCAGTATGATTAAATTGCTGTGGAATAATTTTAACAACATTGCAGGATTCACACGTCAAACGTTAATTAGACTCATTGTATTATATCTTACAGCAGAGGTATGTTATAGATACCACATACTCACCCCCAATACTTTGCCCCCTTTCTCTCACACCCACACACTAAAGGTCTGTACCCTGTAATGTATATTACCATGCCAAAGTCACATTTATTCATTTCATTTTCCAGTTAAAAGGTCAATTAAGTACAGTTAAGTTCAGGAGATTTTTCTGAGAAGATTAGATATAAGATAATTCACTAGCATAAAGATGGGGAATGTCAAAGGAACTTAAGTAAAAAAAGAAGTTTCCACAACTGGAGTTCTTAAGAATTATTAAAATATATAGAGAAAATGTGAGTCCTAACAACCACGCAAGACCTGGTAGACAAACTTGCCACCATCAGATAGACAGTATGTAAAGCGGCGTTCATCTTTGAGAGAGAAATTAAGATCCACTCTTATTTCAGATCTGAAAAAATCCACAGGTGCTTCTGTCCATCCTTCCACTGTGAGAAGACAACTCAACACTATGAGTCTGAAAGGCTGTGTAGCTGACAAAAAACTATTACTGAGAAAAGGAATGAGGCAAAAAAGAAGAATAGAAAAAGATTTACAAATCAAACAAAGAAGCTGCTGGTGACCACCTCAGAATCCAGACCTTAACATCACTGAATGTGTTTGGGATTACTGGATCATGAAAAGCAGAAAATGAAACCAAATTCTAAGACTGAACTTTGGAGGTGAAGTGAACTGAAAGCAAGTCTCCTGAAAAGAATGGACGCTGCAGTAAACACAAATTGTGGAAACACTAAATCCTGAAAATGTGGATGTTCCAAACTAATTCCCAAAAGTTGGGATGCTGTGCAAAACGTAAATAAAAAAATAATGCAATGATGTGCAAAAAATTCAAGAATAATGTTTCTTAATGTAAAACAGCAATTTCATAATCTATGGTACATATTATCATGATGCACCATAGATGTCATCTGTGTTTCCACAGACATCTGCGTTAATAAGTTGTCACTGCATCCACAAATACACTCTACCATACAAAGAAGAAACCATATACAAACAGGACCCAGAAATGCTGCCACCTTCTCTGGGCCCAAGCTCATTCAAGATGGACTGAGGTGGAGTGGAAAAGTGTCCTGTGATCTGACAAATCAAAATTAGAAATTCTTTTTTTGAAAATCATTGATGCCACATTCTCCCAGCTAAAGAGGAGACGGACCCTCAGGCTTGTTATCAGAGCACAGTTCAAAACGGTATGGGGGTGCATTGGTGTATATGGCATGGCTGACTTGTACATCTGTGAAGGCACCATTAATGCTGAATGATATATACAGGTTTTGGCAACATATGCTGCCATCCAGATGACGTCTTTTTCAGGGAAGGCCTTGATTTTTTCAGCAAGACAACATCAAACCACATTCTGCATGTACAGCAGCATGGCTCCTCGGTAAAAGAGTCCGGCTGCTAGACTGCAGTCCAGACCTGTCACACTGAAAACATTTTGCACATTATGAAACAAAAAATGCAACAAAGGAGACCTTGACCTATTGAGCAGCTAAAATCCTATATTAAGCAAGAACCATTTCACTTTCAAAGCTACAGCAGTCGGTCTCCTCAGTTCCCAAACAGTTACAGAGTGTTGTTGAAAGAAGAGGTGATGAAACACAGTGGTAAACATGCCCGCTGTCCCAACTTTTTTGAAATGTGTTGCGGTCATCAAATTCAAAATGGCAAAAATTTTTCAAAAGTGTTTCAACATTTGATATGTTGTCTTTGTACTCTTTTTATTTCAATATAGGGTTTGAATGATTTGCAAATCTTTGTATTCTGTTTTATTTCCATTTTCCACAGCATCCAAACATATTTGTACAACAGGGTTATATGTTTAGTGTGTTGTTGAGGCTCCTGTGTACTTTTTTGTCAAATATATGAAGTGTTTTTTGCAAAATACATTAAAGACCATTTTTTATTTTTTTTTCCATGATGTAAATTGTTTGGAGAGGGCTTTATACATACAAGACATGCTATTTTATAATTAATACCACCTTTTTAGAGAAATCAGAATGTGTTCTCTATTATAAATCAGCTGTTATTCTTTATATCCAAAATTGTTGCAAATGGATTCACAGCATTTTGGAATGGAACTCTTCTTTTCTGATTTTTTCCTGCTGAATAGTGAATAACTTGTACTCAATGGCCGTTTTGGCTGGAAATTAATTACAGAGTGTGTATGTGTGTGTGTACGTGTGTGTGTGTGTAGCTCTCAGAGGAGGACACTGTACTGAGCTACTTTAGTCCTTTCCCTTTACCTGTATACTTATAGACCCAAAATAACAGGTGAATGTTCTACTGTCAGCACGAGTTCAGTTTTTTGATCCCCAACAAACTAATACAGCACCTTTCCTCTTTTTGTCTCACCCCCAATTCTAATATCTCTCTCTTTCCCCCTCTCTGCCTGGCTCTGTCTCCTCCTCTAGCCCTCAGAAGCAGGTTCAGCTGCACTGCCTGGCCGACTTTAATTTCCAGCAGTAATGTTCACAGCACTGTGATTAATTAAAGCAGGCTGCCTCTGTAATAAAGAGATGTTCCACTAACTCCTGTTTGTTTTCCCAGGGAGAGGCCGCGCGCGCATACTAAACAGAGGGCGCACGGCTGAATGCTAAAACGCAAACATCAGACACAGTGCTTTCAGGGTAACAGAAGCGGTGCAGCGGTGAATAAAAACACAGGCATTAAAAGCAACTGCAGTTTAAAACCTGACAGCCTGAAAGGCCGAGTGCACAGAGCTCCACTTTTCTGTCTAACGAGGTGCATTCACATACACCCACCATCCACTTTATTAGAAAGACCTACCTTATACCTCCACTCACTGGCCACTTCATGGTGTTTATGTACATCTGTACATCATTATTCTTGGCTTTATCTAATGATGTAAGTAGTGCAGGTGGGACAATCACACTGTGGCCCAGAGCGTGGGCCCTTATAAGGACGTTCACACCCATGATTCATGGGGAGCTTACTTAAAATACTTCAACCATTAACCGACATTAGCCATTAGAGGGACTAAACATGAGAGAGGAAACAAGCACTGCTGTGTCTGATCCACTCATACCAGCGCAACACACACTATCACGCCACCACCATGTCAGTGTCACTGCAGCGCTGAGAATAATCCACCACCCAAATAAAACCTGCTCTGTGGTGGTCCTGAGGGGGTCCTGACCACTGAAGAACAGGGTAAAAGGGGCTAACAAAGTGTGCAGAGAAACTTGGACTACAGTCTGTAACTGTAGAACTATAAAGTGCACGTATATGGTAAGTGGAGCCAATAAACTGACAGTGATTGCAGAAACGAGGTGGCTTTAATGTTATGGCTGATCAATGTACATCCTTTAATAGGTGTGCAATTACAGACTGCAGCCCATCTGTCAGTGTTTTTTTAACTCCTCTCTATCCCATTTATCATTGGCCAGATTCTTACAAATGAACCACTGACCTGATATTATTTGCTTGGTTGACCATTCTCTTTAGGTCATGAACCCGATAGGTGGACATTCTACTTCAGGATTTTCTGATAGAGAGCGGAATCCATGGTTCCATCAGTTATGACAAGTCGTCCAGGTCCTGCAGAGGCAAAGTAGCCCCAGACACCCCAGATTCAAACACCAATCTCCAAAAATAGGGGACTAAGCTTCCCTTTTCAGTATGTGGGTGCAAGTAAAAGAAATTACTTAAAGCTTACAGTATTATTTGCATTGACCATTTAGGAACTACAGGCATTTTTACATAGTCCCTCCATTTTCACAGGCTCAAAAGAAATTGGACAAACTAACAAACATAAATAAAAGGAATATTTTTATGCAAATCCTTTCCAGTCAATGACTGCCTGGACATCACCAAACCAAAAACTGTGTCACTGTCCAAATACTTATGGGCCTGACTGTATTCTTAAGGGCTGTTCTGTGTAGTTATTCACAGCTCTCCCATGCGGGGTAATGGTGTTATCTACTACACCAAACCAACTGGTAGTGCAAGTCATGTGTTAGTAGGTGGGATACAGTCTCAGTGTACAAGGAGGAAGTGCAACGCAGGTGTTTCTAATAAAGTGGCCGGTCAGTGCTTAATAATGGCGAATGAGAAGGTGTGCATAAGCGAAATGTGCAGTGCGGAGCGAGACTCCACTGAATTTTACTGATGCTGAGTAATGAGGCTTGATCACTGAGCCTTGGGCAATATGTGTGAGTGCTTTGTCCAAATGGGAAATGCTCCAAACTAGAAAAAGGTCATGCTCCTCAACTGCCACAGCAAAGCACAGCTGTGTCAATACTAGCATGAAGCACTTTACTTTAAAGAGCCTTGATATTGTTGGTAATGCTATCACAGTCGAAGCGCCCTCTAAAAGGATTTGTCATAGATATGAAAGCGTATGTGTATGTATGTATGAGATGAGGGCTGGGAGGAGATGGGGGGAGATATCAGAGGCTAGTGTGTTTCTCACATCTAGGATACGTCTGCTCCATCTCGCCCCAGATTATTTTAAGATGCTTCCCCCTCGTGTAGCTCTTTTACCCCCTCTCTCTCTCTCACGCTCATGGCCGCGTGTGCTGTGTCTGTGCTGGAGCTGGCGTAGACGATGCCAACATGAGTCAGGACACCAGATCTGCACCGGCATTCACACTGCATCCCCAAATTAAGAGATGAGAGAAAAAGACTTAGATAGACGATTAAATAGCTGGATGGATAGATGGCTGGATCAATGAATGGATGGAGGGAGGGAGAGAGAGACAGCATAATTATGCCCCATATATGGATCAGCTTTTTCTATAAAATCACGTGTACAGCGATATGTGTGTGTGTGGCAACTAAAAGGAAAACACTCAACATAAATAGATTTAGGCAGCTGTTTGTGAGGGATGTTGTCCAAAAAGAGGAACAGGAGGGCCTTCATCATAACACCTACTTAAACTGGATTAGTTTTACCTGGATACTGTAATTTAGGTGATTACTGACAAGATTTGTGTTTTTAATCCAATATGAGTCTGCAGCGTCTGTAGTTTTAAAGTCTACCAGTACTAAAAAGAGTGAGGTACCTGTAGGAGTCCACTGTAGTGCCACTGTATCTTTAATTTCTGCTCTTCTTTGTAGATTATTAAGATACTGAACTTTTTTTTCATTTTTGATCCCATTTTATTCATTGTTACTCCCTCTCCTTGAATTTTCTGTTTTATTTATGTGAAGCACTTTTAGCTGCATTTCAACAGATTATATGAATAAAATGTATGACTATTTATAATAGAAACAGCCATGTAGCATGTTCTTTCCCATATGCAGCGCCTGCTCTACCTAATAACCAATATTAGCAGCTGCTTAGGGCCCCGCAGCCATCAGGTGGACCCCTAACAACTTCTGGATTGTTTACTGTATCACTATGTTGTCTAGAATGCTCGAGTGCATCTAGAGCCAGAAAACAGAGAAGAAAAAGAGAAGACAAAGAGAATAAGCTTAAAGATAAAGGTGTGCTCCTCTGTTAACTCAGGTTTAGATACTCAGGCTGTGATTAACTCTCATGCATGTGTACATGACACGTGACGTTTATGACAAACAGCCAACCACATGAAACATGAGGAGGAGACACCAAAGACAGAAAAATAAACCATACTTACTTAAATATGTAAAAAGTGGTTAAATGGTTTTAATTCAGTATGATGGTTAAATAGTTAAAAAGCAATCTGCCCCCACTGCCACCAGGGTTAGATCCTTAGAGGGTAAGCAAAAATACTGCATGGTAGGACAGAGCCCAGAATCAAAAATGCTGAAAAGGTTATCTATAATTTAATTTGTAACTTATTAGATCCTCAACTGAACATCTATTTATCAGCTATACACAAAGTAACTATTTATAAATGTATATAATTTAGAAAGCTTTTGGTAGTCACTGCTTTTAATTAACCTCTAGTTTGACAGTACTTCAGCTAGCAAGATGGGGGGCCCAAAAAGGCTAGAGCAGGCTCTGTGCATTCTCCATGTTGTTATTGAGTCCTGTGCTGACAGCACTGGTGTTGGGGGTATTGTGGTACAAAGTAATGCATTACAGTAATGTGATTACTTTTTACTGTAATAAAATAGTGTAACACATTATAGTTTGAACTCTCATAATCACATTACAGTTACTGACTTTATATTAATTACATGCAATGCATTTGAAACATACATGTAAGTATAATGTAAGATTATCTCTCCTTCTACAAAACTTGTGTGCTACTTGTAAGGGCTGACTGCACAACTTCCCTCACCTAGACAGACTTGATTTTCATTCAGGAACAGCTTTGTCAGCTTTATGTTTATTTCATAGAGTTTTGATTTAGATGCAGTCTTTAGACCGTTTCTACAGGCTAGTTTCTCATGTTTTCAAACAGCAGGAGCCCTTCATCGTTTCAATCAGCATAACTGCTCTGACTTGCTTAGAGACAGTAACAGTGATTTAAATGATGTTTACTGTGATTGGCTATTTCTAAACCAAGTACTGAAAAAGACTACTGAGGTTTCCCCTTACAGTTGGTGCAGATGTGTATGGGTTTTAGAGAGTCACATAGATGTACAGTAATGAGTAATGAGATCACTTTTCTGGGATCCAAGCAATCCAATTACAGTTTCGAGGAGTAATTTGTAATGGTAATTTGTAATGGATTACCTATCCCAACATCGCGTAGCACTGACATACATGACATTTTAATCTGGGCTTTCTGATGTGATTTGGGGAAATTACACAGATATATTTTACTCTATTAAACAGCCAATCAAATCCCTTACAATTTAGCACAGGCTGCATTGGTAAAAAATAATCTGGTTGGCATAGTGCTGTAGAAACCAACATGCCCTGCTCTGTGTACTGTCCTGTCACCCCAGGCAGTTTTACTCACTGAGTGGAGAGCTGGTTCTGTCTTTACTGTTATGTAAATAGGCCTTGATAGGTGCCGCGAGGTGGTCAGCACTGAGGGCATGACAATGGCCTTAAGTGTCCCTTGTCTTTGAAGAGCAGAGCAATTCCTTTACATTAATGACCTTTCAAATGTCCATATTTTATTTCCTTTCCTTTGAGCGAGAAGCTGAATCTTCATTTGTTAAATGTGATGCACATGTGAACAGAAGATTTTTGACCCCATAAAAGACGTGCTCTACATAAGGCTATTTTAGATGGACAAATAGATAGCTTTATTGTCCATTTCTGTAAATCTGCCTTGCCACAGCACAAGCTACACATTAAAAAAAACATAAAAAATGTACAGAAGACATAAAAATGTTACTCTATTATAGCACAGTTATAAAGTGAGGTAGATATAAAACAAAGTCTATTATTTAACTACATATAAATAATTGTGATAAAAAATAATTATTGTATATTTTCAGTGCTGTTTCAGTTTAGCCGCTCTACGGAGGTGGTAGGGAGTCATGCATTCCTTTCTGAACACTCTTGTTCCCTCTATGTCTCTTTTGTCATTTGTTCCTGTGGTGGTGCTGTGCGTAACCTGGCTTTTCTCATCCAGTTCCCCCAGGGCCCCCAAACATGGAAAGAGCTACATCACAAACACATCAGGCGCTATTTATGGAGACAGCTACTTCCCCACGGATCTACATGCCATCAGCGACCCTTTCCTCGGAAAACACAACCCATAGTCCTAGTCCTGAGTGCGTGAGTATGTCTGAGCATTTGTTGGTAGATGTTGCAGATTTATTTCCACTGTAATAAGTTAGTAGTTGGACAGTAGTTGGTTTACTGTCAATACTACACGGATAACAAAAGCCATAAACTATGTTGGACCAATTATCCATGCCTAAAGTTATGCCAATTTTAAGTTTTACCTGCTCTAACACACCTGATCCAACTCAGAACTTACTAATGAGCTGATGTGCTGGTATGAGTGCCTTGTGGCAGGGAAAGCTTGAAGAAATCCTCCAGCATTTTCCAACCTAATTTTCTATTTGCCACATCTGTAGCACACTGTCAATTATCATGGACAGCAATTATAATGCATTTCCTTGTTTTCAGAACAGAAAACTCATTGACTCAGAGCACACTTATAATAGAAGCTGAAGCAGCTGCTCATTGGCTTCTATTAATGGTGTGCATCTGTCCATTGGCTTAAGTCAACGGGTTTTCAATTCTTTTACTAAGTACAGAAAAAAAATGTCAAAATTATTGCCCATGGTATGCCACAGATGGAGCAGATTAGGCTGGTAAACCCTGGAACTAAAAAGACCTAAGGAGCCCTGACTTGCAATGGCTTATGGTAACAGAATACATGTAAAAATGTTACCTAATCAGGATACAAGTGGTAACTTCTGTTGCAGTTGCAGGAAACAGACAGTTATCAGATTACAGATATATTATAAAAAGAAGATGAGTGACTGCTGGATTGCATTAAAACCGCACACCAAATACTGTTTTTTAGACGGCAAAAATGAGACAATATCTTTTTCGTTTTCATTTCGTTTGTTTCTTTTGTGAATTTTTGCACACAATGTGAACTCACTCCACCAATGTCTGTTGTCTCTGTGGTTGGCATAATAACAGCCAGGCTAATTAGATGGTTGTGTCACATCAATTTGAGATAAACGTGAAAAAGGTTTGTCCTGTGCTTTATCATGTATGGCGTGCATTTCCAAAAGCAGCTCAAACTGAATTACAGACATGCCAGCAATATAAAAAATTTGCAATACTTTAAAAAAAGTAGTAGAAAATGTTTTTGTTTGTTTTAATAAAAATATTATGATTGTATGTGTGTACAACTGTTCAAAGCTGTGTTTGATAGTCATGTGCTGACAAGCGTTTTTGAATTCTGCTCAAAATTAGCTAAAATTGTCACTACTAAAACAGTCACTATTGACATTTGGTAAAGTTTTGGTAGTGTTATGATTATTTTGGCAGTGACAAAATGTAATGTTCAATCAGTTAATCAGTTTTAATAAAATAAACATGATTAAGGTACAGGGTCACTCAAAGCAAAAGGTCTTTAGCCTAAAGTCTGAGTCAATTAAAACTCCAGACTGTGTTTTCAACTCTGACTCTGAATCAATTTAGTAAAGTGATCTTTATAGTAAGTGGAGCTGACAGTATGAACAGTCAGGTCAGATACAAGGTAGGTGTACCTAATAAAGTGGCCAGTGAGAGTATGACACCTGTAATATCTCATTTTGTCTGTTCACCTGCTTTAAAGGTGGCTTGTTGTGATTGCTTTTCTCTGAACATATTTAATTATATAACTTCAGACAAGCAATGGAAAGATCACATTAATACAGTAACCCTTTGTATTTGGTTACAGATTACATCTTTAACAGTGCAGTTTACCCCACCCTGCGCAGAAGAGCTACATTGCATTAGTTACATTAGTCTGCTCATGTCCTGAATGATTCATGAAAGACTGGAAATCTGTCTCAGCAGCCTGGAGGAGAAAGTGTTCACCTCTAGATCTGAGTTATTTCTATATTCATTTGCATCTTTCTAATTGACTTCAACACTGCAGGCCTACAAGCTTTTAAAGAGGTTATTGTAATTACCTCATCCAAGAAAGAAACAGGTACGGAAGACGTAAAGAGTGGGCTGTTGGGTAGAAGATGAGATGTTTTTTTTTTTGTTGTTCTTTTTTTCTGACACTGTTTGACAGGTGAGCATCTACATTTCAAAACACCCTATAATCACTGTTCCACACAATCCTGCACAGCTTACGCCTGCATCAAAATGTGTCTAAGACGAGATCCATAAAATAACATTCACATATGTCCCTTTTAAAGACAATTCTGAATATATAGGAGAATTAGAGAGATAAATAACATTGAGTGCAATGAGGTTTCCTCTGGAGCTCAACCATTAATACAATGGATAAAGAAACATTTCAGGCTTTTGTGAGTGCTACTGAAGCTGTGCACTCTCAGTTGTGGGCTGCAAGCTCCCTTTAATTCAAGCACATCATCGCTGTGAGAGAAGAATGGCTTCAATATAATAAACTGCACGCTCCATGTCATAAAGATATGGCAGTCGTAATTTGTGCTCCATGACATTCCTCTATGACTCAAAGCAGGGAGTGGCTTTTATCACTGTCATGGCAGAAGAGGAACAAGAATAAATTATCCATGCTAATGCCATTTGTGGCATGATAATGTATGATTTTTTAAAGGAATAAATAAATTAAATTAAAATGAGCAGAGTTTGATATCAATAACAAATGAATATGCTTCAAACATTTTTGTAACGGTTTTGTCCAGAGGGCTAACACTTTATTTGGATGTTTCACTGTAGATGCTCAGTTTATCTTTAAGTAACATTCAACTACGTATCTACTGAATGCAACTGAAACTGAAGTTGCATGTGAAAGAGTCTATTAAATCTTATCCCTAACCCTAAACCTAACCCTAACCCTAACCCTAAGCTAAACCTACACCTACTCCTAAAGCTAACCCTAACTTAAATGTTGTTGATAATTAACTGAATATCACCAGAACTGATTGTAAATAATATAGGTATTAATAGATCATCTATAGTGGGACCATTCAAATAAAATGTGACCAGGGAAATTTCTATTAATTTATTGGACTAATATGTAAAGTTTGGGATCACTTGCCATAGAATGGCATGCAAAAGTTTGGGCACCCCTGGTCACATGACCTATTTTATTAATTTTCTAAGTGAAAATAAGTTACACATCCTTTCCAGAGAACACACTTCTGCACATTCTAATACAATAAACAATAACTGATAACGTCCTGAATTTAACCTATTGAGAAAAAAATAAAACCTGTGGCCTGTGCAAATGTTATGGCAAATTTTATATTTTATGCTTTAGTTTTTTCCAATTTGTTAAAGTCAACAAATGAACAGACATAATGCACTAAAATTTGCAGGAAAACGCCATATTAATTCACAAGTTTGTTCCCTGTAGAGGATACATACTTATTTTCACTTAGAAAATCAACAAAACATGTACATTTCCTGGGTGTGTTCAAACTCATGTACTGTTAAGAAAAAAATCTTTTAGTCATGTTTTTCAAAATTCTATATTACATCAAAATCTGTAAACCAAGCAACCAAATACAAAACAAGCATTTATCTGGCCCTTTCCCGAGGCATTTTTTGCTCCATGTTACTGCACTCTCTGTGTCCGAGCTGCTCTCAGGTCAGTGAGAGGTCAGAGCCTGCAGGCCAGGTTTAAATAACCCCCTCACTGCCCTCCCTTTTGTCCAGGCCCTGTAAATCCTCAGCTCAGGATGCATTATTGGGATTGCCTTATGTAATATCTCCCCACACTGGGTGATAAAGCTCCAAAAGCATGGCCTGTAATGGACCGACTTTGACATGAAATGCCGACATGGACGAGAGTTCTGGCTGAATCCAATCTAAATGCAAAACTGGCTATTAATCACTCCACCTCCAGCGAGCACACGCCAAGCATGCTGGCACAACATACATACACACAGTCAGTACAGACATATTTGAAAGGTGCTTTAGTAATGTGTCATATAAGGTCCACTTCATATTTGTGGCATCTCTTTTTGAATTATGTTGTGACATAAAAGCAAACTCAAAAAAATGAATTCTAAACTTTGAATTCATTTTTTATTGACAAAAACTCACTTTAGAGTAACAAAATATGCTGCCATTTGTGTTCAGGCATTTGTGATTAAGTCCAGCCAACTTGTATTCCTTGAAATGCAATATCACAAAAATTCAATTACAGCACACTGTACTGTGAGATTAATTCTGCTCGCTTGAGCTCAAGCACAACAAACCGGTCGCCTCAGGTCTTCACGGAATCCCTGTTTGAGGAACGACTGGCCAACAGCAGAACAGCAGAGCTGCACAGTCCTACGCAAGCAAGAGGATTGCCCACCTTTCAGAAAGGCCCATTGTGGAGCACGAAAGAATGGCCTGAAATGACCCTCTGAGAAATGAATAAGTTACATAATGTTTTTTTTCTTTTGGATGTCACCACTGTACATGTAACCGCACAAAGCCGTGATGTCATTTGTCACATCAGATTATACTGTCTTCTTTTCTCCCTAAACTGCCTTGACAAAAGAACCATACATGCGTATATAGCAAAAGACTAACATAGTAGAAAGAAAACAAATGTTAGAAATGATACGAATTTCAAACACACATACACTACCATACAAGTCTGCAATCACTTTTCATTTTAATAATTTTCGTAATATAAACAAATAACATGTACAATGAAGGTTTAAATATTATAAACTGGTCACTAACTGGTATTTTTAAGATGTTTTATGCAAGAATTTACATTTCTCAGGAAAAACAAGAAACATTTTTAATGATACACGTTGTTGAAGGTGAGCTTTATACATACACTAAATATCAATGCTGTATTATGATTAATACCAACATTATTACAGAATAAACATGTTTTCCATCATACATCAGCTGTTAGTCTTTTCAAAGTCTTGATCTAAAAAATAGATATCCAGCATTTTTGACAGTTATTTACAGTATTTTGTGTTGAGAAGTCAGCCTTGAAATTTGAACACTACTTTTGAAACATTAGGCATTCTGGATATTAATTTTATTATACATTTAGGCTACAGCCATCTTATAGACACATTTACAATTTCTCTAGCTTCCTACTAATTATTTAAACATATGAAGGTACACAGGACTAACATGTTAGATTTATAATCATAGTAAACAGGTTTTGTATTATTATATTATGAGATATATACATAAATAATTTAATATATAAACTTTTTTTGTTGTGTATAAATGTTTTACATATATGAATATGAACTTATGGCTGGTATATATATATATATATATATATATATATATATATATGTATGTATATAGATAGATAGAGAGGGGCTGCTGACAAAGAAACTTCTGCTGTCTTCAGAATAATGGACTGACCACCCCTGAGTTCAGACCTCAACATCACTGGATGTGTTTAAGAATGTAAGAAGCAGAAAATACAACCAACTTCTACGACTGAACTTGATGCATGGAAAAACATCTCTGTAGATGTTTTCTTTAAAAAACTGAAAGCAAGTCTCCTTAATTGAATGGAGGCTGTTATAAAGGCAACGAGTGAACACCATAAATACTGAAAATTTGCAATTTTATATCTAGTTACTGAAGCTTCTGTGTGACTTTCTGTTTATGTTTTGTTGTGTTTTTTCTTAATGCTGAATACATATATACACACACAGACATAATTATTAACACCTGTGCAAAATAAACAGTCTTTTCCATTTCTGTTGTCAGTGCAGGTGAGCTGAGCTGTATTGCTGAAATGAAACCTCGTTACCTTGATCCTCAATGTTAAAGAGGCTTTGGCATGCAGCCCCCCCTCCACCACCCGTGACACTAGAGCGGACTGCTCTATTTTCTGCAGGCACATGCACACAGGCCGTATCACGTTCTACTCAATAAACATTGGCTAAGAAAGATAATGCGAGGGGGAGGGAGCTTTATCTGCTAAGCTTGGTTAACAATACGATCTAACTTCTACTTATAGTCCAGCAGTGTGCCGCGGCAGCAGGCAGCCCTACTGCTCCCTGAAAGGAAAGCCAATGACTTGTGAAGGTCAGTGGCCAGCTCAGTCTGTGAAATTAGCTCTCTCTGTCTCTCTCTGCCTGTCCGTCTCTCTCTTTCACTCTCTCTCCAGACCTGTTGCCCTCAGGCCAGCTGCCAGTCATACAACCATGTGACACGCCTGAAGATGAGATAGTGAGGCAGAAAGAGTGTGGGAGGAGGGAGTGTGTTTGTGTGGGGGTATGTGTGTTATGTGTTTGTTTTCATATATTTTCAGCACAAAATGTCCTGACTCTGTAGCAAAATCAGAGACAAACAGGGCCAACCTACATTATCAGGAGCAGCAAAATGGTTGTGACCTTTGTTTGACCTTTTTTCTTTCTTGTTTTGAACTGAAACTGCAAAATCATTTCTTTTTAGTCACTGTGTGTACATATATATATATATATATATATATATGTACACACACACACACACACAATAGATAGTTACATATATATGATAGGCAGTATATGAGACATACAGTACTGCCCATAAGTCAGAGGCCACTCTTCATTTATTTTATTTACTATCAATGTGGCAAGTTAATTTGGCCATTTAAGGGGTCAAAAACTAAATATATATCCATTTTTTTCAGTATTAAGTATGTGCACTTTATGTGGCTTTACTACAACTTCCATTCTTTTCATTCTGTCTGCAGGGATATTTTTCCACACCTCCTAAATTCATTCTCATAAATTGGTTGCTTTTCTGCTTCTCACAACCTGAAGTAATCCCAAACACATTCAATGAAGTTGAGGTCTGGACTATGGGTTGGTCAGTACATTGTTCTGAGAACACCAGTACCTTCACTTTCTGATTTTTTACTTTTTTCCTATTCTCAGTAACAGCTTCTTGACAGCTGTTTTTTCATTTTTCCTTTGACTTTCCCCTTCCTTATGCAAGTGGACAATCTTATATCAAGTTGCCTCCTGAAAAATTAATAACTTGTACTTACTGTCTGCATTAACTAGGAATTAAACTAAAGGGGTCTCTGACATTTGCACAGTACTGTATGTATGACCCATCATTCTGACGTTCTATAAAAAAATAAACGTGTGTGGAGGGGGGGTCTGTTAGGGTTGTGTAGGAAGGTGGGGTGAGTGTGTGTGAGTGAGGCACAGACAGGACCGCCGCTGTAAGCCAACACGTTAACTGTCTTAAGTTGATTATCTGGCCTATCACTTTACTATCAGTTAATTGTGCTTAATTCCTCCGCCCTCCTGCCCGCCAGCAGTGCACTGCGATAATGGACTACTTCAGGATTGGCCAGGGTAAGAGGCTCTACATCCCTTTCAAGGTCAGGGAGAGTGTATAAAGTGTCGCCGTGAGCTGTGAGCACTGTCTCGCTCAGATAAGGCCACAAAACTTGTGCAAAGTTTAATGGGAGGGATTTTTTAACTAGAGGCATGAAATGAACACCAAACTACTGATCATTACTGTCGTAATAAGGAGCAATACAGGGCAGCCAATCAGAACAGAGCTCATTTACATATTTTCACTGTAGCACAAATACTTTGTGTCTCCCTTTTTGTTATTTTTTACTTTTTTGCATAACTATAGAGACAGCCTGAAATTACTTGAAGAAAAAAAACTTCTAACAAGTTAAGGTGTTTTTTCCTTTCCTGTAAAGTTTATCATTTTGGGCACATGAGCTTTTATTCCACCAGTGCCAATTTATTATGATATGTACACAGTAACAAAAAGCCTGTTTAATTTGTGGGATAACCAGAGGATGGATGAAAAATGGTCATTTAAAGATGAATTGCGATTGTTTTGGAACATAAAAGCACATAGATATTATATGTGGATGTCAGGGGGAAAAAAACATGAAATCTGAGATATAGGACCTTTAAATCTAACACCAAATCTCAACCTAACCATAATCTCAACTCAAAACCTAAACCTAGTCCTAACCCTAACACTGTTGATAATCAACTGTGTTTTACCAGACAGTTTAGCAGTTGAAACATTTGCATGTAATTTATAGAGCACTATCAACCATGTTTTCTCTCCTTTCCTTCAGTTAATGCTTACAGCTGAAGACTCAGCATCCCTGCTGTTGGACGTCTCATTTGATGGCATGTGAAAATATGGAAAACATTCCCATAGGATAAGGATTTCCATAAAGCCTGGTCTTATATGTCTATAATAGAAATGTAGAGGTCTGATTGGAGAGGGTGATAAACTTTCACAACGAATCCATAAATGGAGCTTTGTGATAAGCATGGCACTCTCTGGGGTATCTCCCATCACCCCTAGTGACATTGCAGGCTAAGTGCACTAAAGCCCCCCGCCTCCCCCATTCTGTACAGGTAGACTTTAATCAGCTGCCTACATTACTGAGGCAGTTATTGATAAAGCCGAAGTGTATTTCAGCGCGTGTTTACCCCATTAATAACTTGCCGACAATCCAGGCTTAAATCAGGAGCCTCTGTTAGCATGAAAGTCTTACAAAATATGCCTCCTACAAAAAACTACACAGAATGTCATTAGTTTCCAAATAAATAACATGACATGTGAGTCACTGCTTAATGAAAAAGCAGTTTAGAGATGGAGAGTGAATAATGTAGATCATAGTGGCCACGGGCAATTTCCAATATTACGCAGTGGATTTTAAGCAACGCCTTACACCAGTACGTGACATCAGCACCGCATAAAAGCGTGACGCTAGCCATGTGTCTTTTGTAATGCTAAGAGAGAAGTTAAGCTCCATGCCTCACTCTGTGCCTTGCTCTTTTTTAGCTGTTTGTCTAAAAGCCTGGAGATAAAACTCCAAAAATAGAGGAGTGTGGCAACAGAGGGAGAATGAGTCATCCATATCAGCTGTACTCTTCCCTGGGTGCATGGCAGCCTTAATGCAATCACAACACATGCACACTCTCATACACAGATTGCCTAATTGAGGTTTTAAATGCACAGAGCTGGTGCCTTTATATATTTTGTGTAATCAATACCAATACAGTTCACCAGTGTTGGGGAAGTGACTCAAAGGAAGTAATCTATTACAAATGATTAATTACTTCTCTCAAACTGTAATGGGATTATTTAATAATTCCCAGAAAAGGTAATTTCACTGCTCTGTGTTACTCTCTAAACTCCATACCAGCGACACTGGAAGTAGGGGTGTCACATTTTACATATCATTTTTCCAAAATATGTTAAATCCAGCAAATAAACAGTATTTGTGCATTAAAAGGTGCAGAAGTGTGTTCTCTGTAGAGGTCGATCACATCATCATTTACACATTATTTTAAAGACTTGGCATCATCCCTGCTCTTGAACAAGACAACAGTTATGCTGAATAAAATCATGAAACTGATGCTGTTTGAGAACCTAGAAGTTATCAAGAAACCGAGAAACAGTTCAAAAACAGCCACCTCAAAAGAATCTTTATGAATAAAATGAAAAGCTTACAGGGCTGTTTCTGAATTAAAACAGAGTCTGGTCAGTTTAGGTGAGGTTGTCTCTCTCTGTCTTTCAGCACAGGAAATGTTTTCCACCAGATTCATATCAGCAAGATTAGATGCTTTGACAGATCACTCACCAAGTCAACAGCACTCTCAACATTTATGCTGCGCTGCTCTGACTCAGGTAGCCCACACACGCCAGCAAATTATGCAAAATTAAAGGCACAAATAATCCATATAGAGGAAATTTATGTTTGAAACACATCTTGAGTAATTATGGTTGCGCATTGCAAAGCAATGTACAACTATATTGTTCTTTGTTTTATATTCTTCTTCTTCTCTTTTATTCTTATTTTTCTGCTGGATTTTTGCCGCATAACTCACCCCACAGTTTTCGAGATATCAACACCATTCCAACTCCAGGTTATCTGGTCTGATTGTGTGATTTGGGCTTGCATACAGTTTTTCAAATGGAAGCATGGTTTCCGTGTAGCAATGTAATTTTGCAGAATTTTTTCCCATAGGATAACCCCAGAGTCCAGTGGTGCAAACGTTTTGGCACCTTTCTTGTGTCACGATAATACAAATACACTAACACACACTCAACACACCACACACTCCACAAACACACTCCACACACACCACACACACTCACCTAGCAGGAAGTGGGAACCATTTAAGCTGTGCAAATATTCTGTGTTTCTTTCAGGAAATGCATGTTTCTAGTTAATATTGTTCTGAGACATATGAGTAAATCAAATAATAAAATTATAAATACATCAGTAACTGTAATTTGATTACAAGATTTTATACTGTGAAAGCATTACACCATTATGCTACAGGAAGAAGTGATCACATTACTGAACATGAACAACTTTGTACCAGCAACACTGCAATTCACAGTTAAAATACAAAGACTGTACTGGCTTATCTACATTTAGGCCTCGTTAACAAAAAGGTCATCAAGGAATGAAAATAAATGCCCTCTAATTAGCGTTATGCGAAATGAGTCATGCTAATTGGTCGCTACCAGTTTCCATTCCATGTTAGCCATATTAGCATATTTCCATGAAACGCTTACAGCCCTCAAGTATTTCATCTGGAAATGTTCCCCTGATCACACATGTGATCAATAACACAACACTACATTAGCCTGTAATGAACAGTACATTACACAACAGCACTGTTATTCATGTGCTAAAGCCTCCTGTCTCCTACTGATGTCATGGCGGATGATGCGCTTGTCGCTTAACTCTGTCAGCAGAAAGAACAGCTCGTCAGCATAAGGAACAGCAAGAGTGAAGGAAAGTGACAGAGAGCCGGCGGCTTTGTCTGGGGCAAAGTTCAAAAGAGCTCCAGCTGCTGTGTGGGAGGAGAATGATATACACACAGTCGTGACTGTCTCAAACTCAACTTCTCAAGCATCCTTCACCAAACAAATAAACTTGCAGTAGCAATTATCTACCTGTCTGAGGTACATGTGACGGTTTACAGTAGAGGTGTAAATCTCCAGATGTGGAGATTTAGAGAGGAGCCCAAACCCATTCTCAAGTACACAGATTCTTAGTTCAGTGAAATAGTGACTCAAGCAGAAGTTCTTTTTTCAGTAAACAACTTGAGTATAAGTGCTAAAGCACAAAGTTAGTCTCTTTTTATTGTACGTTTGTTGTATGTATGAAATGATACACCTAAAGTCAGTGGTGTGGCCAATTGCAAAGCAGGACAGATGTCATCAGTTAATATAATATTAATGACTAAAATGTAACTGAGAAAAAATTCTTTTGATTTGAATACGCATCTTGAGACATCTTTAGAGCTCAATGCGTCATGAAATCTCACATTTCACCTCAGTTTGATTTGATTATTTTGGTAAGATTCACAATTGTTTAAAAAAAATATACTGAATACAAAAATGTGGAGGAACTATTTACAAACTTCTCTTTATTAGATTTCAAAATAACCAGAGAGCATTACTTTGAGTGCATACATTAATTTTGATAATAATTATTTGGTCATAAAACATAAAAATATTACATTTACTGACATCATAAGTGCTACCATTAAAATGTGTCACTATTACTAATACTGATACAATAAATATTGATAAACATTTTTGCTGTCTCTTCTTCTGCTTCTAAAAATATGGTTGCTCAGAGCAGGCAGAAACAAGCTTAAACGTCCTCCAGATTCACTGAGGTTCCTTTGTCAGGCACATAATATTAAGCTAGAGAGCTGCTATGAGTCATGCCTTTTTAATGTGTTTAGCACAGATTTTGCTGTTATTGTACACAGAAGATGTTTCCTGTAAAGTGTTTGGCCTGCAGCACAGGTGACTGTGTAGACAGTACATATCACTAATGTTAGTTAACCCCTTAAACGGCCAGAGCTTTAAATACAGGCAACCTGACCGTCTGTAATATATTTCTTCATAGAGCAATCAGAAGTGTGAATGACAAGATATTTGAGGGCACAGCAAGTATTTATCTGATGGCTGACTGTCTAATCTACTTGACATTATTACCTTATCTATCCATCCAGCCATTCATCTATCCATCCATCCATCCATCCATCCATTCACTCGCTAATGGTTAACATGACACACTTCCAGATATTAAGCCATTATGGTGCAAGGGTAACGTTTGGTCTGTGTTTATGCTCAAATATCAATTTATGTTCTTATGTTAGGCATCAAAAAAGGAGGATGAGAGACGCAAGAGGCTGAGACAGACAGATATGGGGGTAAGAATAGCTATTTTATAAGAAAAGATTGAGGCACCAGTGCTTACAAACACATTGCAGGTCTTTTTCGTGAACATTATGTACACAAAGAGTTCCATAACTTTTTAACACCTTAAAATCCCAGTTTTATTACATACTAAGGCTTATTATTCAGTAACTACAGGGCCTTGCAATGCAAACTGGCTGAGCTATTCTTGGGATATAAAAGTGTGCAATAAAACTTGGAGGTGGGCCCTGGCCATTTAAGGGGTTAATAGGTGTGATATTAGGATACATAAATGAATATGTAAGCGAATATATAATATTATATACAGCCCCATTTCCAAAAAAGTTGGGACGCTGTGCAGAATGTAAATAAAAATAGAATGCAATGATGTGCAATTCAAGTAAACCATACTTTTAAAGGAAAACACTACAAAGACAACATATCAAATGTTGAAACTGAGAAATTTTATTGTTTTCTGAAAAATATTTGCCCATTTGGAATTTAATGACAACACATTCCAAAAAAGTCAGGACAGGGGGCATGTTTACCACTGTGTTTCATCACCTATTCTGTTAACAACACTCTGTAAGCGATTGTCTTGCTAAAATAAGCAAGACCTTCCCTAAAAAAGACATCGTCTGGTTGGCAGCATATGTTGCCAAAACATGTATATATCATTCAGCATTAATGGTGCCTTCACAGATGTGCATGTCACCCATACCATGTGCATGTGAGTTTCAAATGGCATCAAATTCAAAATGCCCATTAATGATAAAGCATTACATATAAAGCATTACATATATATAAAATTCTCAGTTTCAACATTTGATATGCTGTCTTTGTATTATTTTCAATGAAATATAGGGTTTAAATGATTTGCATATAATTGAATCATGAATATATAAAAGCTACCTAACTTCACTATCAACTCTAGTAGAAATCACTAATCACAGCTGGACTTCTAACTATGGTTAATATACCCTTTTATATGAGTTGAGAAGATTTTTTTTTCTCTATCCATATTACACCAACCATTAAAGGCACTACATGTTCAGGTTGGAAGTCTTTTAGTGAGAATAGATTGTCCTATTTTTGTATTTCTCCAAAAGTTGTTCAAAGCTATTGTGAAATAAGGTCAAAAGAAGGTCCTGTTGAGCCCCTTCAATGTTCAACCAAAGTTAAACCCCCTTCCTGCTGAATACTGATTTTAAGGTGTTTATAACCTAATAATAACTATTACTAAACAAATTTTAAACCATTCATAAAGGCTTTATAAAGGTAGTCTTATCGTAAAGTACTACCCAAAATTGATGCAGTTGAACTGGCACCTTCAGATGGATGCATCACGATGCATCAAAGCATTTGCACACCCTTAGAGGAATGTTATTAGCATTTAGGCCTCCAGTGGGCAGGACTACATTTTCAGGTTTGTACTGAAGCCAGCACTCCCTGCTATGGTCCTGTGCTGTTAAAAGTTCTTGTCCAGCTGTGTCCAGTGGCCGAGCAGGGCAGAGCAGAGTTCAGAGGCAAACTGCTAAAGGCTTCAGTCAGTCCTTTTGTGGCTGTAGGCTTGAGGCAGTGGCTGCAGTAGCCGGGAGTGTCTGCAGGAGCTGAGGTGAGCTCCAGTGTGCCCTGCTTTCTGACAGTTGAGGCTCATGCTCTTTGTGTCCTGCTGAAGGCCTGGATTGTACACAATGTACTGAGGCACATTTTTCCTGGCCCAGGTTCAGCTGCACTGTTTGCTGCAGTGGACTAGGGCAACACGACTCATGTTCCAGCCTTTCATCCTTTAAGTACTGCAGTCTCTCTCTGTCTCTGGCGCTCTTGCTGTCTCTGAATTTCTCTCAGACTATGTCTGTCTCTCTTTGCTATATGACAGCATTATAATATGACATACAATAATATGACAGTATGTTATGGTCACTGTGATAGGTTATGATACAATATGTTTTTCTGATATGTTATAGATATAAAAATCACAGAATTAGATCAGTCACTACATAGTAACAAGCAGCTGACTAGATGTCAGCCCATTATGGCATTTTTCATAGCGTCTTATAAACACAGCACTGCTGTTTTGCTGGTATTATTGCTTGTAAAAGGGTTCATATTGTGTATCATGAAAATGTCTTCAGGTATTGCATATTATATTTGCAGTATTATATTTCTGAAATATTGCCCATTAATGATAAAGCATTACATCATTTGCAAATGGGAGTTTGTGTTACATACACACATTCTGCATATAACACACACATGTGCATGTTCTGAATACACAGTCCAAATATTAAATGAAGGAAGAGAAGAGATGGTTCTAGAAGGTCAACTTGAAAGGAAATGTGACCACAATTTAAGTCTATTTAGATCAGCATAGCAAGAGAAATATAACTGTAATAGCTTCAAAGTAGGCATGAGTCTAACAACAAACTAACAGGCCAGTTGGTTGAATCAGTGACCTAAATATGTTCTCATATATTAGACCTCTACTAGAACATATGGCACTTTCCTCTGTAACTTAAATATTTAAAAGGTAAATATTTGAGGAGCCTATTAAAGACGTTTCAAGTCAAAACCACTACATTTTTAAATCTTGACACTTTTGCAAGTGTTACAGATCTGTGCAAAGATCAGAGACCATCCTTAATTTTCAGTCCAGCCATGAAGCACAAGTTATTCCTATTTAAAGAGATATTTCTGATGAGATTAGATACAAGATGCACTTGCATAAGGAAGGGGAAAGTCAAAAGAAAATGACTGAAAAACAGCAGTTTCCAAAACTATGCACTCCTAAAACTGTTCTTTAGTAAAGATAATCCATCTGTATACAACCATGAGCTCTCAAAGAACCATTTGCATGATTAAAGGGTTCTGTGCATCATGAAAGGGTTCTTCAGATTGATGTAGAATGTGCTGTAGCTTTTTGAAAGGGGTTCTATATAGCACTAAAAAGGGTTCTGCTATTGTTACGATGCCAAGCATTATCTCTATCAAAGAACTCTCGAAGAACCAACTGTGTAGTTAAAAAATTAATTAATATATGTAGTTAAATTAAGACTCCTTACAACTGTGCAACACCTGGCAGACCACCAAAACTGTCACAATCAGATAAACAGCACTTAAAGCTTTCATCTTGGAGACAGAGGAGAAAAATCAAGCTCCACTCTTGCTTCAGATCTGAAAAATCGTTCAATCGTTTATCAAATCGTGAAAAAGTGTTTCTGTCCATCCTTCCACAGTGAGAAGATAACTCAGCACTGTGAGTCTGAAAGGATGTGTAGCTGTCAAGAAGCTGTTACTGAGAAAAGGAAATGGACACAAAGTTCAGTAGACTGACCAGCCCATTCTAAAAAGAATTCACACAGAAAAAACACTTTTAGCAACACTAAACCGATGGTAGACTCTTTGTATGGAGATAGCCTGGAGAAGAATTCCAAACACCCTGTACTAAAGGCTCTGTAAAGCACAGAGGTGGAAACATCAAAGTCTGGAGCTGTTTTTCTTACAGTGGTGTCAGTGATATTGTGTTCATTGATGGGATCATGAGCTCAGAAGTGTACAAAGGCATTTTAAAGGAAACTCGCAGATGTCTGCAAAGAAATTGCTCAAATAATAACGATCTGAAACACTTCAGCTGAAAAAGAAAACTTTGCCAAAAAGAAAATGACAGTCTAGGAATGGTTTGTTTAAAATAAATGCAATTTGGTTTGACATTTTGTTTCCTAACACAGTGAACTTAATACATTTTGAAATAACAAATGTCTGTATAATAAATATGTTTGTTATTAAACGTACAGCAAGCATTTTTATCTATATAAACGTATTAGATGCATGTCATATCAACCTCAGCTCTATTCTATGTTGTCTTTGCTGAGCCTGCAAGCTTGTCTTATTAAATGCCGATGTTACAAATAGAGGTTTGAAGCCTCTGAAAACAGGGTTTAATGCGAAACTCCACTGACGTTCTTCACTGAAGCCACCATAGTGATCGGAGATTAGTCAATCAGCTCTGTTCAAAAGGCAAAGGAAGCCCAGCAGAATGCCAATAGCAGGAGCATTATGTCCGCCACATCATTAACAGACGGTGTCCTTGGCACAGAGGGCATTCTGCTCACATTACAGCATTTGCAACATGAGTAACGCTTTATAGACACGTTCATTGTGCTGTTGACAGCCGAACAATATGCGCATCGTTTTCATTTACAGCACCAAGTAAAATGCATCTGCCGTGATAGCTACTCTATCTACAGCCACTCGAAAACACCCAATGCTGTGTGACAGCACATCTAAGTTACTTTCTCCATCAAAGTTGGCCTTTTCACCTGGCAAATGTGCTCATGAGGAACTCTGACTTCAAAGCAGTTTCTTGTGGAGATGCACCTCCCCTGCAGCTGCCTCCAGCAGCCTCCCCTGGGTTTAAAGCAGGAGGATGTTGGCCATCTGAGAATGTGTCCATGGATGAACAGGGGAAATCAGGGTTTAACAGGCTTTGCCTCACCGTAAATGAGTAATTTATTTTGAGCTAGCAAACAATGAAGCGGCACAAATGAAACCTCAGCAAGGATTCTCTCCATGCAGCATGCAGAAGCAGCACTACTGAGGGCTGAGCTAGTCACACCGGCTAAGCTAACTATACTGTGTCACAGAAGTTACATAAAACATACACAGAGGTTTGTATTACTGTGGTTGTGCAGTGTTTCCTTTGCCGTCTGTATGACTGTAGCTAAATACCCTTGTGCTAGTGGCACAAAACCTCAGCAAAAGACACTATGTAGCATTTAACAGTGCTGCTATTCCAAATGCTAACTGGAAGCTAACTGTACTAACTGTTTCATAGAACCTACAAAACATACACAGAGGCATTCCTGTCGTTGTAACTTGCACACAGAGGTTTGTGTTCTTGTCCTTGAAGAGTGTTTCCATTGCCCTCTGTATGACTGTAGCTAATGAAACCCTAGCAAAGACAACCTGCTGCAAAAAAAAATGTACAGGCGAGCTAAAATTCCATGTTAATGTAAATTGGTTTATGTTGGCTTCGCGCTGGTTTAGCTGGTCACCTAGCATGATCATGCTGGATGACCAGCACACCAGCATCCAAAAAAATAACGTGCTGGTTTTGGTGGTGATCAGCTTAACAGCTTCCATAGCTGTTGAACAGCATACCAGCATCCGAAACACACAATATGCTGGTTTTGTTATTGATTAGCCATACTGGTCTAAGCTGGTTTCAGCAAGACACTAGCCCTGTAGCATTCAAAAGCATTCAAAGGCGATGTCCCAGACCACAAGCATACATCGGTCCGCTGGTTTGATTAGGTCGGTACCTCGCTGACTGTTTGCCACTGCTCGTCCACCCTCGGACAGAGACTTTTATTTTAGAAAATAAACTTACACAAATTTTACAAACAACTGAGAGAGAAAAAAAAATAATGACTAGTCCTAATGTAAAATGATTTTTATAGAAAATGTTGTTGCTGACACTGTGCTAGATTAAAATTATTTACTAATCTAATTTACAAAGTGTAACTAAAGAAATGAAGGAAGGAAGAATCAGTAAATTGGACTGTGAGTGGAAAATGAGCAATGATAAGTGGACTTTTGTCTTATACTCCAGTTAACCGCCAGTGGACCGCCCTTAAAACGCTGAGTAAACCGCCAGTGGACCGCAAGCTTTGCCATTAGCAGGCCGACAGTGGACCACTGTCCTCTTGCTATCAGGGGTTAGCCAAATAGCTAACTGAGGATTTGGCTAGTCAAATGTAGACTAAGCTAACTGTACTGCTTTATAGAAATTACATAATAAGATGTTTGTACTTCTGTCATTTTAGGATGTCTCCATTGCTTTCTGTATGGCTGTAGCTAACAGTATCTACGCTAACTATACTGTTTCATAGAAACTACATAATAGACACAGGCAGGTTTGTATTACTTTCTTTATTGGGTATTTTCATTGTCATCTATATTGGCTAAATGCTGCTGTTCTATACTTAACACACCACAAACCTTGACTATATTACATCTCCAAATAAAGGTTATATTTATAGAATTCTTTTTTCCTCTTGGGGAGCAGCCACATGTCCATACAACGTCAAAATGTTAATGTTTTCATTCATCTCAGGGGCATTTTGTCTCTGCAAAGAATTCTCACTCATACACACAGAACAATTCAACACATTGTATGTCTACAGATGTTTGTAAAGCTGATGAAATTAATTGTTGGTGAGGTATGATGATCAGGAGAAAAGCATTTATGGCTTTAACTTTTTCATGTGTATGTCAAAGTACAAGCTTCATGCAGCTGTGTGTTAAACATTAATCCACAGAGCTTCTAAATAATCTGCCTGGCTAAAGATATGGAGCTCATAAATCCTATGTTTGAGAAGCATAGCCATTAAAGCATGCTGAGGTAAAGCAGAGGACACTCTCCGCCTAGCTGCAAGACTGCTCCAAATTTAGCTCCTGCTCATCCACCACATTACACCAGACCTCTATGAACAGCATTTTCCTCGTCCACAGCAACACGCCACCAAAATTATTTACAGACGTAATTAGGAAAAGGTGCTGAGCAAAACATTAAAAGAAGGAGGAGGAGAGATGTTGAAAAGGTCACTGTCAGAGGCAATGTGACTACAATTTGAGTTGATTTAGATCAAAATAGCAGACAGAGAGGAACCTCATTGCAAGAGGAGTTATTCTAACAACAAAATAACAAGTTGGTTCAATCAGTGAACCAAATATTTTCACATATATAGGCCTCTGCTGGTATTTATAGCACTTCTTTCTGCAATTTTAATGTCTGAAAGTGCCACCAGAGGTGATTACATGAGCCTACGACTGTACTTTAAAGCAGTTTAAAAGGTCTTTTCAAGCAGAAGTTTAATTATCTATCAGAACCCAACTTGAGTTCAGGTCAAAAACTTCTTAAGCACAAGCAGAGCAACTTCTGAGAGCGTTCAGTTTCATTCACCACAAGAAAGGAAGTTTGTTAGAAAGGTTTCTTCTTTTCTTTCTGTGATGTTTTGCAGTGAAACACAATGCTAGAACTTCTTACTAGATACAGGCTGGAACCAAACTCTGCAGGAAGGTAGCTCTCCAGGACCAGGGTTGGTATTTGTAATTATAAATTATAAATTGTAATTATAGTTATAATGTAGTATTGATAATGGAAATTGTAATATTAATGACAACAGCAATAGCATTAGTAATAGTAATAGTAATGGAAATAGAGATAGTGATAGTACAGTAACAGTTTAGTAATTGGGCCTCTAGGCAAAGAACAGGAATGGGGCCCTCTGGAGGCACATTTTTAAATTATTTGAGAGTCTGGGCTGCTGAAGTGGTGCAACTGTATAAAAGTGCAAAAAAGGTACCTCATGTAAAAGTATTCCAAGTCAAATTCAAAGACACCTAATATTTTGGGATTATTGTAAGAATGTTATAATTACTTAAAGGGCACATATATTTGAGGTCCACTTATAACATTTGGGTGGTTTTATGTAACAAAAACAATTCATGTTAACAATTCATGTTAACATGACCATTTCCCACTTCTTTTTATCCCTTCAGTGTATACACATATGTAAATGAGCTCTGTTCTGCTCTGCTGATGGTGTGATTGTCCAAAAAGCACTCAGAAGTGAAACAGTGCTTTTAACTTGAGCATGAACAAGTGGGGCTAAACTGCTGAAGCTGGAACAGGTGGATATATGTAATTGTCAATGTCTTGATTTTTCATGATTTTAAAGAAACAAAGAATTCAAACTGAGCTGTTTTTGCAGCTTAGTTGTCAAATAAGGAGTGCATGGACCAGAGAGTGAATAGTTTGCCAGTTTTAACAGTGTTTACATGTTACATTATTCTCTTATTTAAAAAAAAGAAATGTTATATATATACACACACACCTTTATATACCTATACATACCTTTTCCTAGTGCAAAGACTGCCCCTCGTAGTAGTAGCAACAGCAAGAATAAATAATAGTTATAGTAATGGCAACAGTATTAAATTAACAATAGTAACAATAATGTTATAGTAACAGTAATGCTAATACTAAATGCATCAGTAATAGTAATAGTATAGTCATAGTAATGGAAAAAGAAACAGTTATAGTAATAGTATGGCAAAGGCAAAAGTAAACGTATAGCAACAGTAATGGTAATAATAATAGTATAGTAATATTAATGGCAATAGAACTAGTATTAGTAACACACTACTGTTCAAAAGTCACTTGTCAAATTAATAAATGTTACTGAACTATACAGTGAAATGGTATAAACTACACTAAAATGTAAATCAATGATTTATTCACAATTCTGGGTAAAAACAGGGTAAAAACACTCAATCGATCAAATGTTATTAAATAATAAACTGTAATCGTCAAATTATAGATATTTCTTGTCACAAATGTACTATCTTACTAGCTATTTGATCAGTGAGGTGTAAATATGGGACATTCTGGGCATTAATATCTGGACATCATTATTGATGCTGTACAGTGTTCTTAATCATTGAGGAATCATCTACAGCTTCATCCATCATCGAAACTTTCATTTTTCCAGCTTCCTGCAAATTTGAAAACTGTAGATTATTATTATCATATTAGAATCATTTTATACATATATCTGTATGGATTCTATACGTTTGAACTATAACCTAAAAAAAAGTAATGCATAAAATTTGCTTGACTGTAACAGGTATATCATTTCACATGTGAATAAAATACATCACATCAACAAAATTATTAACTTAATGACAAAGATATGTTGACATTTTATTCATGTTGCATGAAGTCAATTTAATGCATCACTTTTTTCAATGTAGGACTGAGTAAATGTTCTACACTGAAAAAGTAGTAGACTGTATTGCTCTTATAATCATTGCAGAGTTCTTCTATTACCATTACATCCTCCTCTTCCTCTATTTGGTTTTAAGTGTCACCACACTGTGTAAAGCTCAAAGCCGATTGCATAAACGCGAGAACAGGGGCAGTGGATATTTGGAGCACCTTTGCTGCTGCCACAGCGCGTCCCTTCACACACACAGAGAGGAATTACATAAGACTCCAGCAGAGATGAATTCAGGTCGAGGCAGAGTCACAGCCAAAGAGAAAAGAAAGGACGGCTGTGAGAGAGTGAGCGAGAGTGTGTTAGTATGTGTGATTACGCGATACACAGAGGGGTCTCCTACAGAGGGGTCTCCTACAGAGGGGTTCCGGCCTTTGTGCTGGAGTATAGGAGGATTAACCTGGGCCTGCCCTCACCTTACCACCATTACACAAGCAAAGCCACTGCCCCACTCTGACCTGCTCTATTCCTGACCACAGTGTGCGCCGATCTAAAAATAAAACACAGTACGACACACATTGAGTCGCACACATAGATGCAGTGTTTGGTTGACGTCAAGATAATAAACCCCTCTTTCTAAAGATAATGGGTTTGTAGAGACTTAAATTAAGAGAACATCAGCTCCACTCACTGGTGGAAAGTAGATACAGTGCAAAAAAACCTTGTTATATACTGTGTAACAACATTTATCCAGAGGTATGTAGTAATCAGTTAGTTACTCAATTCCATGTACTCAACACTTTAATGAATTTGTACTTTCCTGAGTATTTACCAGTCAGAATATTTTATATCTACCTAAAATACATTTGTATGTTTAAGCATATTTTTAATTTTTAATTTTGATCCCTAAAATGATGTCATTAAGATTTAATTCCTTATTTCTTTTTGGGTTTACTTTCATTATGTTATGTTGGTGTAAGCGTCTGTTACTGCTTTGCAATTGATCACATTGCTGACTTCCAAGGTTTATCGAGAGGAATTTTCTTTTTCCAAGTTGGGTCCCAGTATTTGTCATGTTTGTAAAAATAATCCTTCTACAAAAGCAGTTTTTTTTTGCTAGGCTATATTTACTTCCGCTTGAATTATTATTATTTTCAAGTAACACTTTTACGTGAGTTTGGGTTGAGATTACTCTACACAACAAAATATTTGTCAAATACTATGTTTCTGCCATGATATATCTCCAATAATATCTAATAATATCTATCCCTACGACATTTCCTCCACATTCACTTGCAGATTGGAATAGTTTAGAACAGAGGTCACTAATAGGCGGACCACGGTCCGAGTCCAGACCCAGATGCTGTCCTATGCGGACCTGGACCTACAACCGATAAACTAAGGAGAATTGTTTAATTTCGACCGGGTGGTCCTATTTTAATCATAGTAACTTTTCTAGCATTTACGGTATGCCTTTAAGCGGCCCGGGAAACTCACAGATCAATCGCATGCATTGTAAAAATCACACGTGACGCTACTCAGTCAATCAGATCTGTGCCTTCCGTTGAACACTGAGACTCGAGTGAGTGGCGCACATACAGGGGAGAGACGAGGCGAGACATAGCAGTTGGAGAAGAAATTGAGCCAGATTGTTTTACATGGTGTCCTCTAAAAAGAGAAAACTGACAGTAAACATTGTTGAAATATGACGGAATGGTACTTTTTTTGATTCGACATTCAGTTGTTGACTACATAAGTTGTTGATATAACTACTACTTCGGAATACAGTATATGGCACTGAATCATAATGCAAGTTAGACATTATGATGTTCCAGACCTTTGCTTGAGGAAATTTTCTTTGACTGGACCTTACTGAATTTTAATTAAAGACAGATGATGTGCATTGGTGTAATAATGACCAAATGACTGTTTTATTGAACAGCTTTAGTGGAGGCAGAGCTCAGTAACATTAATGTTTTACTTTACTGATCCCTACAAGGGATTTTTTAATCAGTCCTGATATTTGAACCCACAAACGTCTGGATGCTTGCTCACCTTTCCCACCAGGAGGCTACCAGCCACCCCAAATACTATGTAAAAATTTCCATAATAGTATTAAACCTAAGGAGAAAAATATTCTTTTACAAATTCAATACTATTTACATATTGTTGACATATTCAAATATGTAAACATGTTAGACATGTTCTTGTGGATTTTCTGCTTCAAAGAAAAAAAATAAAATAAAATAAATAAAAACATTAGTCATTTCTCATGGTCATTTCAACAGAAGACAGGGACTGTGTTCTGAATGAACCACAGTGGTAAGCCAAGTCTTTAAAGCAATCGTTGGACACAGAATGTTTACACAATGCTGACACCTTGTGGCTCAAACAGCCATGCTACCATTTTCTGTATGGGATGACAGTCCCTCACCACAGCATGTCCCATGTCTTTTAGTTTAAATTATCATAATAGGTTACACACACAGCATACATATAAATGTATTCGGACACCCCCTCTCATAAGTGAAGTATACTTTAAGGTGCACCTATTGCTAATACAGGTGTCTAGTTACGAACACTGAGCCTCATTCACCAACCGTTCTTAAGAATAATTTTTTTCTTAAAATCCACTTACGAAGTTTTCACAAAGATTATGATATTTACCAGTGTTTTTTATGTGGGATTTGTTGTTAAATAAGAACAGAATCTATGTATACTCAAAAGTACAAAGGTGTGAACAATTCTGTGGTTTACGTGGACTTTTTCGTAGGACCGTTCTCATGAAAAAATGTAAGAAAAAATTTAGAGTGGTGTTGGTGAATGAGGCCCAATGCTTGTATAAGCCCCACAGAAAAAACAATGTTAATAGAGTGGGATGCTCTGGCACATGAGCCTGAAGTCACTATGCCCAGTGCCAAGCTTTGGCTACAGCGGTATAAACCCCCCAGCATTGTGCTGAGGAGCAGTGGAACTACGTGGAACAGAGTAATGGAACTCTATCCAATACTAGAGTTCCATCCAGCTTGAGTGACATTTGTGATCCAGAACTAATCATCCAACATCAGCACTCGACCTCACTAATGCTCGTGGCTGAATGTCATCAAATCCTCACAGCAATGTTCAAACATCTAGTGTAAAGCCTTCCCAGAAGAGAAGAGGCTGTTACTGCAGCAAAGGGGGGACAAACTCCCTGTTAATAACCTTAATTTCAGAAGAAAGCAAGTGTGGCCATATAGTGTATATTGCAATGTAGTGTGAATGAGTAATATTTAATTAAATTCATTTTCACCATAAATTGTAATTTCCACCTCTTTTAGAGATCCCTCAGTTGAACTACATACATCCTTAATAACACTGAGTATACTTCATTGGAAATGTGTTTGATGTGCAAAACCTGAAGCAAACTAGATTTTTATCTTCATAGTTGAGAAAGCAAGTCAACATTTTATAAAAGTGCTTTTTATTGTGTTTAAATGCTAGTTTTAGTGACTGTTGTACACTTTTTTTTCATCTGAAGAAAGCTGCGGTGCTGTCTGTTTTATCTCAGCATGGTCATCTTTGTGGAGAGGAATGAACAGTTTTCACCGCAGTGGGTTCTCACCCCTCCCCTTTTAGCCCTCATTGCTCGCTAGCAGCTCAACACAGAGTCACAGTATTTTACACAGTGAGTTACAGGGAAAAATATTATGTTTGATTATATTAATTACAAATATTGGGCTTAATTTCCATTCCACCTGCAGAACGGCCACTAGGAGGCCTGCAGAAAAAGGCTAAATGAAATGAATTGACACTCTTGCAACAGTTCAAAACACCTGAAATCTATGGGAGTTTCATTCTGAACATAAATTCAGTTCAAGCACTGGAGAGACACGGTGTGTGATTTCCTGCTCAAACTTGTTAGTGCTAAATGCCTCTGTACGACTGAAGATTCCATAACTGAAGGGAAGCTGTGCCTATTTTATGAATTATGTACGGATATTCATATATTGATCATTCTTCTGAACTGGTTTGAAGTCAGAGTTAAAAACACATCTTGGACTTTTAACTGACCTGCACCTCAGACTAAAATCCTTTTGCTTTGAGCGACTCTATACTTTAATTATGTTTATCACAACACTACTGAAAATCTGGTAAAGTTTTGGTAGTGACTGTTTCAGTAGAGACCATTTTAGCTCATTACGAGCATACCTGACTAGCAAACACTGTCAATTGGGGGAAAAAAAATAGCAGTGCCTGCAAACTTTTGACTGGTATAGTATTAAACCACTGCTTGTCAAAAAATATAAGCAATCTGACCACTGCGGAAAAGAATGACCTTTTCTTACCCTACAGACCAACGAGAGCATCATCATTAATATATCTTAATAATTAATATCTAGTCATCATTTTAGCCATTCCCTGAATTTTCTGGACAAGACAACATCTTATTTTCTTTTTCCAGTTTTAGACTACAGTAACTGAACATCTACTGATCTTGGTCGAGCACAGATGGTTTATCAGTGATTCTCATGAAGCCATTAGAAGGGTCGTTTTAATATTCAAACTGATAAAAGGACACAGTGTGACCTTCAAATTATTTGTAAGTCTTACTTCTCATTACATATGTATGCCTGTGGATGTATAGTCAGACATTATTTGTAATAAAAAAACTTTTCCACAAGGATAAAAAATTGGGAAAAAATAGTAAAACAAGTAATATTTATTTATTTATTGAGCATTTCCTCAATTTAGTCCTGTCTAATTCCCTCCACTGCTTAGTATCACACAATACTACCAGCACTAAACTAGCACATGCTTCCTCCGAGTCATGTAAAGCACCATCGCATCTTTCTGAACTTCTGCTAACGCAACATCATTGTGCAACTCAACACGCTTGGAGGAGAACGTTAACTGCTAATTCTGTTACATAGGCTAGCATTGTACTGGACGATAGGGGAAGATGGAGGACCATCCTATTAACCCAGACAGAGGTCAATTATACTTTCTTGGACTCCCAGCTACAGATGGCTGTGGCATTGCGAGGGATCAAACTATTCACTACATGGGCCTTTAGGGACTTTTGATATTTTTTTTTATTAATAACTAATGGTATTATTATTAGCATTAGTTGTAATATTTGAAAGTAAAATATGTCTGTGCACAGATGCAGCCTTCTGTTAAAATACTAAAACGTACCATCATGCTTCTTGAAGAAAACAAAATCAAAGATGGCAACAAGCTATTGTTTTATATGTCTATTGTTTTATAAGTATAAACATGAGCTGATACCCCTGTTCAATACAAGCCTCATTACCGCAGTTGAGGATAACACACTGATCACAATTAAAATGCTCAAAATGTAATCAACATTAAAGTAATAAAAAGCATGTATGAGTCACAATAGTTCTTCTATTCCATTTCCACAATATGCATTTTGTCATTGCTGCAGCCATTTATTCCATTTGTCATGGAGTATGCATTACTGAGATGAGATATGACAGAGATTATGTATCAATCACATCCATGTACAAATAAACTGAAGAATACATATTTCTTCATATCTTATAGTATGCAGTGAAACACCGTAGATAAATACTAGCCATACATTAATAAGTATTAGCTAAAAATGCTATGAAAAAGTATCAGCTGTTAAAAAGGTACAATATGACATAACTGCTACATGAATACCGAGAATTTATCAATATCAATTTGTCCACAAAATGCCCAGGGGTGCCAAAAATGATGAAACAATTATGAAACAACTGGGACACATGGGTTATTTCCAAAGAGTTACACTACATATTAGAGACTTAGACGGCTGAAGGACAAGCCTGTGTCTACTTGGCCTTATCATTTCCTCTCAGGGGAATCCCCAATGCTGTCTTACGGACTGTTCCATTACTTTATTAGCTCAAGTGAAGGATGTTAGGAGTCGACTTCAGCAGCAGGACTCACTACCTGACGCATTTCCCTTTTCAAACCCCAAAATAATGGTGGACAAAGCTGTTTATGAGCTATAGCAATACAATGCTTAACATTTAAAAACCATGACATTCGATTTGCTGGGCTTTAAGTTACAAACTACTCCATCTGATTTACATGACTGCTGATACAACCTCACCACTTTCTTATGCTAGCTGGCTCATTAGCATGCTAAAGACTATACAGCTAACAAGCACACAACATTTCTGCTCCACGTTTGTAGCCAGTTTGCCTTGCTAGCTAACTGACTCACAGTCTAACCTGCCAATCACATTCCTTTTAAATAATCCCCTCCTCACTGTCCACTCCGCCCTTTCTGCCGCAAGTGGTCACTTGTCTAATATGAGTTGTGGCGCACATCCGAGTGGTGAGCCAAAGCAGATGAGGGCAAGTTGAGAATTGAAACAGGGGTTTACGTTGGTTACGGAGAAAGTCTAACATTAACTAATTTGAGTGGTGAGAGGTCAACTTCAGATCTTGTAGTTAGGAGCAAAGAACAGGAGCAAAGAACACAGAAAAAATTGTAAGGCTTTGTACTGAATCTCTTCACAGGCACAAAAATACTTGAGGCTGTGGATAGGGATAATTCTCCATTCTTTCATTTAATTTCAGCTTGAGTTCTTTTAAATCCTCTCTATTTTTATTTACCTCTATAGCTGACTTCCTCACCCCTCGCTCACTGTTCAAACCCCTCAAACTCAGCCTCCCAGCAGTTCGGGGGTCAGGAGTGACACTGCTGCAGGTATGAACTCTCGATAGGCCGTATCATTTGACGCTAGCTGCAGAGAAAGGATCCTCCACAGACTGCTGCCAGAGAACTTGTAGAGAGAATTACCTCTCTGTAATGTCTTCCAGGTTTCTCAAACGCTAGAGGGCGCCCCCGAGCGAGTCCAAAATGAATTGGTTAATATGGAGCATCTGAGTAAAATCATAGTTTATAAATGCTTAAACATTATTAATATAAAATCATGCATCCTTTACCTGAACACAGAAGAGCATAAAACATTTTAACACTGCTGTTATATTTTTAAATGCTTTTGAACTCCAGTTATATGAGTTTAAAATGGCACCTTGTGTACATCCATGACGTCCAACCAATCAGCGCTCAGCAAGAGTAATGCCAGTATCCTGCTGCCCAAAACCCGTTTGCTGTAGAAAAAAAGAAACATACAGGTGAGTTTTCTTTGCTTTTTTAGTGAAATACGTCCTTCTACTTTCTAAGTTCTGGACAAGTGATTAGAAACTATTTTAACTTTTTGTTTTTAGCCGTTTAGCTCTATTCACCTCCATTCATTGAGGACTCGTTTGTGGGTGCCCTCTGCTGTTAAAAAAGCTAACGAAGACAACTTATCTATACATTTAAGTCTCTTCAATCATGAAGGCAGCACTTCCCAAGATCCTCCTTGCAAGGCCGCTCTGCATGGCCATGCCTCCTGCACCCCCATGGCAGCACAAGCCAGTAGCAGGACCCTACGGTATCACATGTAGCAGTCTTTAATTTGTTCACTTAGTACTTTTGTGCACTCTACTACTCTACTGCTCTTCTATCCTTACAATCTCAAAACCAACCAGTTACAGAAGCAATCACTGACATTATGTTCCCCTTCAAAGAGACACTAATGTTAGCTACCCAACTGCATTATCCACTTGCATAAAGTAAGTAAAAAAATATATAATAATAGGAGATTCTTAAACTGGAGTTCAGATCATTATTAAAAGATATAGAGAAAATGGGACTCCTAACCACCATGGAAGACCTGGTAGGCCACCAAAACTGTCCCCATCAGATAAACAGTACTTAAAGCTTTCAACTCTGAAAGAGAGGAGAAAATCAAGCTCCACTCTTGCTTCAGATCTGAATCTTATATTTAAAAAAAAATGTTAGTTCACATCTATGCAACACTTTCTCGTTCCACTTTATTTGGATAGCCCCCAAAAGACTATCTACACATGTTCAAATTGTTAACAAACTATCTGGTAACTATCTGGTTTTTGTTGCGAGTTGCGAGATAGCTTGATTTTTTGAAGAGTGGAGCGTTAGAGTTAAGAGGTTTAGGACCAAAGATATGGTTAGGACTAGGTTAAGGCTAGGGTTAGAATTAGGTCAGGTTTAGGGATAGTGAAACTGAAGATGATTTTTACAGACAATCAGCTGATTAAATTTTAAATGTTAAATCTATTATCTATAATAATCTATTATTATGTTAAATGCAAGGCAATTATGTAAAAAGCCCCTACAATGGGCTACCTAAACACCTATATTATGTTACACCAAACACCTGTTTTTTCACCTGCTTTTTACATTTTTTTCCCAAATATACTTTCTTTTACTCTATAGCCTATTCCTTACTCCAAATGAAATAATGGCTAAATTAAATGTTTTATTATCTTTTCTACCCTTTTCTGGAGGCAGTATGTAAATCGAGTAGCCACTCCCATCACTGTCATTTAGACTGAGATATCTTATCCCCTGCCATTCGCTTATTAACATTACAGGCGTCCTGAGGTCAACTGGCATTACCCCACCTCCCCACGGAAAACTAATACCATCCGAATAGTGCTTAAGTCAAATAAACACATTTTGAACAACACTGAGCTAACACGATTAGCCATCATAGCATTGTTTTAAAACATGAGCAATCAAAATTACTAATGATCATTTTGTATAATTTTGTCAAGAACAATGAGTAGAGAGGAAAAAAAAATTATTTTAAAGTAAACCTAAAGCCGATCTTAGAGGGTGTGGCCATGAAAAGAAGCTCTCGGAGCGTGCCATGTTCACGGTTAAAAAGGTTATAATCTATGTAGTGTGCACTATATAGGGAGTAGGAAGCCATTTGAAACTGAGCCTGTATTTTGCCCAGTTCTGCCCAAACTGCTGTTATACTGTAGCGTGAGCACGGGCAAAGAATGACATTATACACAAAGCAAAATGGCTCAGGTAGATAACGACACCTTACAGCTTTGTGTTTTCACTGATAAACACATAGAATAGCTTGCCAAATGAGCAGAGAAGAATACGAAATATACACGTAACTATGACGGTCAATGCTTACACATATTACACGTATGCACTACAGATCAGGTAGTGCAGGTAAAAGTAATATTCTCTATGTCTGTGTGACAGTGGCATGGGTGGTGCAAATTGGGCAGAGAGAGATCAGGCAGAGAACTTGTAGAGAGGAGAATTACCTCTCTGTAATGTCTTCCGGGTAGAGGGCGCTCCCAGGCGAATCCAAAATGATTGGGTTAATATGGTGCATTTGCACAAAATCAGTTTATAAATGCTTAAACATGTTTTAAAATAAAAGAATACATTCATTACCTGAACACAGAACAGCATAAAACATTTTAACACTGCTGTTATATTTAGAGTTATAGACGTTCATTGCGTCAGTGAGGGTGAACAGCCAATGAGCTGCTCTGCTCGCCAACTAATCAGCACTCAGTAGCAGTAATGTCCTGCTGCCCAAAACCTGTTTGCTGTAGAAAAAAGGAAACATATAGGTAGGGCTGGGCGATAAAACGATAACGATAATTATCGCGATATAACTTTTCCTCGATAGAGCGATACAACATGTTCGATAAATGTTTGATATAATACACCATTCTCACACTCCCACGTTCAGCGAAAGCCTTGGTGGCGTTTTCTACTGCATGGAAAGCGACACTACTGTGCTGTCGCCAGGAGAGGGCACACTTCCGAGTTTTTCTACATAATTAGAGAGGGAGGGGGCCACGAGTAAGATGAGTCTTTAGCAACTGCTGAAACGTGAAGTTGTACGTTCCCTGTTTGAGTGGAGCGACAGGCGATCTGTTCTCCTGTGACCGAGTGTGGGTGACGAGGTCAGTGGTGTAACTGTACTGTCCTACAGTGAACTCACCTCTTTACTAACATCCTAACCAGCTTTAGCAGCATTAAATCACAATCCTCACAACTACAGCGCTGTGACAGCGCTCAGACAGTCATAATTAAATATTAGTGCATTCCCAACGAAAGTGAAAGAAAGAAGTGGGTTCATGTAAATTACAGCCCTGATTTAAACGAAAGTAAACTGATGAAGCTGTGAGGCATTGGTGAACGGGAGAGCACTGTCTTTCCAGGCTAGTTGTTTTTAGCAGCTGGCTAACTTGAAGCAGCGCTCCGTCACTCCACAACACGGAGAACGGATGATACTGTAGATCAAACACGACACAAAAGCACCGCTTTCAGTTTAAACGTACCTAAAAGGAGGACTCCGTTTGTCTGGTGTTGATATTTTGCGGTTCACCCCTTTAACTACGATGATAGTATAGAGAAATCCAGTCCTCGCTAGCTGGTGTCTGAATACTGTAATGTCATTTGTAGCGGGGTAGCCGAGCGCTCGTCACCAGCTAAAATAATCTTTCTTAAATTATGACTATTACAAAAACAGCTCAGCAGACACTCTCTGCCACTCTCCCATGACAGATCTGTGAAATGTTCCACTGTTTGAGTGTTTGTCGTGTTCCGACCATAAAGGATAGTTTAAAACAGCAATTATCCACCCAGGAGCAAAAATCAGCCTTCAAACTTTAAAGAAATAATGATTTGACATTTATCGCGGTATGTATCGATGTCGAACGATATGAATTTTGTTTATCGTGATAACATTTTTGGCCATATCGCCCAGCTCTACATATAGGTTATTATTAATATAGGTTAGTTTTCTTTGTTTTGTTTTTTTTTGTGAAAAATCTCTACCTTTCTACTTTCTAAAATTAAATGAAAGTTCTGGGCAAGTGATTAGAAACTTTTTACCGTTTAGCTCCATTCGCCCCATTCGCCCCATTCAAGGACTCGCTCGCGGGTGCCCTCTGGCGTTTTGCAGTCATGTTTTTGATATAACGGGGAAACGTTAGAGCCCAGGCTCTTCTTTAACTATAGCTCTGGATCGGGTAGCGGCTTCCAGGTTCAGCTGTTGATGCTGTTAGAATGACAGTAGATTGTGCTCTGATTTGTTCTCTATCGCCCCCTTGAGCGCTGAGTGTTTTAACCGCCACAGTTACGGTGAGTTCGTACAGAAGGGCCAGGCGTCGTCTTTTGCGTTTGCATTGAGTATGTTTTTGACATGATGCCTAAGAAGTTAGCTAAATTACTAAAAAAGGCACAGGAGCGTCCCTAAACCTCAACACTTATTAATAACGCGAAGAACGATGAATAGGCACGATTATGCAAATTGTAAACGCCACTTGCTGCATCGTTTCTAAACCCGCCTCTCTTCCCCACTAACGTTACCCTACACAGATAAAACAGGGCGCAAACAAAAATGAGCTCCCACCATCACTTTGATAATCAGAAGGATTTCAGTCACTCGCTCAGTTTTGAGCCTGTCTCCTCTAAACTTACCTCAGCCTCTCTGTTGGAAGACAGCTCCACATACAAAAGTACAGGTTTACCCGCTCAGGTTTGAGTCTTTATACTCTAAACTTGCGTCAGTGAGGCTTCAGTGAGCCGGAATGAACCTGCGTGGTTGTGCGTACAGCTGTTTCTCGCTAGGCTAACGGTGGAGGATCGGTCGGAAGAAGCTGTAACTGTTATTGTTTCTGGACGCGTCACGTATCTTAGCTCAGGTGCTCCTGCTGGCCGCCACATTCTCTCATTAGCATATTTTAGCATATTGCACTGTGATAGGTCACAGCTCATTCGTGACGTACAAAACTAAGCTGCTACGTAGCTCCACCTCGAATCATGTTTTTTCGATTAACTGACAAAACTGTTTTCAATGGACAAATGTGAACTCTGTGCTTTAGTAACACATTTGATACAGATATCAACCTATATAATCATAAAAAGCCAACCAAGAGGAGTCAAAAACACATTTAGAGTGCAAGGAGTCTTTAACCATTAGAGGAAAACAATAAAGAACAATAATGTCCAGAAAAATAACTTTTATTTAAACATTTATTTTAAAAATCATTTAAATGTGTAGTAAAAAAATAATAAAAAAATAAAAAATAATTGAGGCTTAATTTAAGTAACAACCCAATTTATGGCCGTTTATCAGCCGTGTAAGACATGGCTGTGATGCCAGAGGACATGTTACAAAAGAACCGTCAGTGCTGCTGGAGTTTTTAAACACTGTGTCCACCCACTATCCACTCTATTAGACACTCCTACCTTGTCAGTCCACCTTGTAGATGTAAAGTCAGAGACGATATCTCATCTGCTGCTGCACAGTTTGGGTGGGTCATCCTCTAGACCTTCATCAGTGGTCACAGGACGCTGTTGGCTGGATATTTTTGGTTGGTGGACTAGTCTCAGTCCAGCAGTGACACTGAGGTGTTTAAAAACTCCAGCAGCACTGCTGTGTCTGATCCCACTCAGACCAGCACAACACACACTAACACGCCACCACCACATCAGTGTTACTGCAGTGCTGAGAATGATCCACCACCCAAATAGTACCTACTCTGTGAGGGTCCATGGGGGTCCTGACCACTGAAGAACAGGGTAAAAGGGTGCTAACAACGTATGCAGAGAAACAGATGGACTACAGTCTGTAACTGTAGAACTACAAAGTGCACCTATACAGTAAGTGGCGCTGATAAAATGTACAATGAGCATAGAAACAACCTGATCGGTGTATATCGCTAATTTAGTTGCATCACTCCAAAAGACTGCAGGTCATTCCACACTAGCTCACTTAGGGCCTGTCTGGGCACGTCAAGTTTTCCATGAAAAAAACTCAAGCAGAAACTACTATTTAATATTTGCAACCATGCACAATTTCAGATCTATGCTTAAAGGATATACTTTTTATGTCAGATTGTTCAGTATTTCATCTTTGAAAGTTAGTGTTTCAGTTTTAGTTTTAGCTAAATGTAGGTTTTATGTAGTATTTATAACTATTTTAAGCAGCACCAAGAGGTGAGTTGTAGTATTTGTTTTTTTATTGCACCACTTATTATTAATTCATGAAGGAGTCCTAGCACATCTGTAGTTGTTAACATTAACATAAAAAAAGATTAGTCCCTTTCGTGAAAATGCATGCTCAGTAGGCCTCCAAATGCATTGTAAGCTAGAAGCTATTTTGAAATCATAGTGCAACTTCGCATAATTCATTTGCAGACATGCTAAAAATTTAGGATTGTTGCATAAAACCTTAATTCTTCTGAAAGCTGAAATATGAAATAAATGAAATGTTGTATTTATACCTATTTTAACTCAGTTCAATCATTCTGTAAACAGATAAACTCAACATTTAAGATGTAATTTAGAACCTAAAAGGGCACACTAAAAAAAAACTAAAAAACATAAATGCCACACAACTTTGGAATTTTGCATAGTTGCATGAACTAAATTTTTAAGTTTTTGCTAGAATTTTTTCTGGGAAATCCGTCCTGTAACTGAACTTGCTGCAGGTGAGTTAGTATGGAACAACTCCCATGTGTTTGAGATTCTTTCTGAAAGGTTAGATTTCTCTCACATTCTCAGTGCAAGATCAAGCTGTCTTTTTCACTCACCTGGGATGCACTGTATTCCAGCATATTTCAATATTACATAGGGACTCTTTCTTTTTGATTGATGTCATTTTTATTTTCTCTCTCTCCCTCTCTCTCTCTTGCACACATGTAGCATGCTGGCCTTATCATTCCAGGCAAGAGAGGCGTCCCTGCTCCAGACTCCCTGCATCTCCCTGCGTCTGTGTGGGCTAGATGGGAGGAACAGAAACTGCTGAACAGGAACTGCCAAGCTAAATCCATAGAACAAGGTTTACATAACCTTACATGCACTCGGCAGATCATAAGAGGGGTACTTGAGGCTCCCATAAAGCAGAGTTGGAACAGCACACAAACGGCAATAAATTTTCTTTTATGATGCCAGGAGGATTTGTTGGTATAATGAACCATTGCAGCTTAACGATATTTAGGACGAGAGAACTTAGAATAGAATAAAGAAGCCAACATGTTTACTTTCGTTGGATGGAGGTATTCCCTGATCCCTCTTTATTCCATTATGGCCCAGGATAGACATGAGCAAATGTCAAAAGTTCTTTTTGCCAGGCAGTTCTGAGTGAGACTGTTTGGATCTTTATTCTAAAATACTAAGTGGCGTAACGTGTAATAGACAAAGGCATTATTTCCGAGTACTTTTCCTTTGTTCAGGCTACTAAGAATTGGATTAAAGAATGAAGGTCTCGCTTTGCCATGTTTTTTCTTTCTGCCACTCCCTGCCTCTAAGGTCACGGATTTGCTTTCCACCACCTGCAGTAGCCGTCTTTTGAAGCCCACCCTGGAAAACTATACGGAAAGCAGCTGGTGGGACGTTCGATCTCCGGCTGTGGAAGTCCCAAATGTTCAAACCTCATATCCAAACATGCTTCATCTTCCAGCTCCCCCTCCTCAGCGCTCCCCTACCCAACCCAGCATGACCCTCCGTTTGGGGTGTGTGTGAGGTGGTCTGCTGGAATAAAGTAAGGGGCCCCGCTCTGGCCTTGGACCATTCTCAGGAGAAAAGTCTCAGACTCTATCAACCCTTTATTCTTAGGCTTTGCCTGCGGTAGTGAGGAAAGGGTCAGGGTGCAATCTGCATTACATGTTCTTGAGGGGAAAAGGGGTCATTAGAAGCTGATAGTTCAAGGTGGAGACTAGATACATTTTTATTAATATATAAATATAAAAATGTGGTCTAGACTATACATATGTCTGTGCCATGTAGACTCATATAAAGACCATTTTCTAGTGCATTGATCAGAAAGTACTGATTCTACTGCATCAATTTTGAAATTAATCAATAAATTGTACTTTTCAGACCAAATTAAAATTCTTAAATTTGTTTAAAATGTAAACATTCATTATGTATTAAATTTCTTGTATATATTCTGGCTGCCTTAACATTTTGATTTCACTGAAATTAAAACATTAACAGAATGTAAGTTATTGATTATTGCTCTGTTAACTATGACTAACTACTATTTGATGTTCAACAAACTCTGAATTATAAGGCAGCCAGATATTTACATTTTTTAACAACAAATCTTTCACAGCAAATAATTCTGAATCGTTTTAAAATAAATACATCAAAATTGTGGTTAAATTTGAGACTTTCTGAGATTTGCATTTCCTGAAGAAGCATAGTCAAATACCATTTACACATCCATAAGAAACTGCAGTGATAGAGGCAAAAATACTGAAAAAGTGAAAGTATGCTAAAAGATAAGAGATACGGTAGTGACTCAGTTTTTCAACTTTTATTTTGTCAGTGACACCATGTGTAATCTTCACAAATATGCAACATGATTATAAAAAAAAGAAAATATGCAAATACTTTGAGGAAATGATAACGTTAGTGTCTTATATCAGGGAACTAAACACATTAAAATAAATAGAGGAAAAAAATTATATCAAGATTGTCTTTGTTTTCCTACCTGTACATTCAAATATTACCTTAACGGAAAGGTGCCACATATAGGATAAAGATATATATGCTTTAAAAAACAGCAACAGACGTCACACCGAATATAATACAACTTCTCCAAGTGCACACCAACCTAACTCTACAGTATATTACAACAGTTTTACTGTGACATATCATTAAAACCAAAAAAAAGGTTTTCATCAAAGATGAAATGTAGAGTAGTAGATGAGAAGTAATTCACTGGATTCCTCAGATGACTCTGAGCTTGCGAAAGCATGAACAAACTATATTTCCAGTAAGAGCAACCGTGAATTTATAGGGCAGGCATGGGGTTCCTTTTGAAGCAGGGGGAGAGAGAGCGCTGGGATTTGGCCTACCAGATGGATTTGATTAATGCTTCCTATGTCCACAAATGTGTTCTTTCGCTTTAACCTGAGAGATACTTTAGCATGTTTCCTATGTAAACTTCGAAAGTTGATGTTGTCCAACCGGTGGACATTTCCTAACAAGCTGCAGAAACAGAGCTGAGTCTGTCAAAGCAAACATCTTAACTGGACTGGAATTCCTAAATGTTACAAGGGTACTCTATATAAGAAACAAACAGAACATTCAAACAACAGCTTTTTGCAAACATACAGGCAGAGAAAAGTAGAAACAGGAAAAGTACAGGTAGACAGAAAACCAAGAACAAGAGAAAGGGAACCTGGAAGTGTCAGTTCTCCCTTCTTCCTTTACCTTACATACTTCTTACATTGATACACAACACTGGACATCTTTTAAAAGGAGTTTTCAAAGGCAGAGCAGTCAGTTATGAGCTGAGGGCGGTGCCCTATTGGATGAACTCTTTCAGAATGTCACACGTGTTCTTGTTGATGACCTCACGCAGTCTACGGACCCGCCGGGCGCTGAACGGGCTCACAAAGCTGTCCGGCTGCAGGACAGCCATGCCATTGTGCACGTCACCCATGACGATGATTTGGCCATCCGAGACGGTAACGTTGGGGCACGGGCAGCTCCGGCCCATGTTTTGCAGCGTCACCTCTAGCGGTTCCTTCTGGAAGAACTTCAGCCCCATCTTCTCATCCTTCAGGATCTCCTCCACAGTGATCTGGGCCCGGCCTGTGTCATCATCCTCCGTCAGCTCCATCACACGACCCAGGATCACGAAGTCGCTCTTGCAGAAGCTGGCTACCATCTTATGCCGTGGCTTGCAGGGCTTGCAGTGGTGGTTCCTGGGGAACGGGCACGAGTCCTCGCATGCTTCCCTGGTCTCAAAGTTGTTCTCGTTTCCTCCACAGCCACCGTAGACAAAGGGCTGGCACTGGCCCTGGGCAGTGCTGTAGGCCCAGCGTGGCTCATATGCCTTGCAGGGACCCTGCAGGCTGGGAAGGTTACAGGGGGCCGCCAGCTCACCTTGGCAGGACAGCATGCACAACTCAAAGGTGTCAAAGTGGTTTCGGTTCCCACCACAGTTGCCGTAGGTGAACGTGAAGCAACTGTTCCTTTTGCTGTCATAGTACCAGCTTTGCTTCTCCCCACCACAGTCTCCACTGTCAGGTACCTTCAGGCACTCTTCGGGAGGGAAACGGGTGGAGTTCTTTGTCTTCACTTTCTCAACCTCTTTTTTCTGCAGCACAGAGAGGGGGAAATGGGCTTGGATTGAACCGCCTGAGTTCGTGGCAGTGCAAGTGTAGACACCTGCATCTTCCAGTTGGGCACTGTAGATCACCAGCTGTCCAATATTGGTGACAACCACATTGCCCAGAACATGATTGGGTTTCATAATGACGTTCTCCTTTCCCTCCAGTTGCTTCTCCCAGGTTATCTCAGGCTTCGGCCAGCCATTCACCTCACAGAGGAAGCTGGCCGTCTCACCCACGTACACAGACTGTTGCATCAAGCTTCCTGCTATGACTGGGGCTTGCACATCCAGAGGAGTGGTGTGCAGCAGGGTGGTTGTCGGCAAGGCAGTGGTCCCTGGAGGCAGAGGGCTGGTGTTTGTAGGATGGGACCTGCAGGTCACTACAGATAGGGAAATACCCTTGGTGCAAGCTTCTGCATCCATGTAGCACTTGTTGTAGTAGGTCATACCGTCAGAAGCACAGGTGAAGTGGGGCTCCCTCTCACAGCGATCCCGGCACTTGCACACTGGCTGCCCATTCCAGATGTGGCACTCAGAGCCTTGCTGAGTGCACACAAACTTGTCGCAGGTCGCCTCCTTGGCCACTGGACCCTTCTTCCCTGTTGTGTCTACATAGCGGGCTGCCACACAGCTCTGGCTCCCACAGACGTTCGAGCAGCATTTTTCAAATGTTTCACATTCCTAAACAACAAAAGAGAGAACAATGCAAACATTCTACTCAATTACTTCATTCACCTTCCCATTTACCTCATCCACCTTTTAGTGGTTACTGGAGAAGGGTACCACAGGCAATAGCTGAGATATTAGACATAACTGATATATTAGTTGAGGCTACTCACCACGACTACGGCTAGGATTAGGAGTAACATCTCAATTAGTATTTGCAGAATGTGCCCTTTTCACTTTATCCATCTTGCCATGCACTTTATGCACATTTCCATTCCTATTATCTTTTCCCATATCCACCGTCCCATTTGCGCTCACTTAAAACCTTCATTCATTTTCCCTTTCTCCTCATCTACTTTCTCATTCACACTCCATACCTTCATCCATTTTTCTGTAAACTTAATCCCTTCACCCATTTTCCCATTTACTTCATTCCTTATTTCATATTGCCATTTACATCATACACCTTCCCATTCACACTCACCTTATTCCTTCATCTATCTTCCTTTCAACTTAATCTCTTCATCCACGTTCCCATTTACTTAATCCTTTCATTAATTTCCCATTTACTCAATCTCTTCATCCATTCACGTCATCCACCTTCCTATTCACACTCCCCTCATCCCTTAATTTATTTTCCTGTTAACATCATTCTCTTTCCTTTTCAAACTTACTTCATCCCTTTATCCATTTACCATTCACTTCATCCACCTTCACAGTGACACATACTTCACCCCTTCATCCACATTTCACATTCACACTGTGTGAATGTGAAGGTGGATCACTTCATCCACCTACACCCCCTTCATTCCTTCATTCATTCTCTCATTCACTACATCCACCTTCCCATTCATACTCGCTTCATCGCTTCCTCCATTTTGTCATTCACTTCATTCCTTCATCCATTTTCCCATTCACTTCATTCTCCTTCCCATTCATACTCTCTTGATAAGTTCATCCGTTTTCCCATTCATCCATCCTTCATCCATTTTCCCATTCTCTTCATCCACCTTCCTATTAACACTCCTTTCATTAATTTTCCCATTCACTTCATCTGTCTTCCTTTTCACACTCCATCCATTCCTCCTTTTTCCCCATTCACTTTATCTATGTTCCCATTCACACTCACGTATCCCTTCATCCATCCATTTATCATTCACTTCATCCATTCATCCATTTTCCCATTCTCTTCATCCACCTTCCCATTCACACTCATGTCATCCCTTCACCCATTTCCCATTCATTTCATCCCTTCACCTATTTTCTCATTCTCTTCATCCACCTTCTCATTCACATTCATTTCATCCTTTCATTTATTTTACCATTCACTTCCCCTCTCTTCCTTTTCACACTTCATCCATTCTTCCATTTTCCCATTAACTTCATCCATCTTCCCATTAACTTCATCCCTTCATCCATTTCATCACTTCATTCATTTTCCCATTCACTACACCTTTCTTCTTTTTCACACTCACTTCATCCCTTCATCCCATTTAGACTCTCTTCCTCCCTTTCTACATTCATTTAATCCCTTTATCCAATTTTCCATTCATTTTACATACAGTGCACTTTCAGTTCACTTATAATAATATTTTGTTAATGTTAACTCCAAGTTACTTCATACATTACATAGAGAAACTTCTAAGAAGTTACATGGAGAAAGGTGCGTAAACAATTCGTGCACGCGAGCTAACCACAGCGCTGGGTCAGAAATTCTCACCTGATCAGACTGACACTCCCGGGTGCAGGTGCTCATGGCGTCCACCCACAGATTGGGGTTCACGTCGTTGGGGCAGAGCCCTGAGTGAGCGTGCGCTGCGCCATGCAGAGCCATGCCTTTTACGCAGCTGTGCACGTGGAGGATCACCAGCTGCCCGACCAGAAGCCACATCCAGCGAGGCGAGAGCATCTTTTCCGCGGAGTTCACAAGCGACTCTCACTGAACAGCAGCTCTTTTCTGTGACTCAGACAGTGCGCGCTAAGAAAGGACGCGCGTAATGCTGTGCCAAGTGTCCCTCGTCTTCTCCAAAACCGCGCTGCGACCAAAGATGGACCAGTCCGTCCAGTACGAGTGTGTGGAGAAGTGAGGCAAGGTGCTGCTATTTATACCCTAGTCCTTTAAAGCTGGCTACTCGTTCCTGACCACAGGACTCGCCCTTACGCGCACATGACAGATATGCATTGCTGTGGAGTTCATGAGTGAGGTTTAAAAAGCAGCTGTCTCGAGGCTGGGCTGGTGCTGGGCTACCTGCCCCGCTTGAGCACATCCTGCAGCCCGCCTTAACCCTTCGGCTGCCGGGGAGCCGGTGACTTACTCAGTGAATGGCACAGCTGGAGGTGGGTGCGACGGCACGCTGTCAAAAACTACTCAGATTTCAAGCTCACTCGGCGCGTGCAGTTAAAGCGTAACCTTAGCTTAATATGCCAAAGACATTCGTCCGGCTCTTACACGCTTTTAAAAGAAGGTTCTTCAATGCTTTTCTAGTAAGGCAATGGTTTTGTTTAGAACAATGAATTCTATATAGAACTATTAAATGGTTCTTTGCATGGTGAAATCGTGCTTCAGATTGATGGAGAATGTGCTGTATATACTTCTATAGAACCTTTTTGAAAATGAGTCTGTGTAGCACAAAAATGGTTCTTTTATTGTTACAAGCTTGACATCATAACAACAGCAGAACCCTTTCTGGATTTTCAAAAAAGGTACAATATAAAGCCATATAAACACATTCTCCAGCAATCCGAAGAACCATTTAAGCATATTAAAATTACTATATAAATCTATATAAATAGTAATTTATCTCCAAAACTGTTGGCCACAACATGTTTTAAAAAAGGCTTTGGCCACCATCTCAAAGTCAACATTTTACTGATAAGAGGATTATTGTGGCAGAACTTGCACCCATATTTTGTGCAAAAAGAGGAAAACAGGAAACTTTTCATGTTCAGAAGAATTTGTTGCAAAGTACAAATAGTACTAACACTCCTACAAAACTAGACTTGTGAGCACTGGACTTATAAATCAACATCTGCTCTCAATAGCATCATTTGACACTGAGCAGAATGTTACTGGGCCAGTTTATAATGGTAAACCCAAGACCAAGAGCATTTACACTGCCGCTGCAATCTCCTGACTGCATAGATTTCATTAAAGCATTGCTCTTGGAATCACTGGTCTGCTTTGGGAAAATGTTTCCTGTTACATTCATAAATTATACACATTATACATTCGAGTACATGGCATATAGATGCAGTACTGTGCAAAAGTCAGAGACCACCCTGCAACAGTTAAATATAAAACCAAACTTTTTACCTTTATTTACACACTTAAAAATTGTTCTTCAAGAGTTCTTTTTCTTGAGTTTTCATTTTATATACATTATTATATTATATATAATATTATACATATTATATATATATATTTACCTCAGATGTCCAGTTTTGCTGTTCTAGCACAACTTTTCTTATTTTTTTGCTTATTTCCTTTTCTCAGTATCAGTTTCTTGACAGCTACACATCCTTTAAGACCCATAGAGTTGACTTGCCATTGTTCTGACAACACAAGCGGCTTCTTTGTTTGATTTGCTGAAGTTCTTGTTTCCTTTCCCAAGTAATGACTTCACATCTACACATCCTTTCAGACTCATAGTGTTGAGTTGGCGTCTCACAGTGGAAGGATGGACAGAAACACCTGTGAAGCAAGAGTGGAGCTTGATTTCCTCCTATTTCTTGAAGACAGCTTTAAGTGCTGTTTATCTGATGTTTTGTTGGTCTATCAGGTCTTGCACAGTTGTCCCATTGAGAAAGCAGTTAAGGTGAGTTTGTGTAGTTGCTTATGTGAATGTTTGATGGGGAACATAAAGTCTTGTATTTTGGGAGCAGCTTTTGTTGGGAGAACACAGCTGTAACTGACTGCTTTTAAGATTGGGAGGATGGAAGAGCCTAAGTGGCAGTAGAGTGCCCAAAAGTAAAGAGTGAACAATTAAAGACTGTTAGATTTGATGTTAAACTTGGTTTTTGTAGGTTTTTTAGTGTTTTAGTGTTTATGGTCATTTTCTTTAATTTGCAAGTTTTCTGTAAAATGAATAACTTGTTCTAAATGGCTGTTTTGACTGGAAAACAAAAAAATGAAAAGGATGTTCTCTGACTTTTGCACAGTACTGTATATGTGGATATACAACATCTGTGAGCATAGGTCTAATTAGTTTTATAAGAAATAAAAGCAGACCTTTGTCAGCCTACATGCAAGTGCACTTCTAAAATGCTTTTAATAATGGCTTGCCAATGAACGCATTTAAACATATATATATATATATATATATATAATATATATATATATATATATATATATATATATATATAAAGTTTGGCTGAAAGCAAATGAAAAGTGAATATGTTTTAAAGTCATCGTCTTGTAATAACTGCAGGCAGTTTATATGTCAGCAGCTGAGCAGCAGTTGTTTTGTCTGCATTGGCTTGTATATGTTCCTCCATCTCCTCAAGCACAATTCTGGAGCTCACAGAAAGCCGCGCTTTCTCAACACATAAACAACGTTAATCACTTTCACAGGACTGTAGCCTCATTAACATCAAGGCGGTTGGTGTACAATCAGAGAAAGAACACCTTAACGAATGATGAAATACACATTCTTGGAACTACTCGGTTCTTAAAGAAGCATTTCCTAATGAACTTCAGGAAAGCTTTGAACACCGGCGTGCTCTTGTGGAGTTTCACCTCATGTTACCCCTCCTCGCACAGTATAGGTTCACTTTTACAGTGCCTGTTTTTGTGCCATGGATTAACTTTCCAGTTAACGAATCGAGGAGGAGATTTATATAATTCTTGGAAACTCTTTGTCCTCGCGTACCCTCTTGGAGGAAAACAACTCGCAGTCTACACATCTGTCAAGGGTGTCAAATGAGGACAAGGAAAGATTGTAGATTACAACTCCAAATCGTAAGCTCATTATATTGCCTGTTTGTGAACAAAGTGTTTGACACTCTTATTGATTCTAAATTCAGCTGACTGACAGGTTTAGAACAGACTTTTATACTGATAAAAGTCAGGAAGGAAGCAGCTTAAATGAGAGCTGGATTGAAAGAACAGAGTGGCAAACAAACAGAGATTGGCCTTGTAATTTTCAAGTGCTTTATTACATGTATTATTTGTAATCACACCAATTAGATCAGACAGTAGCACCTTTTTAATGGCAATTTCGGTGTAGCTTAATAGTCAACTGGATTCTTAACTTACAGCTCCATCTCAAACAAAGAAAGAACCCGTATGTAAAAAAGGATCAGTAGAATACAAGGAACAATGTTGGCACATTTTAAAACATATCCAACTATTAAATGCATCCAAAAGTCTTCAAGATGTGTAAAATTAAAGGTTCGGGACACAATCCAAGCCGCTTGTGAGCATTCCTCCCCTTTTTCTGCAAGAACAGCCACCCAGCACTAAAAGCCCAGAGGCCTTCTCAGATCACTGAAGTAGGTGTTGTTAGCCCTCATGAGCTTTCATCATCTCGCTTCTGCTATGAAACGCACTAACGACATATCGTCTCTCCTGAAAGATTTTTGACAAAGCTAGATGTTTGCAGTCAACCGTCTGAAGCTGGAGAAGGTCCAAGATGAGGACAGCGCAGCCTGAGGCAGGGATAAAACTCCTTAATGGGTTTGCATCTAACTGCTGGCACACCGAGAACATACTGAAGCATCAACCAAGACATTTCAGTTCATGATTGATTACTTAAGGAGTAGCTTCGCACATTGCATTCTTTCATATCTCTTACTTTGGAGACAGATCACCTCAGCTGCCCTCCACGGAGGCAATGAATCAGCTATTTCTTGAATGAGATGTTTCATTTGGAACTGAAGTTAATAAACTGTTGTCAACCCATTAGCTTGTAGTGAAGACTGATGCAACCTGAGGCTATGAATGGGTAGACAAGAATCGGCCTATTATGTACTGAAAGTCTTAAAAAGGTATTATAAACAGGCCTTAAATAGCAAGATGGTTTTAAATAGTTCAAAGCCATATTCAAATAATTGCTACCTTTCTGCTTCTTGTAAACAAAGTCTGTGTAATTGAATGTAATTTTAAACTTGAAGTTTAGCTTTAGGGCCACACCAACTCATTTAGTGCCTAGTAGTAACAACAAAAACTTCAATTCAATTCATGCAAAAATTTCAAAGCTGTGCTCCAAATTGTTTCTCAGGTATGAATTTTTAAGGTTTACCCCATCAGGTTCTAAATCATGACTTAAACTTAGAGTTTAACTGCTTAAAAAATGACTGAACTATGATGAAAAATTAGGATAAACTAACAATAAAACATTTTACATCATGTGGTTTCATGTTAATAAATTCTCATAGCAGGTTGATTTATTGGATCTTGTGTCGTTTATGTTGGAGCAAAAAAGTTTGACATTTAATTTTCTGTCAATTTTTAAAATTATTGTTGCAAGACTTAGATCACATTATGTGTTCTTGCAATCAAACATACAAATCAAAATTTTATCTTTGCATATAATATTTAAAGATACACAATGAGTTCAAAATCTTTTTCCCAGCTCTCCGGTCATTTTACCTCTACTTTTTAAACTGATATGATCTGGCCTCTTCTGAAGAAAAACAACTTGGATCTGTCAGTATTCAGTAATTTCAGACCAATCTCAAGTAGTCCCTGAGAATATTCAAAAGTTCCTGAGAAAATTGTTTTTTAAGCAACTAAACTCCTACTTAAACTCCAGTTCCTTACTCATTTCTGGGTTTCATGAATATCATAGTACAGAGGCTGTTCTCATTATTGTGGTCAGTGACATAACACTCAGTCTTGACACCAAAAGGGTCTTGGTTCTCGTTCTTTAAGATTTGAATGCAGATTTTGACACTGTTGACCATAATATTTTACAACCTCATTTCCAAAAAAGTTGGAACGCTGTGCAAAATGTAAATAAAAACAAAATGCAATGATGTGCAAAAAAATTAAACCTTATATTTCATTGAAAATAGTACAATGACAATATATTAAATGTTGAAACTGAGAAATATTACTTATATTTTGAAAAATATTTGCCCATTTTGAATTTGATGCCAACAACACATTCAAAAGAGTTGGGACATGGCAACAAAAGGCTGGTAAAGTTGTGTAATGCTAAAAAAAACCACCTGGTGGTTGATTGCCAAAAGGTCAGTGACATGATTGGGTATAAAAAGAGGCTCCCAGAGAGGCTGAGTCTTTCAGAAGTAAAGATGGGGAGGGGTTTGCCACTCTGTGAAAGACTGCATGAGCAAATAGTGCAACAATTCAAGAATAACCTTTTTTAATGTAAAATAGCAAAGAACATGAGAATTTCATCATCTATGGTACATAATAACATTAAAAGATTCAGATAATTTGGAATAATCTCTGTATGCAAGGGACAAGGCCAGAAACCAGTATTTGCTGGCCATGATCTTTGGGCCCTCAGGTGCCACTGCATTAAAAACAGACATGATTCTCTAGTGGAAATCACTGCATGGGCTCAGAAACACTTCTGAAAAACTTTGTCTGTGAAAACAGTTTGTTGCTGCATCCACAAATGCAAGTTAAAACTCTAAAATGCAAGGAAGAAACCACATATAAACAGGATCCAGAAACACTGCCACCTTCTCTAGGCCTGAGCTCATTTAAAATGGACTGAGGGGAAGTGGAAAAGTGTCCTGTTTTTCTTAGTTTTAACATCTGATATGTTGTCTTTGTCCTATTTTCTTTAAAAATATGGTTTACATGATTTGCATACCATTGCATCCTATTTTTATTTACATTCTGCACAGCATCACAACTTTTTTGGAAATTAGGTTGTAATTGATAGACTGCAAATACCTGGTTTATCAGGATAAATATCTGGTTTAGATATTGTCTGTCAAATAGAAAGTTTTTGTGTCACTTGGAGAGTATTCATCCTGTAGCTGTGAACACTACATGTGGAGTTCCCCAGGGTTCCATTTTGGGTCCCATATACAGGCTAAACAATATGCTATCACTTGGATCCATAATCAGCGAACATGGGATTGATTTTCATTGCTATGCAGAGTTATATATTTCAGTTTCATGTGACGTCACTTGTCTCACAACATTGTCCAACTGAACAGAGAAAAAACTGAAATCCTGGGGCTAAAGTGTGAAGAGACTTCTGTTTTAATTGCTTACAAACTGTTCTAGTGCTTTTATTAAAAATCTTGGTGTGTTTTTGGACTCATGTTTAATTTTGAAATCCATATTAAAAATGTCACAAGAAATGCCTTTTATCATCTGTTTGATGAATGATCTATTTAATCTGAAACCATATTACATGCGTTCACCAAATCTCACTCATGAGGGTGTAGAGAACCTATTCATGCTTTTATAACTAGTAGTTTACTAGTTACTTATTTCTTTGGTCTCCCTAAGAAATCCATTAATACATTGATTTTGAATCATTTTTATACTTTATTCTCTTGTCATATAATCACCTTCTGAATTTATCTTCCATTCTTTTGGGAGAGAAATCTCCCAAGAAAAATATGTTTTATTACAAATCTACAGGGATATTTTTCCACTCCTCCAAAGTTCAGTCGTAGAAGTTGGTTGCATTTTCTGCTTCTCACAATCCACGTAATTCCAAACACATTCAGTGATACTGAGATTTGGACTCAATTTGGGCACAAATGAGCTCATGGGCACATTTGACAGCTACCTTTCAGACTCATAGTGCTGAGTTGTCTTCTCACAGTGGAAGGATGGACAGAAACACCTGTGGATTTTTTCAGATCTGAAGCAAGAATAGAATTTGATTTTCTCCTCTCTCTGAAAGATGAAAGCTTGGTGGTGACAGATTTGGTGGTCTTGCATAGTTGTTGTATGGGGTACTTTTTTCTCTACATCTTTTAATAACTCCAGCTTTGGAAACGCTGATTTTTCATTTATTTTTCTTTAACTTTCTCCCTTCCTTAAGCAAGTGGATTATCATATCTCCTCGGAGATATCTCCTGAAAAAGGAATAACTGGGCACTTAATGGCCCTTCTGAGTCAAAATTAAATAAATGAAGGTTGGTCTTAGTGGTCTCTTCAAGAGAACAGCTTTGAAATTTTTCATTGTTGCATAAATTAAATAACACGTTTTTGCTTGATTTTTTTTTCATGGAAATGACGTGACCCGCTGGAATTAAAACAGTTGGCAATCCTTCAAAGTACCTTTTTTTTCAGAAATGTGACTGTGGCATGCGCCCGCCCCCCGGGCCCCGACGATGACGGCCGCGAGAGCCGGCAGGAAGGCGGTTCCCGAACACCCAGCGGCGACGAACGTGAGCAAAGACGGCAGGGAGAGAAGAGGACGACGGTGCCGGCCACAAGAGGCACGAGCGAGTCCCGAGGTCCGCCGCCCGAGCCCCGCCCCCTGGTACGCAGTGAGGCCGCTTCACTACACCTCACGTTCGACCCGGGCGGCCGAGCTGCAGGCTGGGGGCGGTGACGGGGAGGCGGAGCGGCGAGCTCTCGTTCCCTCTCTGCTCAGGTGCTTACGCTGCCCTTAATGAGTATGGGAGGCAAATCCAGCCAAAAAAGAAATTAAAATTAAAACCATAAAATGTAGATGCAAACCTCTTTTGCCATTTCTTTTTCCAAACATCTGTGCAAATATCCTGCCAAAATTGAAAATGAAATGAAATACCTACATTTGCAATTTGGTTTTGGCTTTTCTTCATGAAATGTAGAATACGTGTCAAAACTAAAACCAAAATGCAGTGTTTACGTTCTTATTTCTTTTTCACAGCAATCGGCTGCATATCTGACAAAATGAAAAAGCAAAACTGATAAACCAACAGCATCTGGTGAAACTGAATGTCAGAACAAACTGGAAACGTTATACTGGCATTTATATCGAGATACATAATAGTTTTCTAAGTTATACGAACCAGTATGTGCTCGACCAGGCTTGCGTTTGGTCTGATACCTTTTCTCTGAGGCCGTTTGGTCTGGCGGTGTTTGGTCTGACGGTGTTTGTTCTGACGTTCAGTTTCACCAGATCTGAGTCATGACGATGGTTTTTCTCGAGACTCGGAGTCGTTTAGCTTGAGGAATGACTTCGTTCTGACTCGGAGGTCTGAGGATGTCCTAAAATGTACCCCGTAGCCCCACCTAGTGCTAATTAACATATATTTGCATGTTGGTCAGTTTGAAAACGAAAATGAAAAGTGGAAAATGTAAAGTAAATGTCCAGCAGGTGGCGCTGATGTTCGTTTGCATTTGCCTTTTCATTCTGACACCTAAAGCGCGTCCACACCGAAAAACTGAATCACAAACTGTCCCTTTGCTGTTGATTTATCAGTTTTGCATTTTCATTTTGTCAGATATGCAGCCGATTGAAAAAGAAATAACAATGTAAACACTGCATTTTGGTTTTAGTTTTGACACGTATTCTACATTTCATGGAGAAAAGCCAAAACCAAAGTGAAGCTTGGATTTTCTTTTCTCTATTAGCTTTTCATTTTAGATTTGGCCATGAAAAACCAGAATAATGACTAAAATAAAATGACAAATAGATGTTTTACATTTATTTTTATTTTTGTCACAAATGGCGCATGCTCATGTGAAAAATGAAATTGCAAATATAGGTATTTCATTTCATTTTCAATTTTGGCAGGATATTTGCACAGATGTTTGGAAAAAGAAATGGCAAAAAGAGGTTTGCATCTACATTTTATGGTTTTAATTTTAATTTCTTTTTTGGCTGGATTTGCCTCCCATATAATGAGAGCCAGCTGGTGCTGATCTGGCTGGCAGCGTGAGCGCCTTTTAAAAGAGCTGAGAGGGAACAGAGCGAGAGAGAGAGCGACAAGCAGCAGCAGCAAGAGACGGAAGAGCTGAAAGCTCGAGTAAGAGACTGAAAAGTCTAGCTGACTGAAGCCACTGAAAAGTGGCCAGCATAGTGTAGGTTTGAGTTTGTGTTTATTTGTGTGGCTGAAATAAAACATGGCTGCTGCAGCACTGAACCCTGCCTCCAGCGTCCTCCTTGAGCCCGGGGTAGCACATGCCGTGCTACAGTGACAGTTAACAATTTGAAATACTGGTGGAGCAGCAACACACACTGAATGGCTTATTAAAACGGTAGTAAGTGGAGTTGATGAATGACTCCTTCGCTGATGTGTCTGTTCCTCAAGAAGAAATTCAAGTAAATGTCTGTAAGAGAGTCAGGCTCAATCTGCACGTAGCCCATACCCAGATTTCATCACGACCCACTGAATGCAAGCAGACATTTTCTCAGGGTTGCTTTATCTGAAAGAACCCCAAATGTCAGAACAGACACCTACGCAGACGTCCTGGGGGAACGTTCAAGCTTTAGACAGTTTTGTTGCACAGAAACACGGCTGAGTGCCAGACTTCATTCAAAGCTGTTGTGAAATGCTCTGACACTGCAAAGAGGAATTGCGCTCCAATAACAAACATCAGCTTTGTTCCGTTCCGTGGAGAAATCTTGCTTTGTCACCACTTCTCCATACCGTTCCCACTGTTCCTCTCCCACTGCCAGCTGCATGCAGTGATCCGGGAGGGCAGCAGCCAAACCCATCCATATTTCATGTGGTTTGGCCCAGGGTGTGATGTTCAAGCACATCCTGTCAATTCGGGCTTATTCATCCTCTCAGGTCCATCATCTGTCAAAAGCATGGTGGGGCGGGACAGGAGTCTTTAATAAAGTAACACCGAGGCTAATGAAGGAAGAGAGAAAAAGGCAAACCACAGTTTCCCCCCTTCAGAATCCAACGCTCGACTGAGAGCATGAGGTGTCTTGTCTTTGGACCTACAGGGAACAACTCTATTCCATTAGGGCTTCTGTAAGACTGCCAATGTTTGGTACTTGCTAGGAAGCCACATGGCAGTGGAGCTTAAACATTCTTCCAATTCATCATCCAGAGCTAGGAGAGCTGTTTCATGACGAAGCTTGATTTGACGGGTAAAAATAGCAGGGAAGTTCTTGTCAGGAATTTTGTGGTCCATGCCATTCAATTGGGCAATTTACTCGATGAAATGTTTGACATATGAAATAGATGTTTTCACTAAATGAATTTTTACAAACACGGTACACGGAACTCCTGTTATGGTAACATTGTGAAAGAATAGCAGCAACTTTGTCACGTAGCCACCGTTTCTCCATATTCCAGCATAGTGTTTTTGTATTCAGCAGTAACACACAGGACTTCTGTGCTGTTATAAAAAAGTGAATGTTAGGTTTTTCTTGTGGCAACAATCAACAACAAAAACTCAGCTATCATAACATTTTTAGAGATTTGGGATTTGTTCTCAGAAGTAAGAGACCACTCTTCTGTCAAACTGGACATTAAGTTCAAATTATTCGTAATCCACATCCATAAAAAAGGAAAATAAGAGAAAAACAAACAGGAGTTCAAAAAAATATTAAAAGACACAGAGAAAATGGGATGCCTAACAACCTGCAAGACCTGGCAGACCATTTGATCTGTCACAATCAGATAAATAGTACTTAAAGCTTTGGATTGTGAGAAGCAGAAAATGTAGCCAACTTCTAAGACTGAACTTTGGAGGTGTAAAAAATATCCCTTTGAAAAGCAGTATGTCTTGTTTCTTGAAGGCAAGTTTCCCAAAAGGAATAGAAGATGTAATAAAAGAAAGGAGTGGACAGACACACACACACACACACACACACACACACACACCTTCTAAGCCACTTATCCTTCTGGGTCGCGGAGGGAGCTGGAGCCTATCCCAGCAGTCATTGGGTGGAAGGCAGGAAACACCCTGGACAAGTCACCAGTCCATCGTAGGCCACTGTAGTTCTTTACATTGTGTGCAAATTTCATGATAAATGGACCAAAAGAAATGGCCAAAAATGACTTGGAAAAAAGTCTGGTTCCACTGACATACATTAAAAGTGAAGTCTGTTTTTCCTTCTCCTGTTAAATTACCATTTTGGAGATACAAGGTTTTGTTCCGACAGCAGCGATATGTTGAGGCTACTGGGTAAATTTCTTGTCATTTTTTTTGTACTTAATGCCTAGTTTTACTTGTACTTAAAGGGTGTTTTAACTGGAAATAAAAATAAAAAAACGAGAGGTGGTCTCTGACTTATGCACAGTACTATAAGAACAAATCCCCAAAACGCCTCTGAAAATCTTATTATCATGGCTTAGTTTGTTTGTTAGTTGATAACCAACACACTTGATTGCTGGTTGTTGCTGCAAGCCTAAGCTACCATTCACTTCGCCTTGGTTTCACTTTGCCCTGTATTTTACATTACAACCTTTATTTCACACAGCAGGGACTCAAAAGGTATTTGAGGTGACTGAGGCTAAGAATGCTGAGCAGCTAAGACAGCTGCGTCCACTGCGTTTGGAATGGCTCCCGTTGGGCTGCAACTCCCTCTCTGTGTTTTATCTGTCTCTATATGATCCATAGCTTCATATATCTCTCTTCCTTTGAACATTTCTTGGTTTTCAGGTCAAAAACACAATGTTGACAGCTTTATCCAAAAGAGGTTCTTTTAAAGACATGGTTTTGTCATAAATGCACTGAATGGCTACTGACTGGCCACTAAATCACTGGTAAAACATTAAAAGTTAGAGCCATTGATCACGTAGTGTGGTAAAGGATGGGTGTGAGACAGTGAAAATGAGTGTGAGACAGTGAGCAGCTGTCAGATCTTTTGTTATTCACTCAATATGTTTAACCAGACTTCCTATTGTGGTATCTGTCCACAGATGAAATGCAGCCGTATGCAAACGTTTGGGTGCAATCAAGTTGACAGTTGATTTTTTAAGTGACAATAAGTGAACACATCCTCTACAGAGAACACACTTCTGCACAATTACTGTTTATTTACTGAATTTAACATATTGGAAAAATAAAACATAAAATGTGGCCTGTGCAAAAGTAATGGCACATTTTGAATTTTATGTTTTATTTTTTCCAAATTGTTAAACTCAGCAAATAAAATAGAAATTGTGCACTAACATGCAGAAAATGCCATATGACTGTATATGTAAAAAAGCCTCTCTTTTTGTTTTTAACTGAATACACACACCATGTGTATATGTAGCTCTATATGTTAACATACTTCGTTTGTCTGTTTGTGTTGTGCTGTGTTCTGGGTCTACTACAACTCTGTAGATTACTCATGCTGTAAAATTTCTCTCGGTCTTATGACCTTAACCAATGAACACCTTCTTAAACATACTTTTAATTCAAGTAGTTATGAATAGAATTGCTGTAAACATGTAGCTCTGCCAAGCTGCTTAATAAAGGATATATATATATATATATCATGTGTAATGCTATTGCTTTGTTTAAAGAGCCCATTTCATTGAAAACACAGAAAAGAGTCTGATGCAGAATGTAGCCAGCCCATGCAGTCCACATATGGAAACTAAGCCCGAAAAAATAGCTTGTTTTGAATTCACAGTTTTGAACTGACAGTGTGATGTCATGAAAATCAACACATTTACAAATATCCACCTATTCAGCCACCAGCAGGTTAGCTTTGCCCATTCACGCTTAAGTTATAAGGAGTGTTTCAGCCCAGACTGCTTTTTAAACCAGTCACGATACAGGGCAGCCAATCAGAATATAGCTCATTTAAATATATCCACCAATAAAAAACAGCCGGTTTAATACTAAGGGATAAAGAGTTGTTGGAAAATGGTCATGTAAAAAAAGAATTAGGACTGTTTATGGTACATAAAACCACACAAATGAGTAACCTCAGGGAAAGAAATAAATACCAGAAAAATGTAAGATATGGGCCTTTTAAATAATTACTGTTATTATGGTTGCAATAAATAATAATAATATAATAATAATAAACCATTAAATTAATGAACTATTTTATTAATTTGACATATTAAATGTTTCTATTTTTACAGTCATTTGTCTTTTATCATAGCTTATTAAATAAAAGAGAATCATTGACATTAAGTGATAGAGGCCTCAGTTGCATTAGAAAATATATTTGTAGTGCTGAACTTTGATTAAAACACCATTTTTTTTACATTCTGTAAAACATAGAAGACAGATTCTCCACGGGGGCTACTTACTACAGGTAGGGGGCAGTATGCCCCTTTTCAAGGTTTTTTTTTTTTTGTGCTATAAAAACAAAACTGCATCATCATCATCATCATGTAAATGCTAAACCCATGTACAGACCTGATTTAGTGTGACAGTAAATGGATGCTGTTATTAAGGGGAGCATTTCCCCCATTTTCCTTTATATGGTCCCTTTCACACACTCACGCTTTTTATGCAGGAGCCTGATGACTACTGTACATTTGCCCAGCCTTGATACACTGAATGCACATACAGTACCTTACAGGGATCTTTTGAAGAAGTTCAAAAACAGAAGAGCCACAACAGTTGACTAAAGAAGACGACCGACACCCAAAAACATGTCTTTTTGAATATGATTGTCAAACAAGGAATTTTGGTCACAAAGACAATTGTGGAACTTATTTGCAGTTCCCTTATTTGCAGCATGAAACAGTAAAAAATAATTACAATCTTGTGACAAAATTTAAGTCTTTACAAATGTGGTTTACAAAATGAGATCCGACATTTATTTCAGCAGTAATCTTCCCTATCGAACAGCTTCGAAAAGTGACTTAAATAATACAGTACAAAAATAGACAGGTTCATTGTGAAGTAACAGTGGCACTGCACTTTTAGAAAAAACAATAATGCAAAAAACATCGACAGGTCCTGTATACAGCTCGCAGCTGAGTAAAAAACAAAGATACATTCACTGGCTCTATATCTCTTAATGTATGAAGGCACTGTTGAATTTATACAGCGTCGGAGGCTCACGCCAACCCCGCGTCTTTAGCCATACCGTAGAATATTCCTTTCTGCGCGATAAGGTTCACTGGTGTGTCGAATTCTGCTACCTGTCCCTTGTCCAACACAAGAACTCTGTGAACAAGAAGAGAGCAGGTGATTAAAAATATGAATGAAATGAGTTAAAAATTATCACGTTTCCAAACAACCTGAAACAAAATGCAGGCCTACTTACACCAGTATATTATGAATAAATAACAGCTGTGATTAAAGGTGAGAGAGACCTACTCTGTGCTGTACCTTAAAATATAATTTTCATTTTAATATTTTCAAAGATGTGAATAAACAAGAGTTATCCCAGGTCAAGATACAGGAGTATTTACAGGAGTATACAACGCTGTGCAGAAGTCAGAGACCACTCTGCGTTTGCTGAAAGCTATTCATTTTTCAGACAAAAAACAGAAAACTCAAATTTAACATAAAAAATATTACACAGAAGCAACTACACAGAGTATCATTTTTCCAGTATTTAGTGTTTCCACTTTTTGCCCTAGCAGCTTCCATTCTTGCTTTTAGTTTTTCAAAGAAATCTGCAGGAATATGTTTCCACATCTCCAAAGTTCAGTCTTAGAAGTTGGTTGCAATTTCTGCTTCTCAAGATCCAAATAATCCCAAACACATTCAATATTGTTGAGCTCTCTCTGGGGTGGTCAATTCATTGTTCCGAGAACACCAGCAGCTTCTTTGTTTGATTTACAAATGTTCTTCCTTCTTGTCTATTTCCTTTTCTCAGTAATGGCTTCTTGACAGCTACAGTGCTGTGAAGAAGTATTTGCTCCCTTCCCAATTTCCTCCATTTTTGCACACTTGGAACACTTGAATGTTTGAGATCATCAAACTACTTTTAATAATAGACAAAGACAATCCCAAGTACACAAAATGCTGTTTTTAAATGATGATTCATTTATTAAAGAAAAAATCAACCAGTTAGCCAAATTCAACTGACTATTGGGTGCAATTTTACTGGCCACTCCCAGGCATGATTACTGCCAGACCTGTTGAATCTAAACATCACTTAAATAGAACCTGTCTGGCAATGTGAAGCAGCTAGAAGGTCTCAAAACCACTGTGTACCACAGTGAGAGCAATTATCCACAAATGGAGCAAACTGAACAGAACAGTGGTGAACCTTCCCAGGAGTGGCTGGTCTACCAAAATTCACCAGGAGTGAACTGATGACTAATCCAGGACGTCTCAAAAGAACCCAGACAAACATCTAAAGAATTGCAGACTTCGCTTGCCTTAGTTATGGTCAATTTTCATGATTACACAAAAAGAAAGACACTGGGCAAAGACGGCAACCATTTGCAAGGTGCAAACCACTGCTGACCAAAACGAACACAAAGGCGCATTCTACACATTCTACCATAAGAACATCATACCAACAGTCAAACATGGTGGTGGTAGTATGATGGTCTGGGGCTGCTTTGCTTCTGCAGGACCTGGACAACTTGTCATAACTAATGGAACCATGTATTCTGCTCTCTGTTAGAAAATCCAGAAATTTGCGACTTAAAGCTCAAACGCAGTTGGGTTATACAGCAGGACAATGATCTGAAGCACCTCTGAATGGCTCAGAAGAAACAAAATTAAGGTTTTGGAATGGCCAGGTCAAAGTCCTGACTTCAGTCCGATTGAGATGCTGGGGTAAGACCTTAAACAGGCAGTTCATGCTCGAAAACTTTCTGATTTAACCAAATTAAAACAATTCTGCAAAAAAGATTGGGTCAAAATTCCTCCACAGTTATGTAAAAGACTCATTGCAAGTTTTTGCAAACGTTTGACTGCGCTTGTTACTGCCAAGGGTGGCACAACCAGTTACTGGGTTTAGAGGGGCAATTACTTTTTCACATGGGTGATATAAGCTTTGAATAATTTTTATCTTCAATAAATGGAATGCTTCCTTTAAAAGCTGCACTTTGTGTTTATTCGGGTTGTCTTTATCTTGTATTAAAATTAGTTGGTTGATCTGAAACATCTAAATGTGACAAATTAGCAAAAATAGGAGAAATTGGGTGAGGGACAAATATTTTTCACAGGACTGTCATATCCTTTCACAGTCATTCAAGCACAGTTTTGGAAACTTAGTTTCTTTTGCCTTTCCCCTTCCTTATGCAAGTCTTATCCTTTGAAATATGTTCTAAAAAATAAATAACTAATAATTATCTAATATCTAATAATTATATATATAGTTATGGTTCTAAGACTGACTGGCTGAACAACATTCAAAGCCAATGCAAAATACTCCACACACATTAGGGGTGGGGGGAAAAATCGGTTCTTAGATGCATCGCGATGCGGGCGTAGACAATTCTGAATCGATTCACAAATGTCAAAAATCGACAATTTCTAAATTTTAATTGATAACGTAATGTTGACAGAACACAAAAGGCGGAACGTTACAAAGTGCGGATATGCAGCGCCCGGACAGTCTGTGGTGGCACACAACATTAAAAGCTAGGTCAGGGGTCGCAACCCAAATGTTAAAAAGAGTCATTTTGTCCTTTCAGTAAAAATCTAAACACCTTGGTGGCCACAACATTTTGAGTCCATTTTACCATCTTGGCTGTACGTGTCTCAGTATGTGCTAATGTCCTAGTGTAGTCTAAAAATATAATACAAACAAAAACGCAGACTTACTTTGCTCTCCTTTAAGCTTTAGTTCAGCTGTAACCGTTTTTCTTGCATCACCAGCGGGAAACTTTTCTACACAAGTAGAACAGTTTCTTGTAAAATGTCTCTCAGTGTTCTACTTTTTACGAGGCTGAAGTCACTTCTCGATCTCCAGCTTCTCGTTCGAATTTTCCAGTTCCAGATTTTTTTTCCAGATTAAACATATCAGGAAACTAGCTAGAGTGATTATAAATGCAAATAAGTCTATTCATCTCCAAATTATCGATGTTTGTCTTAAATCTTTCTCTTGCTTTTTCGTTAGCTACTAGCTAGGTGAACTAGCAGTTACAGGCTACATTAATTCCAGCATTTAAGACCATGTACTGTTAAAGCTGTGTTTGAACGATCAGCAGAGCTTTATTTTACTGCAAAGGAGGATTATTTTATTTTTACATAGAAATCTAACTCTGATGTGGAGCCGCATGTCGCCGAACCCCTGAGCTAGCATATGGAAGCACTTTAGCTCCTATGAAGTTGAGGGGGAAACCATATTACATGTTTCCACCCATTTTCTGCCCGGTTGTAGTTGCTGCCAACCAGAGGACCATCGAGCAAGCAATGTCAAAACTTCCACCCAACTCGAAAAGGGCGAAGCGAACTACAAACTCAATCGCAACTTTTATCGCCAAGGATTTGCGTCTGTACTCAGTCTTTGAGAACCAGGGCTTTCGTGTAATATTGCACACTTTGGAGCCAAGATACAGCGACCCATCTCAAAGATATTTTACTGACACAGCGACCCCCCCACTCTCTACAACGGGACCAAAACTGAAGTTATAAAATTGCTGAAGAAAACGGGTAGAATAGCTGTAACGTGATGCGTGGACTTCCATTGCCACAGAGTCTTGGGTCACCATGACTGCACTTTATCACAGATGAGTGGCAGCAGCGTCTCATGTGCTCCAAACAAGAGCAGTGAATGAGAGCCTTCCAGTTCACTTGGCACATCGCTTCTGTTTGATTTATTAATAAAAGATATTGGAAGTAAATTCATTATGGATCATTACAATACTTTGCTTTAAAAGCACCAGGTCTTCACAGAGTGAGAAAAAAAGAAATCCTGTATAGAAAAAAAAGATGCATCAAGATGCATCAATAATCGTTTTATAATCACATCGCAGCCCTCTGAATCGTAATCGAATCATGAGGTGCCTAGAGATTCCCACCCCTAACACATATCAATAGAATTTTGGTACAATGCATTAGGTACTAAAACCATTAAATACCATTGCAAATAGTCTGCTGTTACCAAACTACATTGCTTGGTGGAAGAACTGTTTATTATGAATATTGTAATTATTAAATAATTTTTCATAATTGATGTATTTTATCATGTATGTTGCTTAACAACACCACTTAACCCCTTAAATCACTTTAACACTCTGCTTTTCACTGTTTATTCTTTCATTATTATAAATGGTAATCTTTCTGTACCTTGTGTAGTCCATGATGGTGTTGAGTCGGTGAGCTATGGTGAAGACTGTGCAGTCCTCAAACTGTGTGCGGATGGTCGACTGGATGAGATCATCCGTCTCCAGGTCGATAGCTGCTGTGGCTTCATCAAGGATCAGAATTCTGGTCTTCCTCAGCAAGGCTCGAGCTAAACAGACGAGCTGTCTCTGTCCCACACTGTACAGACACATAAAACGGTGAGCTCTAAAGTACTAAAACAGAAAAACTAATTGGAAATTGTACATTGGAGATGTGATACATAGTTTTTGTACACCTTAGATTTTCTCCTCCTTCCGAGCATTCCAAGTTGAGTTTAGCTGGCTGGTTGCTGACAAACTTATGTAGGTGAGATAATGTCAGAGCATTCCAAACGTCATCGTCACTGTATTTCTCAAAGGGGTCAAGGTTCATCCGCAAAGTCCCAGAGAACAGAACCGGTTCCTGTAAAAAGCAGATATTACAGATCACATTTACATTATATATGTACAATGCCAACAAATACAGTAAGCAGTAAGGACAGATGTATAGCTTTGGACTCATGCTGACACTACCTCCACTCTGCTACAAACATGACATGGTCTACACAAACGCACTTACACACACACAGGAATGTGCACACAAGCACAGATATACAACGTATATCAGCACAAGTGTATTATGTGTGTGAGAAACCCCATTTGGAAAATTTCAGAGCGGAGCGGAAGGCTTGTCCTTGTTTATACTGACCTCCAGACAGTCATTTTAAAAGACCCTCTCCTACACCACATAACTCTGCCCCTAGCTCCATCTGCTTGGTAAAGAAAACATTGCAGAATCAGGTTAGTGGCCTGCGCTGGCAAGTTTTAGTAGTGTGGGAAAAAACACACTGCGCTGCCAAAAAACGCTCCTCCTGGATAGGTATGTAAACGCGATACATATAAAGAGTTGAACTGTTTGAATGGCCAGCTTGAGTAGCATCAAGTAGATAAATATCACTCAAAGAGCCTGGTAAAGTAATGCTGTGGATTAACCATCTTCATAGAGATTTATGCAATCCTAGTCAACTGCATCAAGCTTCTACGTAGATAACAAAGCTAACCAGACAAAGCTGAATTTGACTTCTTATTCAAACATTCTGTTCTACCTTAAATGCTACTATAAATACAATATTTGCCTGGCAGTCACAGTTCACTGAAAAACTTGTGGGAACTCATTACAAAGAAAAACAGGACATCAAAGACACTCTTGACTATCCTTGCAGTTGCACATCGGTATAAATCGAATGCCAAGCGATCACAGCCTTGTAACTTTGCAACCCCGCCACTCCCTTCCCCCAACTCGAAAAAGCATGATTAGATGAAAAGTCTCTGAAAATGTGAAACTGTGACAAAGTGCAGTCACTGGGGTAATTCCATTCCCAGTTAGTAGGGTAGCCCAGTCACAGTGTTGACCTCAAGCTTGCTGTTTGCAGAGGCAGAAGAATAAAGATTTAGAGGGAAAATTGAGTTTGAGGCATGTTTGTGCGCATCAATATCTGTAATGTTTTTGTATTTTATGTACTTTTTATATATTTGTACCTTACCTTCATCTTTTCGTGGAAAAAGCATTTATGGAGATGTTCACAGATGTATTTATAACTGCTGATGTGTTTATAACTTTCTTTTTCCATTTGTAGAAGGGTTTTTCCACTGGATTTGGCCTGGATGCATTTCTATATTTCTAAATCTTCATGCTCTTATTCAATGTTATTAGCATCTTGTGAAATTGTTTGAGTTGTGAAAAGAACCACACTCAATGTGCTCTATTGAGATGTAGGCTGTATCTTCTTTCAAGTAGCATTAACATAATGCCATTCTTTTATCATTTACATTTAAACTTTGAAAAAAAAGGCAGTGGCCATAATAAACAGCCTACCTCACCACTAGAAAGGGAAGTCATGGCAATGTCTGGTAATGCTGGCAAACTCTAATTAAACTTGACACTGGTTACTGTCAATTCCACAGGTGTGCTTCAGGGTGATGGCCGGGAATAGGTGGCAGAGTCAAAGAGTAACAAAAATAGATCCAACTTTGTTGTAGTTCATCTATTTGACTGCTAGAGTAACTGTGTATCTTCAATTTTGCACCTTTAAACCTTCACTTTATTCCTTAAAATGAACTGATCCCTTGAATTTACAACAAAAAAATCACTGACTGAATTTGTGACAAACTGAAGTTGTTTTGAGTTGTTTTTCAATAACCCTAAAAACATTGTGTATTATTACTGAGATGCTTCTGCTCACCAAAACCAACATTCAATGTAATGGACAAATACAAATACATAAAAAAACTATTTTCATTTATGACTGCACTTAAATTAGGAATAGAGACAACATTTTCTGTGTCCCTGGAACATAATTTGGAAAGGGTTCATTGTGTGCATCCTCACACTATTCCTGATCTTCACAGCTCTGTTCATTTTTCTATAAATTAAATGCAATAATTTTCCATTGTTGTCCTTCAAGCTTCTAGGAAGTTTACACAGGAAGAAATATACAGAATATATAAGCAAAAACGCCATTCACTCACTGGGAAATGTATTGAGAATATGTAGCCATATTTATAATAGTCCAGCTACACTGTCACATAACTAGAGTTCACAGTACAATGTAACTTTTGTAGCTTGTCCATTCACATCCCTTGTTTTCTTATTGATTTCAATGCTAAGATCAGCTATGAGGGGCAAATGAGGCCAAATCACATTTCCTCAATGTTAGAAGTGAATTAGCAGAAAGAAAAGAAAATGTGTTAAAAGTGAATTAGGGTCACAGTCAAGAACAGGAATTTCTGGAGAAAACAAAAGACGAATGAAAAATGTTAACAATCTGGATGCGAGCTCACAACAAATTAACCACAGTTGTGTTTGGAATCAAGCAAGCTAATTAGCCACTGAAGAACAAGCTGTTTCATGCTGTTTTGTGGGCGTAAAGATGCTTTGGCCTCCTTTACTCCTTAAAAAAAGAACACTTACTACCATGAAATACTTTATGGCACTGAATGTGAATTCTCATTTTTTGCTTACACAGTAAACCCCATGAGAGAAATATTAATATGCCGAGATGTGCTTAAATTAAAACAGATTGCATAGCAAACGTAAAAATGAGAAAGGGAAAGCACCGCAGACCTGAGGGATGATGGTGAGTTTGGATCTCAGGTCGTGAAGGCCGATCTCTTCGATTTTCACTGCGTCAATGGTGATCTCCCCTCCTGCAGCCTCCAGAAGACGGAACAGGCAAAGGGTCATGGAGGACTTTCCTGCACCGGTCCTACCCACGATGCCAATCTGCAGACCAACACAGGTTACTTTGAGATTACGAGTGGGAGGTATGCCAATATAAAAGTGAATATCAGTATCAGTAAATTTGTCCCTTAATTTAAATTTTAGCATGGCTGAGGGAACAACAGGGTTGAGCTGACATTTGACCCAGCACTCTCCCAGCACAAGTGTTGCTAAGGGTGGAATCAACAGCAGCCTTCTTAACTAGCAGAAAACAGCACGTGCATGAACGCAAATAAGCTACCAGAGTGAGACAGAGCATTTACATATAGAAATGAAAGTTATTTTTAGCATCTGTAGCAATAGCAGTAGTAGAACTAGCATATATAAATAGCATCTTATAATACCATAACATAGTGTTGTAGTCAAGACCGAGACTTGGACGCACCAGACTAAGATTTTTTTCAAAATATTAAAATAAAAAGAAGGAACAAAAATTGAAATTAGGTTGTAGTTCATTTTTCATTCATAATTATTCATTATACATGATATGTATAAATTGTACATTATATATTTTGTAAAACGGACCCAGAAGGATAAGCGGTTTAGATGATGTATGTATGTATGTAGGTAATTAATATATAGCCTATAATAATAATAATAATAATAATAATAATAATAGTTTCATTATTATTATTATTATTATTATTATTATTATTATTATTATCTCTTAATCCAACTTTGCATTGTAAGTTTTAGAAGTAAATGATGGTGGTTATTCTCTGTCTCTTCTTCTCTAAAATTTATTCAGAAGCACCATTAAAGTCAACTGAATAAAAACAGTAATAACATTCTGATCTGGGGTGTCTGAATTTTGGAACCAGTAAACACCAACACACAAATATTACCCAGTTTAGCCATCATTAAAAAGGACTGATTAGATCCTCAACTGGCAGCAAACATATTTTATTTAAACATGTAGAGAACAGACTGTCTGAAGGTTTTGTTGATATTCAATAACGAAAAAAGTTCAGTTTCAGTTACCTCAGACGGAGGCACTGCACTCGGCTGGTCTCAAGAACCATCCTAACCCGAGACTAAGACAAGACTCCAAATGACGTCAAAAACGATATAGAAGGGTGAAGGCTAGCACGAGCTTCCTTCTCCAGCCAACATGTCTTTTCAAGTTGCTGCTAACACATGTCAGTGGATGCTTCAGTAGCACATCAGAAACCGTACACTGCAACTGCAATGGCTCAAATCATTGCTGATGGTCCTCCTCACCTTCTCTCCCCCTTTGACCTTAAGGGAAATGTTTCTCAGCACCAGGTCCAGTCCCTCTCGATACCTCACACTGTAGTCCACAAACTCCACGTTGCCCTCTGAAGGCCAGTCACCAGGGGGCTTCTTATCCTCCACTTCCCATGGTGCCTGCACACATGCATTAGGAATACCTCAGACCAGTGTAGTGTTAGAGTGACCACCATAACACCAAGGGCTTCATTTCTAAATTATTTGTAAGAGTGGATTCTTCAAATGAGTGTACATTTATCAATTAACTTTCTATGTGCTTATTAAGGACAAGTTAAAAAGCTATAAAAAGACTCATTTTATTCACTACTAATCAATTGTGGAGTTTACCCTTCTTGAGGACATGGCATGCCAAGCTATGTGGAGAAAATGCATTCAGGCCAAGTCCCTAGAACATGATTTATTTTGTGTTCCTAGAACCCTTTTAATATATCTATACTAAAACAATAACTGTGTGTATTTATGTTTTTTGTTATCTAAAAATATTAAAAAATGAACCTATTTATTAAGCCTGTTCGACATGTTAGAAGTCTGGATAAAAGAAACAGTATTATACCTGTTTCTGACATTTGGAACATTTATTGCTTTAAACATATGCAAATCAGTTGAAAGACTAAGCTGAAAACTGACTCTTTTGTGTGATATATTTGTGATTGGTGAACAACTCGGTCGCACATCTAAGCTGTGTGCGTTGATTCAAGTGTACAGTTCTTTTTTTAAGTTTGTACACAAATCTAAAACAACAAATTTAGTATAAAATGTATTTAAATATATTTTAAACACGCGGCCCAAGCCCCAACTGCAAAACTACTTCATGTAAAAACTGCAATGAAACTACAATATTGCCACAAATTACTAATTTCAAAATTGCATTTGTAGGTGAAAAGATTTATACTCATTTGTTTGTGTTTGGTAACTATTTCTATTGATCTACACTAGTTCATCTGCTGTACCTCAGGTGGCGTCTCTGAATACTCCTTCACTCTTTCCACGGCCACGATGTTGCTCTCAAGGTCAGAGGTCATTCTCACCATCCAGTTCAGGGACATGGTGACCTGCCCAACAAGGAAAAGGTGAGTCAGCTGTTATGCTTCCATCCAGTGTCATTTGAAAAAGATCTTAGTGAATTAATTCTTCAGCACATGCAGAACGAAGGAGCATAAGCTATATCACAGAATAAATTATGTGAAATATAAAAAAAAAAATTTGTTTTTCACAAAGTGAATTTTGCTGAGCGAACCGTGATTTCATTCTTCCTTTTTCCATTTTATTTTGGAAGACTGCTTCAACTCAGATATTAACATTTAGCAACTCAATTTACTATTAAGTCAGAACAGTCTAGCTGACATGCAATTCACCATCAGGTTCAGATGTCATCACAACTAGAACTGTGACAAATGTATTTAAACAATGTGGTAAATATGTTTATGATCATTTCATCAGATTTTAATCTAGCTGTTGTATACATTACTAAGACTAAGCTGTCATTATTTTATTTCAATGTTTGACAAGCAGAGAACTGGTTCAAGTCACACAAAAATGAAGCAAAAGTAGCATGAATGAGAACTCTTCATAGTGACATTTGTCAGCTTTGTCAGCTGTGTCAGACACTGAATGGACAGCATAAAATTACAAAATTACAAAGCAGTCAAGAGCCAAAAAAATTATCCTTCTCTCTTTCTTTGCAGAAGCTAATACAATGTGTTAAAAACATGATTTATACAACATGTGTATCAATCAATTGAATCAATTCCATATAAATCAAAGTTCATTGTATATATGTATATCAGTGTCCAGTAAATATATATTTACATATATAACATTTAGGAATGCAAAAAAAAACTGCCTACTCATATAAAGAGTAGCTGCCTATGGAGGTTTTTATTTAATATATTTTTTTTTTTGCTTAGTTTTCTTAAATATTTACATGCAACATTGTTTATCTGAGTAATCTTTAATATGGTAAATTACTGCAAACTGACACACTCATCTGCATAAAAACATTTTGAAAACTGACCCAAAACTCACTGAGCAATTTGTTAAGAACACACACACACACACACACACACACACACACACACACACACACATACATATATATATATATATATATATATATATATATGTAACATTGCATTAATATTTGTTTTTATTTATTCAAATGTTACGTACCTGGAGGGCATAAGACACAGAGAGCCCGACCAGACTCGGGTTCAGCGACTCTTTCCCGATCACGGCGAACAGAGCAGCAAACAGAACAATACAATTTCCAATAAACTCAATCCGGACCCCCAACCACCTGAATTCAGCAAAACACAACATTGTCACAGCTCCAAATAACACAATGGCTTTCATCAGTTTTACGCCTTCATATCAGTGTTGGAGTAAACAAAGGCCATTTGTGGTCTTGATTAAGACCTTACTGCAGTGTCTTTTCTTTTTTTTGGCATGAAATACAAGTAAAGAGAACATGTGGAGAGTCTGAGGCCTAACATCTGCAGACAATCATGCATCCAAGAGGGAGTGAGGCCAGACCTACCTGTTGGAAACAATACCAGGGTAGTAACTCTTTTGGTTTTCATCCACTTTCATATCACTCATGAGTACAAAGGCACTGTTGCGCCCGTAAGCGCGGATCACACTAGTGCCAGTGATGGTCTCCGAAAAATGAGAGTATATGGGGGACCTACTGACCGACTCCAGTCTCTTTAGCTGCCGTGAAGTGGCTACATAAAATCTCTACAGAGGAAATCAGGGGAAGAAAGACAAACATGCCATTAAACTGCTATGACTAAAAAAGTGCAGAAAAGACATATACACAACACAGTACAGGCTAGTGAAGACTCTAAAACCACTGGCAGACTAAGTCAGACATTTAAAATCATTATCCATATTTCAAATAATCTAAATCAAATTCAGTTCTTTGGAATTTTTGGGGCCTTCTTAGTAAAAAAAATATAAAATGAATAATATCTGTGATATCTGTAACAAATTTAGTGAGTTGCCCCGAGTTGTATTACGATGGCCATCAAACAGATACACTCTTAAAAACAAAGGTTTCCTAAATGGTTTTCAGCTCGGATGGTTCTAGGAAAAACCTTTAATTGGTTTAGAACCTTTACATTATGTGGAAGTTCTTTAAAATTTAAAAAGTACACACACTCGCATATCCCATTGATAAACCATCAATTTAAATGTTCTTTAGGGAACCAAAAGTGGCTCATCTATGGTAACACTCCAAACAGGGACTGATTACTGACTGGGCTAGAGAGGCCAATGTCCAGAGGTCTCTGACTGCCAGGGACTTTGGGGGACCTCAGACTACAGGATGGCTCAAAGACTTTGAGCAATCCACTGTAGATACAAAATAGCCCTTGAAGGTGTACAAAAGACTGTATAAAAGAAACAAATGAAGAAATGTTATCTGTCCTCACTACATCCACTAATGCTGTCCTTTTTGTAAGTTTTTATTTTTAATGAGTCTGGGGGTGTTGTTTTTGTGATTGCAATGGGATACTTTAAATGATTTTGCAAAATTTGTTTGTCTTTGGATAAAAATCACAAAACATAATGATGTGGACACGACAGACTGATACATAGCAATGAGGTTTTTGTTTATTTTCTTATTTCTTTTTTTGTTTTTAAAATTTCTGTATTTTTAGGTATATTTTACAGATGCTTTGTTGTAGTAGTGTGTGGGGGCCTCTAAAAAGGCTTGTGCCTAGAGGCCTCATGAGACTATGATCCGTCCTTTATTTTTAAGAGTGTAATTAATCCCATAATTCAAGTGTTGTGGGTTTGTTCCTAACTGGGGAATATTTGGTGGAAAGTTTAAAAGTAAAAAATTCAAGGATTTTGAAAAAGTTCATGCAGTCTTCACCTTACAGTTCAGGCAAATATGATTTTCTCCTGTTTCAGTCAGTTGAACTGAATGAACTGAGGCCACATGTTGTTGCTATCAACATAATTTGAAAAAGATATCATTTTTGGCTATTAATGGTGAGACAAAATCTACAAAAAACTCAAGGATCTTACATAATCAGCACTTTGAATAATATGCTAATAATCTTTATATCATTCAGTGTTGTAACCTGCCAATGGTTTCTAGAGTTTTGACTATTTTGAGCTTCAAACATTACATACGTACATGAAATGTTGCATGACATGCCTAAATCATCAGAATTATACATCTGAAAGAAAAAGATCTGATTTGCTTGTGATTTATATAAAGCAGGAACATTATCTATTAATGTAATCAAATACTATCATAATGTTGTAGTGTCTAAGGTTTGGCTTTGTACATGTCTTATTAACATTTCATAATAATGATTAATTAAATACATTTCTCAGTATCATCGTTTGAACTATTTTCCACACATAATGATATAAACATGGTAAATGTCAAAACATCTCAATGTTTTGGGAACATGCAACCCCTTAAACCACTTGAAGACGGTTCATTAACCTCAAAAAGAAAAAAAAACAGAGAGAGAGGCTGGAGGGTTTTAACGCCATGCAAAGCTGAAGCTAAATCAAAAGCAATATGTGAAAAAGAAAGGAAGCTGGAGTAAGCTATGTCAGTGTAGTGTGAGATTGTTGGTTATAGAACCTTGGTACTTCAAGACAGAGGAACATGTGGAAAATGCACATATGGAAAAATCACAGGTTGTTTAACTAGATTGGAGTCTTCTGAAACACTTATCCAGAGTATAATGACAGTCTACAAACAGGAGCCCCACACCCTATCACGTAGCAGCAAGGATGGTCAATTTAGCTTAGGTTTAGTACTGCTATGCTTTAACTGCTTGGTATCTGCTAACTGCTTGGATCCAAATCAGTAAAGCAGAGCTCAACATAAAAATGTTAGGCTTTAAATCAGTGAGTCCTAAGCTGATGTAGTTCTGATGCAAGAAACTGAAAATGGTTAAAACTTATTCATTTCGCTCATGAATAGCCCTCAAGCCCAGAGTGCTGCGGTTTTACAGGCTAAATGACAGGTAGAAGGAAAGGTCCACTTGAACTACTGTATGTTATCCGAGATATTAGTACTAAGCCAGTGTTAAGAGTGGAACACTGAACAATGCTAGTGATAAATAAAAGAGAAATCAGACCGATCAAATGAACCGAAACATGAAAACATGGAAAAAAACTTATCAAAGCAGAAAACAAACACAACAAATGAATTCTTGTCTACTTCTACAGATCCTAAACCCACTGCAAACTAGAGCTGCAAACAGCCGTTCTTTATGCACTTTATCCATTTGTGGTATCAATTACAAAATTTGAGATGAGTTTGAGGCACAGATTATCAGGGCCAGATGTACGTATGTAAAAAGACGCAGTGCACAAGGTTCCTGGTTCCAGGTTGTTATACTCCATACTGAACATATATGATATTATTATTTATAATATGTTTTAATTATTTTGTCATTATAAAGCATGAGCTATCAATAGGATAAGTGTTATTGTAGGCATACTTTGTTTACACAGTTGCTGTGTGCTTTAGCCTCCTAACATTCTTATTTTCCTCTCTGGTTTGGAGTTTACTTGTGAGTGCAACATATCAAAACTGAAACCATTGCAACGTTAAACTACAGGTGTGGCTGGAGGATAAAAATAGCGGTGGTGACTAAAAAAATCAACATGAATGTCTTCTTACAATGAAATGATGAAACTTTTTTACAGACTATTAACATGTTGATGTGCGTACTCTTTTGGGAACATAACTAAATCAAGACACGTGTCCCTTTCCTGTGAGGAAAAGAATAGTGATGCTATCTTAGAAAAAATAAATAAAGGCAAATTATGGGCAGAAAAGAACGTCATGCAAAACTGAAAAGAAAACAGTACAATAATGGCAGCTATAAAACTACTGTGAGAAACATACTGACATAGGCCACTTGTTTGCAGCTAATACCTATTAATCTAAATTTTAAAATGGTTCTATTTGCTTTAGATGCTTTTCCCCCTTAAAATGACAAGAAGAAACAGGGCGAAATCTATTTACTGGGAAAAACAATATCACACGGAGCATTATCACGTTCTAATTCTGATTTCATTATCATTTTGAGCATCTTATCTTGGGGCTGAGCCCCAGGTTGCTGCACAGTCTAGGCACGCCGATGCATTACATACCTACTTTTTCAGGTAGAATGTGTCCTAATTGTGTCTGAAACCTGGTGCAAAAGTCTTAGTACATCTGGCCCTCAGGTTCTATATAATCTCGGGAGTAACGTCTTTAGGCCTCAGTGATCTTTTACTCCAATACACTGAGTTTTAATCTGAATAAAGAACAGTCGTTAACAATAAAAAAGTACAGGGAGTCGAGTCTCGTTTACGAGACAGACGACACCCTGTGAACACTAAAAACTAAACGACCAAACCACATGGTGTAAACTACAACACTACGACAGTGGCAATGCAGCTAAAGACAAAATATCGAGAAAATAATAAAAAAAACAAAAAAAACAATGACACACGTTAGCATGCTGTATTAATGAGTTAGCAGACTTGTTCCTATTTACCTGGACCCACCAATAGAACATCATTAACGGCACTATGACTATGAGGAACATAGGGGTGAGGGCAGAGCATACGAGCAGCACATTGACTGTGTACCAGAAAGTGCGCATCCAGATATCAATATTGTCTGGAATGAGAGTGTCTATTGTGTCCACGTCTTTGCTGAAGCGGTTCAACACGCGTCCTGAGGGGGTGGCCTCGAAAAAGGCCTGCGGTGCCCTCAGAACAGCGTGGAGCATGTTGAGGTGGGTGGTGTGGGCAGCCTTCAGCATACTGTAGGCCCGGCACAGTAAACAGTTGGCCAGAATCAGCAAACCTGTGAGGGGAGGGGCAGCACAAGCGAAAGACAACGAGGAAGAGGTGCGTTAATACTTGCTCTCACACACTATCTCGCTCTCACGTCTGGAAGCACTGATAAACAAGAACAGACACTGAGGAACTGTCACCAGCACCTACAGGTAGTTACACTCTTATACGGTAAGCAACAGCTCTGGCTCTGTTCAGGTAAGCACTCTGCTTAGTGTTTCTGTAGAGTTTAAAACAAACCCATACAGCTTAATACTGAAGGTCAGAACACTTTTGACTTTGCAAAAAGTCTGCAAAAAAAAAGTCATTTGTAAACACTGAAGATGTCTTCCTGAGTCTGTCACCCAAAACAAACAGCAAACTATCAGTGCTAATGCTCTAATACTGCTGGGTCAGATCAAAGATCCATTATCTGCAATGAAATTTGCCTCTACATTTACAATTTTATGTAAAAGTTACAGACCACCTTTCATTTATGTAATTTCCAGTTAGAAATGAACAATAAGTACAAGTTATTTATTTTTCAGGAGATATTTCTGGTGAGATCAGATATAAGATAATCAATCCATTTGCATAAGGAAGAGAAAATCTAAAAGAAAATAACTGAAAAAAAGCAGTTCAAAAAGGCTTAAAAGGTATAGAGAAAATGGGACTCCTAACAACCTGTCAAGACCTGGTAGATCACCAAAACTGTCAAGATCAGATAAACAGTATTTCATCTTTCATCTTTGAGAGAGAAGAGAACATCAAGCTCCACTTTTGCTTCAGATGTAAAAAAAACTTTGGGTCTGAAAGGATGTGTAGCTGTTATCCACCAGCCAAACGAGCTAGACAGCCCTTTCGGTGTTACCTAACAATGAAATTACAAGGTGCTTTAATCTAATAATGTCATGTATGTCATACATATTCAATACATAAAGGCAGGTACATAATATCATGTAATATCATATTATCACCACCAGGGGTCAGTAAGATACCAGATTTCTGCACAGTCTTACTGGTGAGGCTCTGGCTATGCATACACAAATCCTGAAGCAACAATCAGGCATTAAAAACCAATGTATGACTGTACAAGTGTTTGTGTGTGTGTTTGTGTAAATGTGTATGACTGTGACTGCGTGTATGTGAGAGAGATTGTGAAAGCAAACAGGCAGAGCAGGAAGTGGGCGGGGAGGCTGCTGGTGGAGAGAAAGAGAGGAAATGAATACTTGGTTAGGGAGGGGAGGAGAAAAAAAACAGCACGAGACAGAGAGAGAGAGAGAGAGAGAGAGAGAGAGAGAGAGAAAGAGAGAGAGAGAGAGAACCAAGCAGGAGAACAGAAACGCAAATGCACTGAGAAATCACGACCAGAACCGCGTTGCTGTCTGCTTTGCTGCAGCCTGAAGCACAAAAGCTCCAACCTCGAAAAGGGGGAAGAAAAATGTAATCATTATTCAAAATGCTTTGCTGTTTTAACGCTGCAAACATAAACCTCACACAATACCTGTACAAAGAAGTAAATCAAAGCCAAGGGGACAATGACCACGGCAAAGATGGGAGTGCTGGAAATGATAACGATCATGGTGGACAGGGAGGCAAAAAAGGTACCCAGGAACATGAGGACAGTGGAAGGTAGAGCCTCGTCGATCACATAAATGTCTTTGGAGAAGCGGTTGATGATACGCCCTATGGGGGTAGTGTCATAGAAAGCCTGGGGAGTGTGAAATTTGTTGTCCAGCAGGCCCTGGTGCAGCTTACAGGCGGCCTGGATTTTCCCCAGGGCAAGAGTAAAGGCAGAGAACATGACCAGGAAGCCTGCCGTAGAGAAAGCAGAGCAGGAGGAAGAGAGTCACTACACTATAGTGGCCTGCTAAGGGTCAGAAGGAGGGGTACTGGGGGGTGGGGTTTGGGGGAGGGTGGTGGATTTCACAGAGCAGGAACACAGGCCAAAGACAGAAGAACAACCCTCGCAAATAAATCCCATAGTACCACTCACAGTAGAACATGTAGTTTCCACACTAGAGGAAAAATCAAATGTAGAAATTCGTCATCAAGAAATAACTATAGGCAGCTTGTAAGGATAGGAAGTATAAAAGTGAAAACCTGTGTGACTTTTATCCAAATCGGAGATATCATGATAAGCTTAAAAACGCTAAACCACAAACAGCCACGCTCACAAGATAATTAAATATGAATCATTATGTAAACTATTTCAAAGGTATCATGTGTATGATTGTGTAAAATGTATGAAAGTACATAGATAGTATAAGAATACTACTAAAACTACTAATGATGATGATGACTATTAGACTACTAGCATTATTATTAGACATGTTCACTAAATTAGAGAGCCAAAATTATTTTACTAAATTTCTGCTAAGAAAACTAGTTTTGGTTTTCAGCCAAAGAAATGTTAATGCAAATGAGAAATCGGTTAAAAATATTGTCAGTTCCTTTCACTCTCCTGAGCCAGTCGGCAGAGACACGTTCAAAAAGTTTGAGCAGCAGCAGATCAGCAATGAAAACATCAGGTGTGTGGAGTTATTTCATGGTTGGATTTTGTAGCCTACATACTGTAATAATTTTATGCAAGCTGCTTTTATTTATTGCTAGCTTTATTGTTAGCTTTTTATGTTTTTTGTTTCAGTTTTCAGTCCAGTGTGTCCTAAATTTTGGCTTTGTTACAGCCAAAAATGTTCATCTGAGTGCAGCACTCATTATTAGAAGTATTCTTTTTATTATTATTTGATGTGATTTCATACCCTTATTGCCCAGATAGTGAAAATATTCTGATATAAATGTGGAATCCAAACCCACCCATCATGCGCAGATGCCATACACCATCACAGTAACAAAAGCATCACTAAAAGGGACCTGTGCCGTACCTTGTGTAATGCCCAGTGCTGCGTACACCCCCACTCTCATATGTACTTTCTCATGTGCAATTGTGTCGTTCCTGGCGTCATTAGTCCACTGGCTGAGCCAGATGTTGGCTCCGATAGCAGCTGCGCTTTGACTGGCGTACAGGAAACAGATGAAGACGGACAGCAGAGGCCCCACCGCTTTTGCATATTCCCAGTAAACCTTGGACTTCACCTAAATAATATGCGGCAAAAGATAAATACACTGTGAACGTACTGTGCAACACTATCCATTTGAAAATACAATGTTTATATGTAATCATCTCTGAAATTCATCCAAGATGAGCAAATGTGACTCCAGCTCCAACAAAGATGCCCACTCCATTGTATTGTAGATGCCACTTCCACATCCTTTCTTATTCAACTTAGCTTGAATAGCCAAACTTTCTAACTCTTGGTAAAGACTTTAATTAAACAAGACCTTTAAAGGAACTATGCATAGTGGAAAACCCCTCACACTCCAGATGGGGGCAGCAGTGAGCCACTTACCCGGCCCGTCTCCGTGGTCTCGGCCTGGATGAGTTTCTCCCCTTTGGCCTCCTTCTTCTCCTGTTGCGGGTCCCCATGTCTCCTTTCACTGCAGCGGCGCCTGCGGATGGACTTTGTCTTTGGGTTCTCCACATCATTGGACATGATGCTGATCTGCCTGCCAAGAAAACAAAATTGGCACAGATGCTACCAAGGGCCATGACCCAGATATCTAGAAATTTTTATGATGTGTTTTGAGATCCCTTTTAGTACTAGAAGCATCTGTTTTGCACATTAAGCATCTGTTCACAATGTCCACAAAGGCCTGCATTCTCTACAGCACTCCAGTAATTTGTACAAAGAACGGCTGGCCAGGAAAGCCTTGAAGCCATTCCTAGAGTGCCACAGGCTGTGTGAGCTTTTGTGCTGATTTGAAACAGACGCAATTGAGAACAAGAAGCGCAAAGGAAAACGCATCTATAAAACGGAAGAGACCCTTCAAGGCACACAATCTCTACCTCATGAACTGTCTCCGGGCCTCGTTGACTGCAGGCTCGTTGTCCACCATATCGGTATGGTTACTGAGAGCGTCATCAGGGAACGACTCCTCCTCATCCATTAGCACCTCTGGGACGCCCAGCCACGTGTCCAAATGATAAAAATACACACAGAGAGACAAAAAAGGAAAAAATTAGAAACAATGTGACTACTGCTGTCTAGACTGGCCCCTCGAGAAACGATTTTCATGGCCATGGCCTCATTTCATCTTTTAATTTTCCTTTTATATGTTTTCTCTTGTGTACCCGTCACTTCATCGTCCTCTACGATGTCCTCCAGGGAGTAATTCCTCAAAAAGTCAGCGAAGGCCCCATTCTGTTTCAGCAAGTCTTGGTAGGAGCCCATCTCCGACACCATGCCATCCACCAGAACCATGATGTTATCCACCTGGGGCAAGAAGCTGATGCCGTGTGTCACCAAGATCCGCGTCTACACCAAAACACGCACACAGTTTTTTAATATAAGGGAAAATTACAACAGCACTATGGATTGTGGATGGGTGTGGTCATTCCAATATACTATTTGAACTCATATAAATGTGAACTCACAAAAAAATAATCGTTCTTAACAATGGACTGGGCACCCCAAAAACCCAGAAGATCTCAACATCACTGAACGTGACAGGGATTACTTGGATTGAGAAAAGCAGAAAAAACGACTTTCTCCTAAGACCAAACTTTGGAGGTGTGGAAAACTATCCCTGCAGATTTCTTTGAAAAACTAAAGACAAGTCCCCTGAAAAGAACGGAAGCTGTAATAAATGCAAAGAACGGACACACTGAACACTGAAATTTATTTTTATTTTTTTTAAATCGTTGAGGCTTCTGTTTCATTTTTCTGCTTGTTTTTCTTGATGCTGAAAAATTAATAACTTTTACTTAAATACCTTGTACTTAAAAGAATATGTAAAATCACGTTTCCATTTATTTTAATTCACAACAACAAAATACTTGTTGGGATATTCACACACTATTCAATTTAAAACATACATTTTCAAATGGCAAAATTGTCAAAATGCCTATCTATGGATGGCATGAGCAACAAAACTGTTTCAAAGCTTGTAAAGGAAGTACATGCCCTGAGAGACATGTATGTAAAACAGCTAGATTAATTGTCAGGTGGTCAGAAGTGTGACTGGTAGTATCTGTTACATATAAACCACATGGGACAGATAAGCATCTTGTTCCCGAGAGGGCTCTGATATCACCAGATAAGAGGCATCATTTGAGTAAGTCTTCTGACCTCATCTGTATACCTGATCCGTGATCCAGGTTCAAACATGAGGAACATCACTTATTTAAATACAATAAAGGAAAGTATGCAGTCCCTCGCAGCCTAGGAGAAAGTATATTGTTGCTGTCATATCAAAACTTTTTTTTTTCTTTCAGTTTTTTGACACCATTTGAAAACACTGCCTGCCCTTTGCATTATATGCACATTTCATGCTGAATGGACAAAGAGATGAAATAACATGTCACAGATACACTGGAGATGCTAAGACACTAATGATATAGAGAACTGGAAATCATTTCATTTTTCATTTTTGAGCCTTCCCAACTTGTGCAGGGCCTTTAGGCACATGGAGCAAAGTCTGAAGTTGTCTTTAAAACTACCTTTCCACGGAGGGCTCCCTCGGGCCCAATGACATTGTCGAAGATGTGCTTGGCCACATGGGCGTCCACCGCAGACAGAGGGTCATCCAGTAGGTAGACGTCTGCTTCACTGTAGAGAGCTCTGGCCAGGCTCACCCTCTGCCTCTGGCCTCCAGACAGGTTAATACCCTGCATAAACAAAACGCCCAAAGACACTCCCAACAATCAGCAACTCATCCACTAAGCACCAGTGATTAATTAAGGCTTAATAGGAGAGCAAATGAACATGATACTTAGGAAACAGAACACAGGAGGAGGCCTTCGGCTTGTGCCAAATCACAGCAGCGATGCGGTGCACAGTAACACAAAATCTCAAGGTTTACTGCTTTTGTAACAGCTTTGCAAAGTAAAGAAAAAGGACAGCAAAAAAGCCCCAAATATTATGTCAGTTGGTTGAATATTAGCAGTTTCTTATGACAAATAATTTCCAGCTTAAAGTGAGCATTGCTGTTACCTGAGGAATGACGCAGGTCTGGTGAAAGCTTGGCATTATCTGTACTTAAATAATCAAATTACTTAATCATATTACTGATTACTTATCACTTCATCCAGGCAAGTTGGTTTTACTATCTGGTTGAAAATGTGTTTTTTCTTTGCTTTTCTTGTGAGAAGGAACAACTGAACAAGTTATAAGAGAGTATTTTTGCATGATGGACATTTTTTATTTTGTATATAGGCTATACAGTCACAGCAAAAGGTTGAAAACTCCTGGTCAAATGACATGTTTTTGTTGATTTTTTAAAGTGAAAATATGATGTCACATCCTCTACGAGGAACAAACTTAAATAGGTTATTTTTCTGAAAAAAAAAAAAAAAACAACCTGCCACTGCCAACAGCGAGCCCTAGGGCACCATCACATTAATGCTGCTAACATACAGAGAGACTATTATGTACAGTCAAACGCAAAGCTTTGAATACCCCTAGTCAAAGGAAATGTTTTGTTGATGTTCTAACTGAAAATAAAGTGAACATTTTCTTAGTGAAAATAACATATTTAACTTAAATGTGACATTTTTCTGCAAACATTATCGCACAATGGCTGTTAATATGCTAAGTTTACCATACTGGAAAAAAAACATAAAATATAAAATGTACCATAACGTTTGTTACATTTTATATTTTATTGTTTCCCAATATGTTAAATTTAGCTAATAAACAGTAATTGTGCAATGTACAAAAGTGTGCTCTCTATAGAGGATGTTTCAACTTGTTTTCACTTCAAAAAAAGGGGAAACCCAAACTTTTGCTCAACACATACAGCTCTACGTATATATTTAGGTGCAATTGGCATGTTGTAGTTATTTTAACCACAATAGTGTTTTGTGTCAATGTTTATAAGTTAGTTTGAATGGTATAGTTGTAACAAAGCAACCTGCAATTTACTGCCAGCTTAGCAGTCTTTTTAAACGCAGGTGTGGGAGCACATTACTCTGAAAAGCTCTTGGTGAAACAGAATTTTTTCCCTACGTCCCTTCACATTACTAATGTGTACATATTACAAAGCTTGCATGTATTCAACACAGTAAATAAGTATAACTGAAAACAGTTTCGAAACATAAATCATTTGAGGTAACAGAACTAGTCATAAAAACACAACCACAATCAGTTTGTGTGGTCCATGGCGCCTGGTATAAAGGGGCTAGTGGGGCTAGGCCCTCCCTCTCTTTCAAAGAAAAAAAGGCATCAAAATAATATTTCATTGACCAACCCCATCTTTTTACCTGCGGTTAACAAATGCCTAGAAGCTGATTAATCTGGCCTTTCTGTTGACCCAATGCCACCAAAAAGTCATAAGAAAAGTCTGAATGAATTGGTGAATGAATGAATGAAAAGGTGGGGCTGATTTAGATTTTAGCCCATGCTGTAGATCCACTCAGCCTGTCTGTAACTCTGTGTAAAATGAATCATGACATATTACACAGAGTGAAACTTCCGCTACAGTCATTATCCATGTAAGCTAAATGCCTAGCTCCGCCCTCCAGCAGTCTGCAGTCAGTGCTTGTTGGGGCGGGTATGTCTGGTTGCAAAATCTTTGTTCCTATGTCTGAAGCAGTTGTAAAATAATAGCATGTCATCACATGGCAGTGTTTTTTTACTTCATAAGAAGCCTGTCATTTATTCACTTTACACTACTGCAATACTGCTAATTTCTATTAGCATCCTAATGGAATTCACAGTAAAATGTTAGCGCCAAGCTAACAGTGGTGCTATTTCAGCTGCACATGGACATTCAGATATTATAACATGGACATTTCAACCTTATATCTGCTGGTAACAAAAATTCAGGATTTATGGTTTTACAGAGTCCTTCAGGAATGATTTAAATGTAAATCTTATCATCTCAAGGCAGCCAACATTTACATTTTTGTTAGAGTGAGATTTCAGCAGGCTAGGCCAGGCCTGGCAGGGAAGAGGACCAGAGGCAGGGAGTTGGGGGGCGGTTTTGGGGGTTAGAGGTGGACACAAGGATGAGCGGTATGTTTTTTTTTAGGATTATATCATTCTTATTCTTTCTGTCCTGGTTGCACATTGATCTTTACGCTCACTACTGTAGGTTCTTGATAAATGTCTTGTTGCCAGTAATGAAAGCCATTTGATAGAAATATTTGACACAAGAAGATTCTAATTCACTTTTATTTCTGTCCACAGCATTAGACGTCTGTTATGAATATGGCCATCAAATATTATTAAGAAGTTGCATCAGCATCACAGTCACTACCCACACTCAAACCTGACCTGTTTCCACATCAACACACATATCCATTTATAATAAAACCATTACTTTTAAATAGAATATATACAAATATCTTTTTTTTAAAACTTACTCATATTTATAGGAAATTATAATTGGTCACATTAAGTGACTTGATAAGGAGTGACAACAGGTAAGCCTTTAGAGGAGCAAAGATGGAAAGCTGGTTTTAAGTTCTGCTTTTGCTCAGTATTGATAATTTTATCTTTCCACTGTTCAAGTAAGTCAGCAATACCGGTCCAGAGTGTTTTTAGACAGTAAAGCTGGAGTAGTGAGAAACTTTATTTATAAGCGTTCAGATAAATCGGTGGGCTGATTTGAGGAGAGACTTAAAAATGCGTGGGAAATGTCAAGTGTGGCGTTAGAGCGTAAGATTAAACCTAAATGCGTGAGTTTCACGGCCAAAACGTGAGAGTTGGCAGCCCTGTCATCTTCTGTTCATGTTGTAGTGGACGAAAAGTGCAGTCGTGCTGTGAAGGATAGTGTGATTGCCCTGTTAGCCATTAAGTAATGGTACACATCAACATTTAAAAGTGTGTGACCTGTAGACAGCTAAACAGCTCATTACATCGTTCAATTGCTGCAGTTGTGAAGGGGCTCTTAAATGTGAGGGTCAATGTGTGAGCTTTTGATAGGTGATATTCTTTTCTGCTCTCCCACCCAACATTATCACTAGTTGTCATTGGTGTGGTCAGAACTGATGATTATATAAATGTGCAACAAAAACAATAATTGATGATCTGTAAAAACAAGGCTATTTATGCATCTAAAACAAAAGCAGTAATACCTTCTCTCCTATCTCTGTTTGGTCACCTCCAGGAAGCACTTCCAGGTCAGGGGTGAGGGCGCAGGCCTCCAGCACAGAACGGTACTTCTGCTCCACATAGGGCTTGCCAAACAGGATGTTGTCTCTCAGTGTGGCATTCTGGATCCATGCCTGCTGGGGCACATAAGCCACAGAGCCCTAATACAAGAGAAAGGCAGTATGTTAGGACATCTAACAGTATCAGTATCAGGAGAATAATGTACAAGTCCACTCACTCTTATGGAAATATGCCCTTCCTGCTTTTCCATCTCCCCCAGCAGAGCAGACACCAGAGAGGACTTTCCACAGCCCACATGACCCACCACTGCCAACAGTGAGCCTTGGGGCACCAGCACATTAATGCTGCAAATATACAGATAGACCATTATATATGAACACATGCTTCTAATCAGCATTTCTAATAACTCTATGACATTACACACTATAAACACTTAAACATTAACTTTGAGTCTGTGATGTTTTCATATTTTTTGATTTTCTAAGTGTAAATAAGTACACGTCCTCTACAGAAAGCACACTTCTGCACATTTTGATGCAAAATAGATATACTTAAAAATATACTGCTTATTTGCTGAATAAAACATAAAGTGTGGCCTGTGCAAAAGTTATGGCACATTTTCTATTTTGTGTTTTATTTTTTTCCAACATGTTAAACACAGCAAATAAACAGAAATTTTGTCCAAAAATGCAGAAAAATTCAAGTTCAATATTCAAGTTTGTTCCCTGTATAGGACGTGTTTACATATTTTCGATTAGAAAACATTTCATTTCACCAGGGGTGTCCAAACTTGCGCATTTCACAAAAGTGAAAATGTTCTAATTAAACTGACATGACCATCCAAAGCAAGGACATTTCAGACGTGTCAGATGATTTTCTGCTGAAACATACTGACTGTTTTTGTATTGTGTTTTTCTATAAATACTTCAACAATTATAGATTTCTACAACATCTACTACATGTATGTAAGTATGAATATATAAGTATATTTGTACTGGTCAAAATATTCTGTATAAAGAACACAACACACACGACTCAGATTTACTGAAAGAGCTAATTACAGACAGTCCACCGACACTTTGTTCCAGTAGGGGTGGCAAAATTAGCAGTCATCTTCCAAGAATGTCCATGCAAATGAACACAGGCTTTGTGATTAACATATGAGCAGTGCAACATAAACCCACGGTTTGGCTCAAGTGCCTTTTGTATGACAGCCTATTTACGGATGAAAAGGTGTTTCTCGTTGACATAAGTCAGAAATTCAGGAAAGTAATTAATTATTTAGTCTTTCTGTTTCAAAACACATGCTCATTTTCTGCTGGAGGGATGAAATGAACTTAACTAGAGTGCATTTAAAAACATTTAAATGTTGTAAAATCGCTGTTTAATTTCACTGAGTGCATCCTGGTTGTTTAGGAACTGTATTATTTTGAACTTGTGGTGAGCGTAGCTACGTGCAGTGCATGAAGGGCTGACATTTCTGCAACAGTGCGCACAGAAACCACAGCACATACAACGTAATGATCGTCTTGAGTAATGCAGGGACTGCACAGCCAAAAGAATTTCAATGTGTGCTTTTAACAGTCATTTGGAAAAGAAAACTGTTGAGTCATTTTTTAGGCAAAACCTAACAACATTTTTATAGTGTTAGTGATAGCGAAAGTGATAGCATTAGGAAACAGCAGCATGAACAGTTTTACAAAACAACTTTGTTTTCAGGTTTTTTATTTACTTTATTAAATTAAAAATAATGGGACATGGCAGGTGTTCACAAATGTTTGTTTTTAACTGAAAATAAATTGTGTTTAAGCTTTTTTTTCTTTGTCTCTTAGCACAAATATAGCAGCCATGTTAGCGTCAAAACTAAGACAAGCTTTTTACAGGCGTTAACAGCGCACGGTCGGTATTTACTATCAGCCTTTGTAAATCAGAGTAGGTGCTTTATTATAATAATCTCCTCCCGGTATTTTGTGCTTTGAGAAGGAAACTCCTGGCCTCCCATCTGGTGTTATTATTCTATTTGGAGTTCTAAAAGCCTGTTTTGCCTATTTAGTCTTGAGAGGCAAAAATGTTAGTAAATCTCCCCCGAAATCATACAGTTTCTGTAAAAAAAAAATCATCCAGACAATATCTGACAAGATTTTGTATGAAGTTTTGTTTGCATTTGTCAATTTGCTTACTTGTGAAGAGTGGGCGAGTCTTTTTTCGCCCATGAGAATTTCCCATTCACAACTGTCACAGCGTAATCTGGAAATGTGAGAATCATATTAGTAACTGTTCATGACCCAAGAAGAAAACGAGGAAGCTGACCAACTGCTACAACATTACAGCACTGTATCGTGCGCAAAAAAAGAGCAATGACTCATCAGATCAGCTCTTGCAGATGTACTAATCGAGGCCTGTTTGAGGAGTTTTGAGCTTCAGTAAACAGCCTTCCTGCCTTACCAGAGGGGGCAGGCTTTCTGTCCACATTGTCTGGGTCCAGCTCATCATGACTCAGGAACTCCTGGATGCGCCTGAGAGACACGCTAGCCTGCGCCAGGCACGAGAAGTGGGAAGGAAAAGAAAACAGTGTGACATTTAGGGAAGTAGTGTCTAATGATGGCACTATGAAAAAAACGGCTTTCTAAGTTGTAAACACTCTGGACATTCTTCAGCTGGAGACAGCAGAAAATATTCCCTTTCAGACTGAACCATAACATGCAGGATGTTTGAGACAAATGATGACACTACATTTGAACTCAAGTTTCCACGCTGCGTAAGAATAACAATGTGTTGCGTAAAAACCTGAGTTCAGGATATCCATAAACAGTAAGGGGAAGAGTGCACTCACTTGTACAAGGCTGCTTATGACCTGAGGAAGCATGTTGAGGGGAAATCTTAAGATGTTGAACAGAGACAGGGAGACGAAGGCCTTCTCCGCATCTAAAACATTCTTTTTGTCCACAGTCACATATACAGCAAATGTTGTCAAGGCAACCTGAGGGAACATTTCAGGAGGAGTATCCATTAGACCACTCCTACCACCCCCGACACTGATATAGATCCATTAGCACATGGCAGTGGTGAAAAACCATGCTGGGCAAGGCTGCTAACCGAGTTCATTGTGACTTGTGACTAATGCAAACACAAAATGTGAGTCACCTACACAGTGCCTGTTATATATCTGTCAAGTCCATCTGTGCAACTAAGGAGGGGCATTTTAATTTATAAATAATCATTTTTGCTATTTGAATGTCTACATTGTTAAATGAATAGTATTCAAATATCTCAGTGAGACAATACTTTATATCATTATAAATAAAAAAAAAAATGAAAGCACGGAAAGTTTAACATCCATTTATTTATTTATTTAACATAAACTATTCCTAGCTGACGTGCAGCACGATAAAGTCAGAGTTATAAGATTAACAAATCTGTCATCTGTTTGTTTGAAGTATTTCCATATGTATACAAAAAAGTATGTGGACACCCTTTCTTATTAGCTGCTCGGCTGTTTCAGCCACACCACATTGCTAACAGGTACATAAAATGAAGCATACAGCCATGCAATCACCATAGGCAAACACTGGCAGTAGGATGCAGTGACTTTTAACATGGTACTACCATGGTGACTTTCAGGATGCCACCTTTCCAACAAGTCAGTCTGTCAAATTTCTGCCCTGCTAGAGATGCCTCGGTCAACTGTAAGTATTATTGTGAAGTGTAGTTGTCTATGTTCGCAAGAACAGCTCTGCTCTAAAGCGGTAGACCGCACAAGCTCAAAGAATGAGACTCCTCAGTGTTGAACAGCACAGTGAGCAAAAATCATCTGTCCTCAATTTCAGTATTCACTACAGAGTTTCACACTGCCTGTAGAAGCAATGCCAGCATAAGAACTACTCTTCAAGAACTTCAGAATGATTTGGATTAAGTTTCTATGGCCAAGCAGCCACTCAAGACCAAGATCATCATGCCAAGCGTTAGATGAAGCGGTGAAAAAGACTTTGGACTCATGTTCAGTGGAAACATGTTTTCTGGAATGAATAATCATACTTGCGCATTTGCCAGTCTGATAGACAAATTTGGGTTTGGCTGACGCAGGACAGCACTACATGCTCAAATTCATAATACCAACTGTAAAGTTTGGTGGAGAAGGAAAAACTAGTCTGGGGTTAACCCCTGGTTCTACTGAAAGGAAATCTTAACACTACGACATGCAATGACATTCTAGAGAACTGTGGCAACAACTTGGAGTAGTTGCAGCATAACAATGTTCCCATGCACAATGTGAGCGTCATAAAGAAATGTTTTGGTTTTGAGTTTGGTGTGGAAGAACTAGACTGACCTTCATACAGCCCTGACCTCAACCCAGGTTCCAAAATCTAGCATAAAGATTTCCTATTAGAGTGAAGGCTGTTACTGCAGCAAATGGAGGCTCCAACTCCATATTAATACCTTCAGTTTTGGATGACATGTTCAACAAGCAAGTGTTGATGTGATGCTCTGGTGTCCACATACTTTAAGCCACATAGCATAGATCCTCTCACATCATTCTGCTTAACATTAAATGTGATATCTGCCGATATTCTCTGTAGCTCTGGACACTTAGTTAAACAGTTATTCAAAATTACATTTCATTCTCATTTTATCCAAACTACACGTCTTATTTCTAAACTCAATGAAGTAAACCAATACCAAGATGAGTTTGGATATCTGAATATTTGGTTAACCAAGGCCAATGTTGGACATTCAGTTCAAAATTATAAGACAGATAGAAAGCAACTTACCAGAAAGGGGGCACTGGTCCAGGCCATGGTGGAGAGAGCACTGAGGTAGGCAGTTTTGCGCAGCACATTGAGCTCTTTTTGGCGAATCTGGAGAACCTTCTCCTTAAACGAGACCTCCCAGGCGTACAGCTTCAGAACCTTTATTCCATTCAGAATTTCATTCATCAACTTGATGCGAGCATCTTTATACTGCATCTGCTCCACCTGCAGACCACAGAGCAAATCAAGAAACTGAGATAAAGACCTGAAGCAGGTGTGCTGAGCTTATGGAACTTCTGCATAAACAGCAGTTGAAAGGAGTACTCTGTATAGTAATTGCATTTAACTGCCGTTGAACTGCTAAAACATTCTATTTCTAATAACCTATTTTTAGTTTAAATGACCCAATTTAGTTAGGTATTATAGAGACTTGCTTGCTTCTTCTGTCATTAAAAGACACAGAAGGCAGAGTTATGCCACAGAATGAGTTGTGACAGTATCAAAGACCACACAAATAAAGTACATTATGAGATAGCATCGTTTGGTTTCAGCAAATCACTACTATTATCTTTGTTATTACATAAACAGACAGACAGAAAGACCTGGTAAGCTCTGGTTTTCATGGCGATGACAGCATTGAAGGGAATCAGCAGGATCATAACAGCCACACCTGCCAGCACAGAAGGCCCCAAAGTCTATAAGGTAAAATGAAAAGGTGGAAAAAACAGATGGATAAAAGGCTGAGTGACAAACAGGTGGATAAAAGACTGAATGACAAACAGACAGTAATGTTGGTGCCTCTCATCATGTCTCTACAGAAAGTCTAGAGTTAATCTGGCCTTTTGTGGAAACAAAACAGCAATCAGTGTACTTTAGATGAGCACCCTTCCTGCACCACACGCTAGAGCACACATGAGTGACATCTCTGGAATGTGCACTGATTAAACCTCGGTATTTTATATTCTGGACAAAATACAAGTTGCTTGCTAGTGAAAAACAACCATAAATATACAGAAGCCTCATACGGAGGCAGCCCGAATTCCCATATTCTACATTTTTCTTGTCTTTATTGTCCACTTATGATGTGTATACAGTTTCATATATCAATAACACCCTTAATTCATTTTTACATGACCTTTTTCCAATCTTTCTTCATCCCTTACAATTAAATGGGCTGTTTATGTTAAAAAACCTGTCTGGGCTGAAACACTTATAACCAGTGTTAACAGGCAGGGCTAAACTCTTGTAGGATGAAAAGGCAGACATGTCACATCACAAAAACAACTGATTCAAAATGGGCTGTTTTTGCAACTTAATTTCCATATATGGACTGTATAGACTAATATATGTGGGCCAGAGAACACAAGCAAGTACATTTTGAAAGAGGAACATGGTGTTGAGGTCCACACATGCCGCTGCAGCCCATCTACATCTTTTTATAAACTTTCGAAGTTAAAAGCAAGAGCCATATGTACATTTAAAATATATTTATATTCTACTACTTTTACATTCTCAGGCTAATTATATTGATAAACCTTTAAAGAAAAAATAAAATATTTTATTGGAGATAAAGATAAACAAGAGAGCCTTTAGAAATACTTTATTTAAAAAAACGTTAAAAGAAATATATATGACAAAAATGCATATACGTGATTGTGTCCATCAAGGGCTGTTCCTGTCCTATTGTCTAAAGTGGATGCCTGTTGCATTCAGCTACATGGTGAAGCTTTGCTCATTTTTATAGCTCACAGTAGGTCAAACTGTGTTCAAAACCACACTGGGAATTCTGCATGATCTTAATGAAGACTTGGATGTAGTCTGAGTGGGTGTATTTACAGAAAAGATTTGGGTGACTATAGACTTCTAGTGTTAGCAATGGTAGCCTTGTAGCTCCAATTCTAAACTAAAGAACAAAATTTCGAATCAAACATGCCTTGGCTGGCTGACTACAAATGGGGTAAGAGGAAACTTGTGTACATTTGATAATTTGCCTAACTATTCCTTTAATCAATACCTACAAATTGTACCAGGTACGTATAATGTTTAAAACCCCCAGCAAGCGTGTTAAAAAAATCTCCCATAGTGGTCCCTTTATATTGTTGGATGTGGTGGAGGAGGGCTGATAAACTGTGCAGCAAAAGATGGGCTACAGTGAATTACTTTAATCCTACAAAGTGTGTATATGGTAAGTGTTTCCAAAAAACAGCCAGTGATTATGATTACTTTTCATGGTGTTTCTGTTATTTTGTACCCCCACCATATTTCATTTTCACAGGGTGAGGGCTGAGGCACTGACCTGCCAGAGAAAGAAGAGGGCCAGTACGATTTGAAGTGGTGCAGACCACAGCATGTTGAGGAATGTGGTGAGGTCCATGAAGCGCTGTGCATCCACAGACATCAGGTTGACCACCTCCCCCACTGTGGAGGAGCGCTTTGCTTCATTCGTAATAACCAACGACTGTGTGAAAACAAACAGACAGTATCTCAGTGAGACTTTTGTGCCTACCTGTGCTACACGGATTCATTTGTTAAGTCACTCATACAAAGTTAATGGATTCATTTGTTTAGTTACTCATACAAACCATTATCATGCAGTACTGGGGCTGGTTTAGATTTTGTTGTATTTTTTGGTTAATTTTTGGCAAGAGATCAGGTGCTATTGTGTACAAAAAGCAATTATGCAATCGTGACTCAGTGACCTTTGACACAGCACAATATTAAGGGTAGCTACGTAGGAGGACATAAAAAGCATTTGGCGCCATTGTTAACATGACACCAATGAAATGCAGCAGGAGAAAGCAATGAATCACGTACACTTTTTTGAGAAGAAGTTCTTTTCCAGGAGTTGTAAATGACAAAACTTTTACTCGAGTGTAACAAAACATTCTACTTTTTATTCTACATTTTTTTCAGACAGCACGCTTTTTAGTTTCTTTTCCATGGAAGAAATTAGAGGTGTATTGGAATAATCCAGGATCGGAACTGGCTGAACATTGACTCCAAAGACAAATCAGTAATCAGCCAATTTATTTTTATTTTGGCCAATCTTTGTTGCTATTTCATAATGTAAACAATTTAAGCCAGCTAAGAACAAGCACTGCAATGGAATGCTGAAGCTACACACCAAAAATGTCAACTGTCTAAATATATTTCAAATTGTGTGAAAGGCCTGTGACTTTCATACCCAGTGCTGTTACAATTACTTATTGCTTTAAAAAGAAAATGTACAAAAAAATCGTCCAGCAGCCATTTTAGCTGTAAAGACATTGGAATGGTTCATAAAAATCAGTGTGCCACTTAAAATTACTAAAAAACTTGGTCTACATTTATCACACTGGTTGCAAATACAGCTTTCTACTGCTTGAGTTCAAAATTCAGTGACTTACATTGAAAGTTTTTTTATAAATCAAGATCCAGGCTTGTTTTCTTGGCCAAGATGACCAGCATGTCCACTTTTTCTGTCTTGAGGCTTGAACAGTGAACTTAGTGTACAAGACTACCAGTTAGTTGTAGTTGTTATTCGGTTATATTTCCCCTTTGAAAACAACATTGTTGATGATGAACACTTTAATAAAATTTGTAGCTCTTATGATTTGAAATTCACACTCTTTCAAACTGTGATTTCAATATTTCAAAACTGATTTATCTTTCAGCTTTACCCAACAGTTAGAATTAGGCTATATATACTAAACCTCTATCTTTAGTAGTAACAATTAATATCACTATAGTATGCAAGAGGCACATTTACTTGAGTATTCTTGAATTTACTACTCTTCCTACAGTGCATTCCTGTATGACCAGTTTAACTTCTTTTCAAACTAAAGCAGCAGCACTTCCACTATAATCTCTTTCCATCCCTTTGTAAACACAATGTATGAATCAGACAGGGGTGGCCTGGGCCTAATCCCAACGATTACACACTACTGGGTAAAGGTGCACTAGAGTAGAGTAAAAGAAAATGCACACTTACATCTACTCACACCCAAAGACAGCACCGTCTTCTAAACCTAATTTAGCAAAGTCATGACACAAAGAGCACAGATTCACCCCTACACATGCCACATCAATCAAACTTGTGTATCTTTGAATGCAGTCTGACTCAGTCTTTCTACAATGCGTGACTCCAATCTGAACAAAGAGCTTGTAAATCTCACCACGTCAACACAAAGACACCACTGACCTTTCACACAAAATCACAACCTAGACCTGAAGGCAGTCAACATGCCTTTTCATGAAGCCGTATACAAGATTCAGGATTTAAGATTCAAGAACTTCCAAAGATGGCAGTACGTCTTTGCCATGCTACCATGCTTCACATTTACAAAGACATAACATATGCAGGGGTACACAAAAGTTTGAAGACCAAGGTCTTTTAGCTGATTTTGTAAGTGAAAAGAAGTTAACACATCCTCTACAGGGAACAAATTGAAATATGGCATTTCTCTGCCATTTTTTTGCTCAATTTCTGTTTATTTGCTGAGTTAGAAAATGTTAGAAAAAATAAAACATAAAATATAAAATGTGCAATAACTTTATATCAGGCCAGATTTTATGTTTCATTTCTTTAAAACAATATGTAAAATTCAGCAAATAAATAGTAATTTTACATTAAAATGTGAATGTGTGTTTTTTGTAGAGGAGGTATGACTTATTTTCACTTAGAAAATCAACAAAATATGTCATTTCATGCCTGCTTGCATCCATACACAGTGATTACCTAATACCATGATATCTATAATAAGGCAGTACTGTAAGATACTCACAAATGCAGATGCGCTTGAAGAACAAGGTTACATTAAAAATACATAGTGTAAGGCACAATGTAGCTACATAAAATAAGCCTTGGGGTATATGTATAAAATTCTAGCCTTAGGCAACTGCCATGCGTAACATTTGCTAGTGTATAAATAGTGTCATTATCAGGCAGAGCACGCAATGCTTACTGCAGGACTTTATGTGGTGCTGTGGAGTCTCTCAGTAATATCTGTAAACACTGCCTCATGCGTGTATCTATTGCATTTATCTGTGAGCTTGTGTACCTTCCTGTAGATGGCTCCTATGATAGCGGTGCGCAGTCTCATTCCTGTGACAAAGCAGTACTGAAAGTGCTGGTGCAGTATGAGCGTCTGCAGCAGGGCACAGCCGAACATAAGGAAGGCCAGAGAGAAGCCCCACCACGATGGGACCCCCTTCTCTTTGGTGAACTCAATCAGCAACCTGATAAACAGAGACAGAACGGGGAAAAATCAGAATCAAAATCTTTTTACCTGCTAAGCATATTATGTACAATATAAAATAGACAATACACAAAATTGCTACATGTGAAAGTAAGGAAAAAGTAAAATCAAAGATACGCATGGGTGTTATGAGCTGGTCATTAAAGTTTTGAAGTAAATTTATAAATATAGTCACTGACAATGACAGGTCCATTAAAGTGGACCCCCTCACAACAACTAAATGCCAACTCACTTAAAAACATTCAGCCATGAATGGACTGTTCTGTTGTTACAATCAAAGAGAATACTGATAGATGAAGTAAGAAACTGGTTTTGTTTAAACTGAGGGGCTGACACCTAATTTTCTTAACATCTAGGCTAAAAGATAGCACTCACTATAAATGTACAGTAAAAAAATACGAAGACAATAGTATGGCACTTGGCCGTCTTACACGTTTCAAATCTTTGGCTAGATCTGCCTTAATAGAGAATTGCACCAATTTTTCAACATTTCTTTTTGGATAGATAATAAAACAGCTGTCTTTATATTGTAGATATCATGATCCCTGGTTTCTAACACCAGCACTGTAAAGTGTCACGGAGTTTCTCTACAATTAACCATTTCATATCAAACTACTCTGAATATCTCAACAATTTAATTACTAAGAACTTTTGAAAAAATTGTTGATTCTCTTTTAAGTAATATCAAACCATGTGTGACAAATGTGTGTCACTGTTAGTTTGATGCTGACACGGCACAGGAAATCCCACTTCTAGAAGTGCTAGAAGTGCAGAAATCAGCATTATCACTGCGGTGGTAATTTGATGAGAAACAACTATTAATAAGGCGAAGGTTTCTGCATTAAACATTGTTATATTCTGATATTGTCATTAATGTATATGACAAAATAATTAAACTGCTCACGAAATGATTGCAATATACAGTGACAGGTGACAAAGTTCTTGTTTTTTTCAGTAGTCCATTCAGCAGTTTAATTTCCTTGTTTTACCTGTTTTTACGACGTTTATTATTTTCTGTTCTCATTTGTTTTTCCTTTATTCTGTGTAAAGCACCACGTTTTAAAGGTACTATATAAATAAATGTATTGATGATGATGATGATGATGATTATGATTATTATTATTCTTACTATTATTACTATCTGCATTTGACCTGCCAGTTATTACAAACACTTCTTTGACACAACATTTAGCCTGCTTGTGCCTAGTTTAAACAGATGTCAGGGAGTTAGATTTAAAACCTAACCTGGGTCAATTTTACATTTCCTGCACCGACTATATCTTTGATCAGCTTCACGTCCGTCTTAATGAAAAAGCTACAGAGGTAACAAATTTGCATAAGACTTTTGCTTTGCAAATATCTGAAAACCCACTGCAGATTAATGACAGCGACGAAGCAGGAACAACATGCAAAATGCCACCAGAGGCCTTTATGCAAACCAGCACTACAAGCTGGCATTGTTCACATGCTGACCATTTAATCAGCATATGCAGCACCATATTTACTTCAGAATCTCCAAGCAAACAAGATAAAGGTGTTTGTTAAAATGTGAAAGTGTCTATTTGTTTTATATGCTCTAAAGCCATTTCTAAGCCAAGGTTAAAAGGGACAAAGTCAGCGGTTGCCACCATGACAGCTATTATGTTCCTCACTACAGCAGACCATATGTATGTACTCACACATACAAAGGATTTTATATAAGCAAAAACTACAGTGACATCTGTTCCCTAGCCAGTGTCCCTTCAGTGCCACTTGATTAAGCCTCTCTGGTGCAGGACTAATGTCTTTTTGAGCAGCAGATAGCAGCATTGCAGGAAACCCAGCAACGGCAGAGTCACTGACAATGGCTCATAAATGCACCAAACCCAGAGATAAAGGTGATTAAACACCATTTATCACCTCACGTCATTTTTCCAGCAACTATTCACAATGACTGTATGTCATTGCACGCCACTCTCTTCCCTATCGTAAATTTCTAACGACTCTCAGTTGCCCTATATAACATCTGTCTAACTAGGGGCCACGTAGCCCTGTAGCTGTTGGCATAAAACATGAACATATGTGTATTTGTTTTCTTTACATTAGCATACTACAGGCCTAGTATGTGTATACTGTAAGTTAATCACTGTGTGTATATACTTAGAGAGCCATTGCCTCAATTTTTCATATTTGCTGCATAATTCAGTGGTTGAGATAAAACAAACATTCTGAGAGGTTTCAAACAATTAATTGTAGAGAAACTTACTGTATCACATTCGGACTTGTGTACTTTAACTAGTGTCAAAATATAAATAAAGCACTTTTACTTGAGTAAAATTTTACTTCTGCTTTTATATTTTATTTCTGCTTTCATTTCATTGGATTTGTGTACTTTGTCCACCACTGGAATTGTTCACAGTGGTGGAGACAGGAACCAGGGTCACAATGTCTACAACGCAGATATAGTCAATTTATTTACTATTCAAAACCATCAGTGAAACTACAGGTGTCTTTGAGTTATATGTAATGATATGTTGATGGTAAAATAGTGTTAAAATCTGACAAAATAGGCCAAAATCTTTAAGCTACTGCAAAACAATGTTTCAGGCATCAGGCAACATATTCAAAGCCATTCCAAACTTTCTGTGAGACAGCTTTTAGAGGCATTAAATGCTTCAGATGTCTGGTTCCGATCACCATCACTGTGAACAATTCCAGTGGTGGACAAAGTACACAAATCCAGTGGAAGCTGAAATAAAATAGAAAACAGATATAAAAATATAAGCCCTTTATTTCTATTTTTACATGAGTTAAAGTACAAAAGTACTTGCTTTAACTACACTTAAGTATCAAAAGTAAAAGTATTCTACCAATTGATCATTTCACCTTTTCTGCTTTTTAGTTTAGGAAATGGGTAAGATTTTGCTTCCCTTCCAAACTCATGTCAAAGCAAGTATCTGATTTAAAAATATTAGACACAACATCACAATATTTTCTTTCATTCTGAAAGTTTGCTGGAGCTGCCCAGGCCTTGTTACAATTGCTTAGCTACGGGACATTCAGTATTTTCATGATTTAGTGAAAGGTGCAATATATTTATTCGCATATTATGAAAAATCTAGTTTTTACTTCACAGTATCTTGAGAAAGTAGTGGAGCAAAAAGTAGCATATTTTACTGAGAAATGTAGTGGAGTGAGGGTAAAAAATGCGAATTATAAAAGTACAGATACTTAAAAGTACGTGTGCCTCATTACTGTCCACCACCAAGCTTTGTAAGGTTCCCTAGACTGCACTATTTCACATCAAACCACTCTGGATGTTTCTGTTTGCATCTTAATGATTTAAATTTGTGGAAATCTGTGGGATTATCAACAGTACTTATGTAAAAATAGCTAAAATGTAAAAAAGCTAAAAAAGCTCATTTTAACTTTAAAATGCACATCCTTTTTTAATTTTTAATGTCCTTCTTTCCAGGAAAGTCACCTCATCTGGGATTCCAATATTTTTTAACCAGCCCCAAGCCTTATAACGTCAACATATCACATGTTTCACCCCAGCTTGATTATACATCACTCTCACATCACCTCAAACTCAAAAAAGGGGAAGAGAGAGAGAGAGCAAGTGAAAAATAAAAGAGAGAGAGAGAGAGAGAGAGAGAGAGAGAGAGAGAGAGAGAGAGAGAGAGAGAGAGCGCAAGTGAGAGAAAGGGAAAACATAAGTGTGCCTGAAATTTCTGTAAAACAAGGCAAATTTACTACACTGTAAAACAACAATCATGTAAAGTCATGAAACTTATAAAATTGACAGTTTAAATGTCAACTTCATTAAACATCAAATTGTAATTTAACAGAGCAATGTGCGTTACATTTTGTTAATTCTTTACTAATGCTTATCAAAACAAACAGAAAATCCAAATTTGATTCTGAATAGAAGTTTGAAACTTTCATTTAAACTTAGATGAGCACTGTTAGATGTTCACCCGTAGTATAACTATACAACACTGCATCACTTTACACCACTCAGAACAAGTTTGATGTCATTTTTCCTCGTCATATTATAACTGCAGTTGGAAGACATTTATGTAAGTGGCCACTGGCCTTCACCTGAGAAGCTGTGGGTTGATGAAGGTGATGAGGTCCTGCAGCAGCTTGAAGGCTGAGCCGATGAGGAAGTAGGGGCCAAATGCCCTGAGCAGAGCCCGTAGAAATGAGGGCTGACGGGACTTCTTCCGGTCAGACAACAGCACCTCCACCTCCTCAGGACTGACCTCTACATGGTTGGCCTCTGTTCCAGCTTTAGAGTACACCGCCTGTCCGTTCACATCCTGCTCAGTGCTGTGGAGGGGAGGAGAAAGATTCTTGTTGTGGTGATCATGAACTACTTTTGAAGGAAATGTTTAACATGTTGAATGGTGCCAAAGTTGTTTTTGTATGTTCTCTAGAAACCTCATGTCACTAAGGGGAGCTTTTTTAAGTAGTACAAAAATGGCTTTGGAAATAATACATGGCAATCATTTTTATTAACTCAGGATGTTTCGTTTTTGAATGTATTTACCAAACTATATATTTGATCATATTTAGACTGATTTTAAATAATCCTGACTATAATTTAGGCCACTTCTTGAGCTTCTCAATGACGTCATATATTTGAAGGTCGTATTTTTCATTTCATGAAAGAAACATAGATATACAGAAAGTAGACAAATTAAAAGAAAAAAGTGCCTTTAGGAAGAAGTTCAGTGCACGTTGACATAGATTCTACAAGTCTCTGGAACTGCACTGGGGGATAGAACACCATTCTTCCAAAAAATGTTCCCTCAACTGGTGTTATGATGATGGTGATGAAGAGCGCTGTCAGTCCAAAATTTTAACCATTAGTTCAAACATAGTTGTCCAAACAGGTTGAGATCTGATGACTGTGAAGGCCATAGCATATGACTAACATCATACTCATACCCTTTAATCCATTCAGCGACCCCTTGTGTACTGTGGATGGGGTCACTGTCATTCTGGAAGAAACCACTCTCATCAGGATAGAACATAAATCATTAGATAAAAGTGTTCAGAATAACTTTGTATTAAATTTCAGTGACCCTTCCCTTTATCTAGACAAGTGGACCCAAACCATGCCAGCAAAATGTCCCACCACAGCATAAAACAGCCAGTGGACCCCCTCACTATAGTGGTCAAGCAATCGGGCATGTACCATTCTCTTGGTGTAAATCACACATGCACTCACCCACTTGCGGAGAATATGGTGACGGGTGACCAATCAGACCATATCACTTGTTTCCACTTCTCTGTATATTTTTGCTTGTGGATTTTTCACACCACTAAATTCTAAAATTAAATTTCATTTAGTTTACTGTTCCTGTTAAAAAACTTGCCAGTTGAGCAGTATTTGTGACCGAAGCTTCTGCCATCCATGGTAACACTTTACTTGGAGTGGTCCTTTATAGATGATATAGATTAAACACTTAACAGATTATCAGTAACACATCAACAACATATCAGTGAAGTAGCAGTAGTGCAGCATCTGAATACACTGAAGTACATTTTTTTTATGTACTGTTGATACATTACTTAAAAAAAGTAGATGTAATGTTAATATGTTACTCGCATTACGGAAAACCTAACCTTACCCAAATCCTAACCCTCACCCTGGCCCCAATTCTAACCCCAACCTTAACCCAAAACCTAATCCTTACCCTCATATGTTTTTGACATGTTACTGAGAGTATGTTGAGTGTTTGTTTCATCTAAAGGTACCACTCAGAATAAAGTGTCACCCCTCTTTCTTCAGCACCTCAGTGACTATTCCATGTAGTACACCTGTCTGTAATAATCAGCACTCTGCTCATATGATCAGTTTTTCCTTTAATTTGTCAACAGCACATTCAATTATTTATTTAGCCTCTCTTGAGCAAGATAAGGCTTTTGGTCTTTTGACATATGGCTGCTGGTGTCCTAACATTACACAAGCCAGTTAATATCAGGAATGTCTGCCAAGGGCAATACGTAACATAGAACGGAAAAACGTGGCCTGCAAAGAGAAAAAAACTCTGCAGTTTTTTTAGGCTCAAGTTGACGGGACACTCCTAAGTGTCAAGTGTACCAAATGAGCTTTTAAAAACCACTGAGTATTTACACAGTGGGCTCCATTCTGAAGCTGGCAGGAGGGACTTTTCTTAACATAGCAGACGGACGTCAAAAGCGGCACAAATGCCAAAGAGCAAAGTGGGCAAAAATTTCATAAATACCTCTACCGCCTCCACTTGTGTGAGACTAAACAAACTGCATGGGGATCAGTTGAAAGTTCCTTGGATATAAAGTGAAAAAAGTAATTTTTACTGCTTCTGCTTTCACTTTATTTTCTTCTTAATTCTCACATGAATTCATGTGAGACAATTCCAGTGAAGCAAGAGTACTCCACCGCTGCTCATGAACTTTGAACACTTCATGATCAGTTCGGTTAATTTATATCAAACTGCTGACTATATATCAAACTGCTGAAGATGAATACACTCTTCTTGTTTTCAAACACAAATATATTAGTGTTCCATAAACAACAGAATTAGAAGCTCATTTATTTAGTATCAGCTAAGCTTCTGGAGAGTCAGCTTATGTCAGAACATTCTGACACATCAGCATTTTCTTTTATCACACTTTTGTAAGCATGTGAGAGATTGCAAAATTTATCTGCAAACATGCAAAGGAAATGAACATGAAGATTATCAATGTACCATTTCTCTGTAGATGTAAAGACATGATCTTTAGTCTAACTGTAACTGTTGTAGCTTTCCCACAGAAACTGACACTCACATGTAAGTGTTGCTCATTAACAGCACTGTGCCATCCCATACCTCTGTGCTTTAGACTTTTCCACTTCCCATTCCCTGAGGAGCTCGGGCACCACCGTGTCGGAGCTGTCCTGCTTGTTTAGGGACCACAGGTCTTTCGTCTCTAAAGGGTTTTTGTAGCCTTTTATAGCCATGCTGAGAAAGAAAACAGAAATTAGAAACAATTTCATACACTCAGCCATAATTCTGTGTATCTGGAGTGAAATATAGAAGAGCAAGCACTGGAAATGTTTTAAATACGATTTAATATAGAAAAAGAATTGAATTTGAGCAGAATGTGTTCAGGGCCCACAAAAAATGATTTAAAATGAGGGATTCGGAACAGATTGAGTTGACTTCATGAGCTCCTGTAAAATATGATTAATTCTATTTGTGTCTTTACATTTTTGGAGAAAAGAAACAGACAAACAGGCATTTTCTCCCCTACTGCTCTTTGCGATGGCAGCCCACGTGGGTGTCTGTTCCTCTTGGAGGAAGCATGTGCTAGCCTTCACACTCCCAGCTTAATAGCACTGGGGAGACGTAGCTAATAGGTGGCCACAATGAAATTGAGGAGAAAATGCGATAAAATGTCTAGGTGTCATTTTACATTAGTATGGGGATAAAAGTTCAAGCCATGCTGAGGTAATGACTTGCTTAGCCATTTACTGTTCATTTTTAATTGAATGTTTTGGAAGCTCTCCACAAATGGCTTATAGTCCTTTCTCAGTTCCAACTTCTGGCTTAAAGAACTTACTTGGAAGCAGCCAAATGAGTGGGTATTATTAGCTCCATCACTTTACACACGGTGTCTCTGATGCATGGTTTTGTGGACAGCTATTTTGATACTGATGTAAAGGTACGATAACCTGGAGGCTTTGTTTTAGAACAATTCATGATTCCAGGTTAAGCTTTCCTAAAGGAATGACATGGCTAGGTGGTTAGTCTTGCCCAGCTTCTGCAAAAACAAATGCTAATATATTTAAATTACAACATACCACTTTCTAGACTCTGAACCAGCAGCTCTCAGGAAAGCTATTAATATTCTCACTTGACCTTCACAGCACGGCATGATACACCGATCAGGCATAACATTATGACCACCTCCTTGTTTCTACGCTCATTGTCCATTTTATCAGCTCCACTTACTATATAGGTGCACTTTGTAGTTCTACAGTTACAGACTGTAGTCCATCTGTTTCTCTGCATACTTTGTTAGCCCCCTTTTACCCTGTTCTTCAGTGGTCAGGACCACCATGGACCCTCACAGAGCAGGTACTATCTGGGTGGTGGATCATTCTCAGCACTGCAGTAACACTGATGTGGTGGTGGCATGTTAGTGTGTGTTGTGCTGGTCTGAGTGGATCAGACACAGCAGTGCTGCTGGAGTTTTTAAACCCCGTGTCCACTCACTGTCCACTCTGTTAGACACTCCTACCTTGTCAGTCCACCTTGTAAAGTCAGAGATGATAGCTCATCTGCTGCTGCACAGTTTGTGTTGGTCACTCTCTAGTCCTTCATCAGTGGTCACAGGACGCTGCTCACAGGACGCTGCTCACAGGACGCTGTTGGCTGGATATTTTTGGTTGGTGGACTATTCTCAGTGCAGCAGTAACACTGAGGTGTTTAAAAACTCCAGCAGCACCACTGTGTCTGATCCACTCGTACCAGCATAACACACACTAACACACCACCACCACATGCAGTGCTGAGAATGATCCACCACCCAAACAGTGCCTGCTCTGTGAGGGTCCATGGGGGCTAAGAAAGTGTGCGAAGAAACAGATGGACTACAGTCTGTAATTGTCGAACTACAAAGTGCACCTATATAGTAGCTGATAAAATGGACAATGAGCGTAGAAACAAGGAGGTGGTCATAATGTTATGCCTGATCGGTGTATATACCACCAGCCATTAAACATTTCCAATAAAAATGTAAACATCAGCGCTAATCTAGACGTAGTGTGCAATACCTTCAAGCCAAAGGAAAAAAGAAAAGGGAAAAAGGGAAATAGAATATCAAACACATTATTCATAACAAAAGAGGAAGATTAAACATGTCTGACTTCCAACGACCTTTTGTCCTTAACATTCACACAATCACATTCACAGAGTTTCCACAGTACACTGGTGCAAATCTACTGCCCTGATGAAGTATTTCAAAACACAGCATGATCTGTACCTTGTAAACCACCAAAAGGTCATTCCTGAGAGGAAGCCAGCAGTTGATTCTGGACAGGGATTCTTGAAAGTAAATAAAAAGTTCATGCACCAGAGTTAGTCACTGAACACAACATATGAACAGTCCATACAGAACTAGCATGTTTGCTGTAAATTAGTTACAGAATGTATATACATTACTGACAAGCCTGAACATTTCTGCACAACATTTGCTAGACTCCAACAATCTTCTACCTTCTGTCCTCAGATTGTACAAGTGTCCTCATGGTCGTCATGTATATTAATTGTGTTTTATATAGCTACTCTGCAATACATTTAGGTGAGGCTCAGCTCAGAGGTAGTGGGTCAGCTCGGGTTCTATGGCCTTCATCACTCTTGAGCACCCTCTCTGGTGGAGTACCTGCATCTATGGAGATTTCCCTTCAGTAACTCTGACCTGCCACAGATGCACAAATCACCACAGCACTGGTAATCCCACCAATAAAACACTAATAATCTAGCGTCACATTGCATAATGTAGTTCTTCTGAACCACAACCAAGCAAATGGTAGCAAGAGATGATAATACTTTGCTAAACCAAGTTTTTGTTATTGCAAAACAGAGATTTATATAACTCCACAGTTCATCACAAATAGAAAGCATCGTGGGGAACGTGGCCCTGCTTCGGCAGTATTTTTGGCTTGCTTGGGAAAATTCCTAACATTGCATTTGCTTTCCTCTGAAATATGATTACAAAGTGTTTGCGATATGTTGTAAATCAAATTTACTTCACCCCATCACATAAGCACACTTACAGGATCTGTGACCACACTGGAGAAGAGAGGGGGCTTCTCGTTGAAGCAGGACAGGATGAGTTCTGCCAGCGTGAGGCCGAAATACATGTAGAATGTTGTGAAACGCAGTGTGTCCTTGACTTCTCCCTGCAAAGACAGTAATATGCTATAATACATCGCCTTCCTCTAACTTACCCCCCCCCACCCCAAACGCTTAACTTTCCTCCATTCATCTGGTTCATAAATCAGTGGCGTCTTGTTGTTTTTATTCACATTCGAGACGTCAGTGTGGTGTACATGTTACACACGAAGGTCCAGCGTTTGTGCAGCCACAAACCCGGAGGCCCTTGGTTAGATAAGCAGGCCTGGAGCAGGACTTAAAAACAACAGCACTACTATTCTTTCTCTTTCTCTCCCTCAGCAGCAGTAGCAGCAGCAGCAGCTCTGTCCTTGTCTGAACTCCACACAGACCTGAGCGCCCGACTTGGAGCGTGGGAGGGAGAGGGATGGGAAGATGACAGCCAGACATGAAAAAGGGGAAAAAACACAAAAATAAGAGAGAGAGTAGGAGATGGAGAGAGGAGATGAAGGCAAGCGAGAATGTGAAAGCTACAAAAGGTTAACAGATGTGAGAGACTGAAAAAAAGACATGATATAAAAGAGAAAGAGCAAAGTGTGAAAAGACACAGAAAGTAAACAGGGTCCAGCAAAGCAAGAGCTCAAAACGACTGACTGGAGTCTTATATAAAAAGATAAATTATGAACACATTAATCTTAGGGGTGCACGACATCTCGGTGGCTGATATATTTTTTGCTGATAAATGAGAAAATTGAATTAGCAGTCTGATATCTAATTGCAGCCAATAATTACTACCAATAATTTAGTACCCTATTTATTGATAAAACGTTCATATTACATGGAAAGGAGCAGAGATTTGAGCACAAATGATGGATCAGTGCATGAAATCAAGCGCCAGCCTACCAGCAGCTTATTTACATATAATTTGCACAAAGCACGCCCTAATTCATGTAGATGTTTCAGTAGGGATCCAATAAAATGACAGCATTCAGCAGCTCATGAGCCAATGACTGTACTTGTAGGTGGAGTGTGAGGTCAAGCGGTGAGCGCACTGGTCCCCCTATTGATGTTTACTGAACTTTCTAGTGTAAAAATTATGACTGGAAAGAAGACAATGCAAAATGAACGAAATGTCTTTTACTAAGACAGCAGAATGTAGTGACTGTGTAGTGCTATTATTTTTTTAAATATTTATTTTTTTAATATTTTTTTTAAAATAACAAGTACCCACACTGTATTACTGCAGTGTATGAGATGCTTCTACACCAGCTGGGTTTTTTTTTTTATATTTTGTGCAGTGTCAGTAGTATAAAGCAAAAGTACAGTGTAATATGTCTTTAAATGGAACATGGAAAAGTTGCAGCATTTGTTTATATCAATAAGCATGTAAAATAAGTACATCCACATCTGTATGAGATTGCTATGTACATTAATTATTTGTATTATTGTTATTTCCTATTTTTATTCTTATTATTGGTATTATAGATGATATTGTGATAGTTTTGGTTAGGGAAACACAAATCAAGGTTCTTAAACTTTTACGCTCAAATTTACACAAACTTCTACAAGTTTGATCGTGCAGATATGCCAAAGATGACATTAATGAATAACAAAACTCAATGAAATTTGCGTTATTGTTACAATGAGATTTGACCACACACGACTTTGACAAATAAGAAACAATATCAAGATACTTCAAAATTTTTCATATTACATGATACGTCACAATATGTGACATCTGATAAGAAATAGACTAAAAAGAATCAGCGGTGCCACAATTTAAAAAATTATATCAAAACTGTACAACTGCACAAATGAACTGTATCAGTACAATGATTTTTATTCAACGATTTACATATTGCACTGCATTAAATCTAATCTAACTGTACTAAGTATGCCCTACTGATATCACCACAACAAAGTACTAATTAACATTTATCATTATCAGACCAGAAATACCAGTGTTTCCCTTTAATCTTCTTAAACAAGCTATAAGCGAGCTTGAGGTACTGGCCACATGAAATTGGTACAAACCTTCGTGCTGGCATGGATGATCTTGGAGCGGAAAGGCACAATGGCACACAGCACCGACAGAGTCCAAAATATGAAAAGCACCCCAGAGGACTGCACCCCTCTCAGCCTCTCAAACTGGATAATGAAGGTGGCCAACAGCTGATATGAAGAGAGGCATAAAAAGGAGAAACAGTTTCAAAGCCATCCAAATCTTTAGTCATCTGTACATGTGGGGCTCAGTATGAACGGGGGGGGGAGTGTACAATACTGTGCAGAAGTCAGATACCACCCTTAATTTATTTAATTTTCAGTGAAATTTCCATTTAATTTCCATTTAATTTCCTTTTTCTTTGGACCTTTCTCAAGAAAAAACTTTTTCATATGATTGATGAATTAGGCCCTATGAGTCTGAAAGGATGTGTAGTTGTCAAGAAGCTGTTACTGAGCAAAGAAAACAAATTTAAAAAAAGACAATTTGCAAATGAAACACAGAAACTGTTGGTCAGAACAATATGCTGACCACCAACGTGGGCCCAGACATCACCTTTTTGTTAAATATGGGAAATAAATTTGAAAGACTGTGATCCATATGTGGGGATTTACTCTCTTTGACTCATTTCTTTTGACACATTTGTATGGCAGAATTTGTTTTCGCCTTTTGTTGTATTATGGTTCAACACTTACCATCGTCATGCCAACTATTAATGGAGTAATAAAGTATATTAAAGGTATGTCCTTCTCTTTCATCTCATGAAAGGAGGCAAAGAGGTCTGTCCAGCACACAATCCACAAAATAAAGCCAAAAACCTGCAGGTGACACAGAGAGAGAGAGAGAGAGAATCATGTAACTACTGTGACGCTGCGAAAGCAGTAAGATCTGAAAAAGAAATCTGTACGCTGACCAGCATCTCTGAAAGCCCTTACCGTTTTGACTCTGTTTAATAAAGACATCATGATGTAGCCTTTGTTGTTCCTCTTGAGGTAAAAGAGGTAGAGGGGGGAGATGAGCCACAGGTAGATGCAGGGGGTCCATGACAGCACAGACAGCTGAAAGCACTCGGTCAGGTCAGGGACATCTGCGTAGAGGGTCCGATTGGGCTCCTGTGGATAGAAGAGACGACTTGTTACAGTCTCCGCATTAGCCTACTGAGGTGGTGCCTGCAGCACACACAGACTGGCAGATATAAGAGCTATTATCACAGACTTGACCTGGTGAGACCTATAACAGGTCCAGCAGGTGCAGCTAAGGTTGCTGACCAGCAGCAGCGGGGTTGCTGGCTCTAATCCTGGTTGGACACTACAGGAGCCTGGCCTAATTCCAAAAGGCTGCCAGACACAGACTGAGCAGTACTGAGCAATATAGCTGCGTTCAAAATATCAATAGAGCAATATACCATCAATAAACCTTTGGCACTCATGGGTGTATCAAACATTTCTCAATTTATTTAGACAGGACATGTATGCACGACAGAAACCATTGATGCATTAAAAGTTAAGAATGTGACATTTTGTAACACAAGCATGTGACAGAACTATGCTCCGATGCAGAAGAACGACTAAGCTGTAATAAACAAAACAGGCTTAGCAGAGAAGCTGCTATGAGTTGATTTTGTATGCATTTTGTTAAGCATTCATATGTCAGTCATCTCCATCATAAGAAATCTCTAAAATGGTTACTTTATAAGAGAAGGACAAAAATGTTCTTAACTTTATTGTTAATGGAGCGAGAATTTATTTTGGACCATTTTTACTGGTGCATTCATCTTGAAATATTCATACAATGTCAAGGGATGCTTGTGTTCTCAAACAGTGTAAAAGGGCCCATATCATAAAAATACTTCCCTCAGTTTTTTAAAATAAAGGAATTTGATGTAGTAAACAAACATTGTTCATGTTTCAAAACATACCGTGCACTTTCCAGTCCATACGGTCCACATATGGACCAATTTGAATTTATTGTTTCTGTATCATGATGAAAACCAACACATAAGGAGTGTTTCAGCCTGCATTGTTTTTGAACCATTTCAACGCCTGTTGCACCAACATTCTTACAAAATAGGCCAATCACAACCTCTAGAATGTATAAGCCACTTCAGAACATACAAAACCAAGAATGTTTGTGTATGGCATAACCCCAACATTACAATAAGCATCAATACCCCCCTTTACTCTGATTGGACTAGAGCAGAAATGCAATATTGTTATGATGCCGACCAATATTACTGAGTATTGGAAAACTGTGTCATTTTATAACAATTGCCAATATGTAAGTAGTCAGTCTTAGCATCTGTGAGCCAAAAAGCATGCTTGTTCCAAAATCTGACCTGCTGATCAGCTGTATAAATACGGTCTGTGAGCCTGTTATTAACATCACCACTTGTTGATTAGTCTGTAATCTGTTACAGTCAGTAAATACACCACCTCTATCAGCACTTCACATTCATTTCTAGTTTAAGCCACACCCACTTTCAGTTTGTAATGTAATAGAAGGAAGAAAGAATATACTACAGCCAGCTCTACCTAGGATACACTCGGATGCCTAATTCCCCTGACAGCAGTATCAGTTTAACGCAGCAAATGAGAGATGGGCAGAAGAGACTGATTAGTATATTGGCAATAAAGTTCCAAAATTAGACCTTCTGTTTTGACAATACAAAGCTGAAATATTTACACTCTAATGAGTTATGTTGTAAGTCTTGGTTCTCATACCCTGAATAAATAATGTCTAGGTTGATAAAACAAGACACTGAATCTAATTAGAATCACTAACGTGATCTCCAAGCTGGCATCTGGCTGCGTCATGGTGATAGAGAAACATCTGAGAGAAGGGTTATTCTCTTGGCTAACAACCGCACTCAGAAGAGTTTACAATGGTTATTCCCATGAGAACTTCTCTTTTTTCTTTCCAATTCAGACTAGGGGTTAATTCCAGGCTTATAACAACATATTTCATGTACTTTCTGTAAGCTTTGGCCAAATGATTTGAACAACTGTAATCCCCAACCAACAAATGGAAATTCATATTTACACTGAAAATTTAGTTATGCTTAGTACCACAGAGCTATGACTCTGCATAAAGAGAGTCAACAGAAAAGTGTAAAACTGGGTGCAAATCCGGCTGAAGAAGGACAGATAGTGAGCAGATAAATGTGTACAAGTGGAAAACATTGTTCTATTTTATTAGAAGATAACTTCTATATTATCAAATACCATGATATTGTGATTTATCTGGAAAATACTATGGTAGAGAATTTTTAGTACTGTCCAACACCAGAAGTAACATACTGAAAATTAAGTAGTAGAAACTGGGCTTGAGTTTGACCTCCTTGCTTATTGTTCCATAGCAGAACAGCAACAGCAAATGTTTTTTTGGCACAGGTTCACGGTGTTGGATTTCACCCTTTTCCCCATTCCACCTCACTGGAAATCATTCAGGTATTTAATCAGACACAATACATGCACGAAAGGAATTTCAACACTTCATGCGCCACTTGAACACATCCACGTGGTTTGAAAGTCACTGCCATGCATTCCATTTCTCCATTTCAGCTTTATAAGGACTCTCAGCACTTGTAAAGAGGAATAACTCAAGCTGAACTTGCAAGCCACAAGTTATTATTATCCGTAGTGTTACTCTGGAACTTTGTCACGCTCTGAGAGTGTTTAGCTTCCCAACGACATCTCAGTGTCACATGAGGCTTTGAAATTGACAGAAGACATCTGTGAAATCCCTCTTTAAATGTCTGCAAGATGGCCAAATCGGCAATCACGTTACTTGCCTTGTCTTGGAGCTTTTTGTTTTGTTTTTTTTATTTGTTTGCATTAGACCAGTTCGTTTTTCACACAGTCACAAATATTCACTATTAATAATAAAATAAGTACTTTTCACCCCTTCATATGACACCAGAGCCCGTGTAGTTGTACACTGAAACTAATTTGTCAGAATTCGGCAAGTGACAACTTTCTAGCATTTCTTCACAACCTGCTGCAATGGCTGGGTTGTTAAATAATAGCTTTATGGCCAATGGCAGTGTAAATAAAAAAAGGTATCTGAAAAGAATGATGACTAAAAAAAAATTACAAAGTAGAAAGTGGAAGAAGTGGAATTGAAGAAGTTAGAGGAAGAACATGGCTGGAGTGTGAGTTTAAGAAGGATATAATGTTCTGTCAAGCGCGTCATCAGTTACCAAGACAGACAGACAGACAGACAGACAAACACACACACACACACACGCATCATCTAAACCTAAATCTTATCCTTCTGGGTCGCGGTGGGGTGCTGGAGACTATCCCAGCTGTCATTGGGCGGAAGGCAGGACACAGACAAACAGACTTGTTTATATATATATATATATATATATATATATATATATATATATATATATATACACACACACATGTACATATATCGCTAACATTGGTTTGTCAGCAAATGTATGTTAAACATATATATATACACACACACACACACACACACACACATTAAAATTTTATTCTTGCTGGTTTGACTGGTGTCGTAAAAAACAGTGGTGGATATGAAGGAATCAAAGCAAAAAATGTTTTTTGGGTACTTAAGCATGATGGTTTATTGCAAATATAATGTATATATGATGAACATGTTTCCACAATTCTGGCCATAGAGTCTTACCTTTGGCCACAAAATTCATTGGATTGGTAGCCTGAGGGATCTGTCTTTCCCTAAAAACACAACTGAATAATAACAAGCCATGCACAGCCTTTTCAAAGATTCCAAAATACTTTATTAGAAAAACATAATCTAGGACATCATTAATCTTACTGTAAAAGAGACTGCTAGAAGAATTTCATTTGCCAACTAGTCACTGCCAATTTATCAAGAAGGTACATTTCAATTTATTTTCAAACTTGTTTTTGTTTTAAATTGAGCAATCAAGCTTAATCGAGTTATTGTTACAGCCTTACTTGGTTGCATCTCCTAGAACATAAACGTTTAACGTACATTTGCTGACAAACCAATGGAAGCAGTGTTAGCATTAGCTCTAAGTGAAAGGGGCCAAAGGAAACGTGGCTTCTCTGTAGGGAACGCCCAAAGTTAGATAAACACAGCTGCCTGAGTTTCTCTCCGTCTGTCAGCGTGGCCCTGAGTGTGAACATATGCACGAAATCGAGAGGAGAACACCCACATTAACCACGAGCTGCAATCTACATCCACAGCTAGCAAGAAGCTTTCAGATTCAAACTGGTCATCCACTTTGGCTGCGTCTTCAGAGAAATCTCTCTGGTTTTCCAAGACAGGAGTTGAGCTTATAATAAAATCAGAGGAAATTAATCACATTAAGAAGCAACAATTTACTCAAACTGGTAAACATTTACTCAAAAGGCAAAATATTTGGCAGAGTTTGTACTGCCAGAGACTGCATCTGCTCACACTTTGACCGGTGAGAGCATTAAGGTAGGCCTACATGAAGCCCAAGCCAACTGCTGCCATTACTCCCCATGGATAGAGAAGAGTCTACTGGGGGGTAATGACTCAAAAGGCTTTGGCTGGTGTTTATCTACAGTGATTATCGATTTCCACGTGCTAAACCCCGTCTGTCCTAAGCTCCACTTTTTAGCAGGACCTAAGCAGGCAGCCACCTGGCTGTTACCTCTCCTCAAGGCTGGATGAAGGACAGGCCTTATCGCTCAGCATCGCCTTTACATACCAAGCATCATCTTAACTCCATCTTAATCATTGACCTACACAAACTGTGGCAAAGCAAGCTCTGCAAATCAGTAAAAGCGCCTCAACAGGTTTTACACATTCGTTTTGTTCAGAGCGAATATCTGATTACAAGCGCACAAAAGTGAGTGTATAGTAGGCTAATATTTACTCTAGACTGGGTTTCATGAGTAAATGTAAAAGCTGCTGTGAAAACTGCACTGATATGGTTTGCACTTTGTTAGTAACACAAATGTAAGGCCCTTATCAAGAAATGAAAATGGCATTAGCGTTCTCAGCTTGAACATTCTTCTAATACAGCCACATGGAAAATATGAAGCGAGTAACAGGATAAAAAAAAGAATTAAAACGATGGATTATTATGGATAATGCTGACTGGAATGCCTAATGAACTGGGAGGTCAAAAGTAGAAACTTGAAAGAGACGTAGGGCAGACTGAAAGTGTAAAGAGCATTCACCTTTCTAGGAACAACTCTAGAAATAATAGCCTTTTCGTGTTATCTCCTTAACTGCAGAATACACACACACACACACACACACGTACCCAGTTTAAGCATGAATAATCTGTTAATCTGTTTTACAATTTACGTATCACTTAAAACATAGCTTTGGGAAAGGCACATGCATTTCTAAAGTAATCAACATTTTAATGATTCAAAACCTAATAGTGAACAATAAGGTGGCTTTTTAGTAATAATATTACTAATATACAGTACTGTGCAAAATTCAGAAACCATCCTTCATTTCCAATCAAAAAGCCAGGTACAGTTATTCATTTTTCAGGAGACATTTCTGAGAATTAATAAAAGACCATCTGCTTTTAAAAGGGCGGGGGAAGTTTCCTAAACTGGAGTTCAAAAAATAATTAAAACATACAGAGAAAATGGGACTCCAGACAAGCGTGCAACACCTGGTAGACCACCAAAACTGTCACCATCAGATAAAAGTACTTAAAGTTCTCATAATTCAGAGATGGGAAAAAAAACAACCACCTTTGCTTCAGATCTGACAAAATTCACAGGTGTGTCTGTTCATCTTTCCATTGTGAGAAGACAACACTACAGGTTTGAGTGGCTGTGTGGCTGTCAAGAAGACGTTAATAACATCACCGAGTGTGTTTGGGATTGTCAGAAGCAGAAAATGCAACCGACTTCAAGGACTGAACTTAGGAGGTGGAAATGTCTGGGTTAAAGTTATTCACTTTTATATTACGCACATTTTAAATGGAAATTAAATAAATGAAGTGTGGTCTCTGGCTATTGCACGCTACTGTATATTAGCAAATAAAGTAATAAAGTAATACTAAAATTTAGCACAATAAAATAATTTCCCACAACACTCTTACTGAGGAAGTAATATACATTTACAGCTTTGTCATGTAAATGATTGCCAGACCAGCACAACAGTTCACAATAGTCATTACTGAAAACAGTCGCTACTACTTTACCTTTACAGTAAGTATACGCCTCACTCCAGGAATAACAAAGAATGGCAGTAAAACAATATTTGATTCAATGAATCATACAGACAATGCAATTCTTCTGTATGATTCATTGTTTCCATCTCATCACGTTAACAGAGATTTGCTCTAGTCCAACCTCCAATCCAATATAAATATCAGGTAGATATCAGTAGAGGTAAGGGGAAAGGTGGAAAAGAAGGAATATAGTCCAATTCTGTAACAAATCTGCACTGAAATAGCACACATTCACACTGTGTGATGTGATGTAAGCTGTGTGGTTCTTTCTGGGGAACAGTAGAGTGTTTGAGCATGACAGCCTGCTTTTAGATGATTATCTTATCCCTGCTGTTATGTTCACCTGTAAGGAACAGCAATAATGTTCCCAGGTCAAACTGACCCGAACCATTTGAAAGTAGTTAAGAAATGTATTTTTCCCCATAAACATTATCTTTAGCTCAATTTAATATCAATTTAAATATCAATTTAATCAACATTTAGTGTAATCAAGTCACCCATCACAGATCATGGTTTACTTATAATAATTCATTTGTTTTTCATAAAAAAATATTTTTTCGAACTCTTTCAACATTTTGACATATTTTCTGTCATGGGGCATGTTGATTAATAAAAACAAAACATCTCTTCTGTTCTAGGTCAAACTGACCCTTTCTATTCAAATCACACTGAATGAGCCATAAGTCCAGAAGTCAAGCAAAAAAGGTTTCATGCTCTAAAAATTATTAAAAATATTTTTCCTGTATTTTCAAACTTTGATATGGGCCTATTTGAACCACAACATTGAAGGAAGGTTAAGTGAAGTGTTTTAATTAAAAATAGCCCATTCCAAACTAATTAAGTAGCTTTTAAACAAAAACAATATCAGCATTGGAATCGATATTGGCCAATACTCAAGGTTTCAATAATAATAAAAAAAAACAGCACAGAACTTCATAATTAAAGTCCTAATATCTTTTTCAAATATGCCCACATAAATGGTCATATTTACAGTTTACCTGTCATTTTGCATAAAATGAAAATGTTCAGGGCACAACCTTTCTCTCAAAGGAACTCAGCATGAGGAATTCTGGAATCAAACACTTTTAGATTGGCAGTGTAGTGTAGCAGTGCAACAGGCCCACTGCTGTGATCATCGCGGGCAACCACAAGAGGACAAACACAGAAGAAAGAGTGTTTTTAACAGAGGTAATGGAAACAAGGCCATTTTCTTCCACTACGTAAAATTCTTATTACACAGGTCCTGGAGTGAGTAAGAGACAGGAGGATTCTGAAGGCCAAAAACGCTTTGATAACTGTGATTGTTGAGGAGTTCATGTGAAGCATGAAATGGTCCTAGTGGAAATGAGAGAAGGTTAATTTGTTCAGTATTTGAGTTAATTTACCTTAAAAGCAGCATAACAGAGAGAGAAGAAAACAAATTACATGACCATGCAATCATGCAACTCTCCTCTGGTGACCCTTCTGTCCTGTTTCAGTGCTACTTCTGCTTCTATTTTCGTATAACATACTGTACACTGCATGGCCAGCACTGATTACAATGAACAATGATTACGATAAACGTGCCTAAAAGAGTTTCATATCTGCATATCCAAGCCAAGAACCAAGAAGCTATAAGCGTATGATTAAGCAGTTGATAAAGAGAGTAATCGTGAAGAAAAGTAGTTCTTCTTTGTATTCCTGCAAAGAACCCCTTCTAGAACCTTCATTTTTAAGAGTGTAGAACAAGTTTTCTCTGATCAAACTTAATCATTAATGAAAGAGACAAATCTTCTGTGTGTTTTTGCCCAGAGCAGCACAAGCACTGACTCACTGTAGAACATCAGTAGCTTAAACATCCAAATCAAGCTGCCCACCAACACACTGTTTGAAAAATGCTTGCTGACAATTGCAAACTGGAACCTCAATGCTAGCCAAACTCTCAGCAGGCTGTGTGTGTGTGTGTGGTACACTGCTGTGCTCCTGCATAATCTAATCCAGATGAACAGCCAGGCAGAGGAGGGGATAATTGACAAGCAAGTCTATGGCTGAGGGGATAGATGTGGTCAGATGCAGCAGCGTGACTTAATGCACAAACACATCGATTCTTGCAGACGTATTCAGCAAGGCTAAGTTTAGATTGATGAAAATATCTTTCTGTAGGGCAGTAATAAATTTTACAGTCTACATCTGCATATTTGCAGTGCTCCTGTGACGCAGCCATGGGCTGTTCACAGCTCTCTGCGAATCACAATGTGCAACGCAAGGGGACGGTGAGCTGAAATCAATAGCATAATTTTTTCAGACAATAACAATATGATACCATGATATCATACACCAAAAAATAAAATATAATAATAATAAAAACCTAGTAATAATAATTTAAACTTCCAAGTTGATAAATGATATAAGGCTCTTTCTTAACCTTATAAAACGAAACATGATGTGCTAGGTTTGCAATTGAAAAGCTTTCTTTGCTTTACTGTGCTAATGGTGTAGCGAACCATGACTACTAGAGCTAAGCCTTGAATTTGGGCCATAAATGCATAACCACCTATTAAAAACAGCTATCATAATGCAGTTTTTTCTAGCATCCATATGGAGTTCTAGTGTTATGTTACTATGTCTGGTTTTTGGTCGTTCTAGATAAAAATTGCCATTTGAAAGTTGTAAAAGTCATTCTATGTTTTGTTGGAACTTGTAACAGACATTAACACATATTTTACCTATGTTACAGTTTTACAGTGATTCTTTCAGTGAAGAGCCCCAGCATAAAACTGCTGCTGTTTTTATTTTCTAACATATCATATTTTCTAATATTTTCTAACACTACAATGCATTAGATGTATTCAGTCAGTGACGTATCTAGGACTTCCAGTAGGCCTAGAGTGATGCTTTTCTCTTAAATTTGATCTCACCCATTGGAAATCGAAATATAGTTGGTTGATTCCACTGTCAGTTCCTAAATATGTTGGTAGTTAATCTGAAATGTAAGGCCTTCAGTTCAGCTCCTGGAGTTCTAAGAGCAAGCTTGCCAATATCAATATCTATCAATATGTTTCCATGAAGGAAAAAATCCTTGGGTGTTTCAAGATTCAGATACTTTTGCTTCCAACCAAACCTTAAAAAAATCAAATAAGAATATTACTACCATGCATGCACAACTGAATACAATTACAGGGAGATTCACTCGAAAGAGGCCACGAATATTCTGTAATAATTCTCGCTATGATGAAGTAATGTGATCGAAACAATGTGCAGTGTGCTCCTCAGTACATGGAGCTTCGGACAAGCCGTGATACCCCTGCATCGGAGAGATGAGGTAGGTGCCGGACAGCCGTCGCAACGTTTAACCTCCATTTGCAACTTCCAGGTGCATACCCCCGTACCCCTTCATGTGTCTGGCAGAAAATGGAGATCACTTCCAGCATTGCGTGTAATGCAGTTGTTTACACATACGTCAAGGTATGTAGCGTATTTTTTTGGTTCAGATTGCTTCATCCTAACGGGAGTTACAACAGAATATTCGGGGCCTCTTTCGAGTGAATCTCCCTGTATAATGAATCTATAAAACAAAAACATGAACTAAAAACTACAGACATGTATTTTTGTTTCCCAGAAATCGCTTTCTTTCCCAGTGTGGTTGGTATGGTGTAGCAGGTAACACCCCTGCTTTCTATGCTGTAGACTGGGCTTCAAACCCCCACCAAGGCAAGGGTCCTATACTATACCAATAAGAGTCCTTGGGCAAGACTCCTAACACTACCTTCACCTGCCTGTTTAAAATAATCAAATTGTAAGTCGCTCTGGATAAGAGCATCGACCAAATGCCATCAATGTAAATCAATAGGCCTTCTCTTAATACCTAGAAAGCTCTGAGGGTTCCCCTGTGTGCTTGTACACTCTAGTAGGTTCTTTATATTCATGCCCATGCAGGGTTTTTAGGGGCAGTTGAAAGCTACACACTGAAGTACACAACTTAACGACATGACGGTATTCACAAAATCCATATCATAAAACAAGGTCACACCAGCATTTAGTTTTATACCGGTATACTTCCCACCCCTAGGTAGGAGATAATACTTTATCACACTGTGCGAACCACACAAATATGAAAGATCTTAAGAGAAATTCCTGATGTTTGTACAAGTCACATTAGCTATCATGAGACTGCTCTTTCAGGCCATATGCTTGATTTCCCAGGAGCTGCCCAGCAACTGCAGGAAAAAAGCATTAAGGGTCCATTCCGTGATACTGCACACACATACTATACACATGCACTTGCAACAAAGGCTTCTTCTCATGTGGTTTTCTGGTCTGATCCTAGTGAAATCACTGACTTCAGGCCACACTGACCAAAAAAAGAGTAATTATAGAATTATACATCATAGAACTGGTGCATCTAATCAAGACTTTACAACACGTTATACCAGTGACCTACTCAGTGAGCTAAAAGCTACAAAAAGGCCATCACGCAAAAAAATGTTTTAAAAGTCTGAAAAATCTCAGTAAAATTACAGTTGTAAACATGCTTATTGCACTTTTAAAGAACAGCAATAGGTTCAATATCAAACAAATGTTCAGAATTAGTTATCTAATCATCATATCACTTGCTGACTATGACAAACACATTTCAGAAGAAGAGAAGCACATGAGAACTCAGCACCCATTATGGCATATGAGAAAGAATAACAGGAAGCAACACACTACAAGCCAAGTTTTGCTTTCCTAATATTACACTCCTTGATTCCTTTTCGAGTTATTACGACATCGTACTGCCAGAGGCTAATGATCATATGAGTAAAAGCTCACAGAGAAGTGAAAGTGTCTGCGTTCAGCGTGGTAGTTTCCCAAAATTTCAGCTGTGAGAAAATAATAGTTCATTATTCTACTGAGACAACGAAAAAAGCTCTGCTTTGGGTTTCTGAATGACAGCCATTAACTTGCCTGTACTTGAAATGGTAAGACTGGTCTGTAATACAACCTTGACTTGTTCTCAGAATAGACTAGTCTAGTTATATCTATGTTTCAGGTGAATCTCCTTTAAAAATGCTTCATAGCTTATGGATAATCCAAACATGAAAGAAACTCGATTTAAGTGTAAATTCTGACGTGACTTTCTGTTGTCTTTCCATTTTGTGCAGTGTGTATTCAGCACGCACAAATGACTGATGCAGTTCTTGATTTTGACTGTCAGTGCTAATATGAGCAGAATGACATTGACCGTCACTAATAAAAGCAGAACTGTGGGACTGTGGTCTACTGACATGTGCTGTGCTAATACAGTACAGGCAGTTCTGAAGATGAACTACTAAGCCAAAAGAATTACTTGTTGATATTATAGTAATTACAGTCTACATTGATATTATGGCAAAGAAAACCAGCTTAACATGTGACATTACAAGCAAACAGCAGGGATTTCATTGGCCACTGAGGGTTAAATGCCTGTAAGAGCTTTCTTAGCTCTTCTTAGAATAATATTTTCAGGGAAAGAAGAGCTGAGATATCTCTTCAGTGGTCAGCCGCATCAAGCTGAATATTATGTAACTGGGTGACTGTACACCTGAAAATACCTTCAGGGAAGGAAAGAAAAGCAAAACTAAAAACTTTGATTTGCCCACAAGACATAAAGTACAGCATGTTTAATATGTGGAGTGTGACTATTATGTGTGAGTGGCACTGGGAGAAAATGAAGGAAATCAGTTCAGATTTACTGTTCACCTGAAATGACCAGAGCTCTAATAGAGAGCATGCCCCTACAACCCTAGAAAGCAGTGGGCCGGTTTGATGCCGCTGCTGGTCATGCGACAGTCAAAAATCCAGGAAGGCTAAAGTTGGACATGGCTGTCTCAAAGAAAAAAAAAATGAAGGGCTCAAAAAACAGTGAGCCACAACAACGCAAATGGGGCCAATGCTGTAAATAGAAGAAAACAACACTTAGTTTTCCAGAATTGGTTCGTTACCTTACGTGACATTTCACGTCTGCAATTAATTGCTTTAGTTCTAGTTACAGTAATGTTCGGTATGGAAGACTTTGTGATAATCCCTTCCAGCTTAAGTAGCTAAACCCACTTGCACTCATTTGAAATTAGGGCATGACATCGCTACAACTAATTCCTACTGATCTCGGTGTAAGAATGATGGCTGTCCCAGCACAGGCCATTGCCCGTTACTGACCTATTTGTCCAGAGCTCTGTAAGAGGAGGTTCACCTTAATATGAGGCACAGAATATAGATAATGTTGAATAGCAGCCCACATGACTTGTACAGTTATCCTTTTAGCGTGCACAACGTCTGAAAATGAAATTAGGTCACATACATGGATTAGGCTTTAATTGTGTTTTACAGCTTAGACGTTTGCCTGAGCACTGCTAATGTTTTCTAAATAACAATTTATGGCGTAAAATCTTAGTGCAAGCCCTGGAAATGCACACCACTGCTTCACAACAGTGTACCAGTGGCTTACATTGCTGCGTTTACAGCTTTAAGTGGCACTATGTCTGCTAAATCAAACCAAGTCTGAAAAAGAACAATCATTTCTGTTGCGTAACAGCTACTTTCATCCTTCAGCATCTTTTTGTCCATTTTCATCAGCTATTTTCATCACTTTTTTATAAAAGAAAACAAGTCCATTCAAAAATCTGAATAAGTCAGGGAAATGCGGCCGCCTGCTCCATCATCAGACAGCCAGGGGTGCTTAAGGACATGGGCAGACCGCATGGAAGAGAGATCAAGGGCAACAGTGAGAGACACTGAGGTGGGATAAAAAAAATGGTATTCCACTGTACCCTGCTCTAAACAACACTGCTAACTGCATCAGGCAGCCTATGAGGATCGTGGTGACCGTGAGAGCTGAGTGAAAGAAACCTTTGGCAAGAATCAGGTACAGTCTGGCTTTTACCTTACATGCCCTGCGCTTCTAAGTGAGCTAATCTGAATGGGAGTGAGGAGAATGAAATGAGCTCGCTCAGAGCTGAATTCAGCCAGACAGCAGCGTCTGAGCCTTTTCACTCCGAAGCCGGGAGCAGGAGCTTCAAACACCTCACAAAACATAATAATCCAATACGAGTAGCCGAAGCAGCGTTCAGCACCGGCTGTCCACGAAGCCCACGGCTGTACCGTGCGAGCCCAGCCACATGCTAGCCATGACATACATAGATTAAAAAACATAAAACAATAGAAAAATGGGTAAAACAGTAAACAGAAATGGCACCCATCTTGAGTCTGAATATAGTTTATACTTTTTATCCATTTTTATAGATCCCAGTACTGTCACGAATCACATAAGCAACTCCAATGGGCCTATCACTATAAAATAGTCCAGTAATGTAGCAATTATTTTGTCGCATAATCCAGTAATCATACACATGCATTTATAATAGCAAACATTTTATTTTGCATCATATGCCTGAAATTTGTAACTACAAACATATGTGCATTCATGAGATCCTGCTGGTGTGGGTTTCCTCTCTTTCAGTGATGAATGTGATTGATAATAGCTCCCACTTGTGAATCTTCAGGCTTTATAATGACCTGTGTAAATGCAGTTAACCATTCAAACTGCAAACTATCCACTTAGACAATTCATCGAGAACATACATTTTAATCGATTATTTTTTTAACTGAGTAATAGTAACAAAACTAAAGTCTATTTCAACAAATCAGTGCTAACTGGTCGAGTTTAAGCTTCCATTACTTATTAGCTACATTAGACTCATAGCTGCAATGCAAAATTAAATAAGCAAACTTCTAACACCAAACATGTCTTGGCTGATTGGCAGCACTAGGAGTAATTGGGGAAATAAGTTTCACTTTCAGATGTGAAGGTGGAACTAGGAGAAACCTTAGAGATCTCTGCACTTTTCCTTATGTTGGTATTCTTATAGAAAATACATTTTAAGTTTAGTCTTACTTGCAGATAAGGGTGTCTAAGGTGTCATTAGAATCTGATATGTGATCCTAAAGATGTTAGTCGGTTATCTCCATTTAATTTACTTTATCATAAATAAACAGGATGACATCACTAGTTATCACCACACAATTTGGCAAGATAAACCCATGCACACAGATACTGCACAGACATAGCAGTATAATTCCACATAGATGAGCCATTGTGGAAGACTGTAGTGAGTATTTATTGTAACTGTTCAGTGTGGATAAGTACTGGGCAATATAATGTTTATACAGGTAAACCGGTATTGATTTTTAGTTTTGGCAAGACTTACGGTTAAAGTGTTTTAACAGTTTTAAAAATGTAGTGTTTATTTTTTCAGTCCATTAAATCTATATATGGAAACAAATCTATAAAAACAGAATTTTTTTTTTAATTCAATATTTTTGTGATGTCATTAAAGCCCAAATATTTACCTAAATCAGCTCATTCTGCTTACAGTAGTTTAGCTCCACCCATTCATGCTAAAGTAAAATAAAGGAGTTTCAGCCTGGACTGCTTTTCGAAAAAGGCACAATACAGGACAGTCAACCCGAACGAAGGTCATTTACATATATCAGTCTTAACGGCACAGTCACAAAAACATTTTTAGAAAACGGATAGTTCCGGTCCTAAATTCTGATTGGCTGAGCCGCGTTCGAAGCCGTTTTAAAATCCACGATATACAACGGCTATACCCGCCTCACAGCAACTGAACTGTATTACTGCGCCACGGCACGAAAAAAAAACCTTGTGCTGTTAAAGGAATAATCTTTGACTCTAATGCTCTTCGCACGGAGCACAGAGTGTACTGATAAAGTAAGGACCCGTTTTTGTTTAAACTGAGGAACTGAAAACTTATTTTCTTAACTAGAACTAGACTGGTCAGCTAGTCAGCAGAATAAAAGATAGCAAATATGCTAAACAACTCCAACATCAATATCACAGGCTTGAATTAAATCACTCACAACACGATTCAAAACGACATTATAAAAGACTAAAGAATGTTACCTGAATGATCTACACGGTTTGAATGTCCGTGTTTCAGTCAGAAGTAGCGTCAAACCCAGGCTGAATCCCAAACGGTCCACCGCTTGTCAAGTATGAATGCGGATGAATCCCAAATGACTATTTTTTTAGCAATATTTGGCATTGTTGAGGTGCAGGAGTCAGTATTTAAATTCCTATGTAGTGCACTATGTAGGGAGCAGGGAGCTGTTTGAGATTCAGCCCCAGCGTGAGAAAAGTGGGATCGTCAGACTGGCAGAAGACTCACGGTGGTAATTTGGTGACCAAAAGGTGCTTATAAAGAGAAAGTATTTGCATTAAACAGTACTGTTATCATATGTTCACTGTTATAGAAAAAAGTTTTAAAAAATCAGGAAGTCTGCAGTATAAAGTGATGGGCGACCAAACGTACTTCTCTTCATGCTGCGGTTCATGGTTGCTTAGCAACGATACCGCACTCTAAAGGAACTACATTTCTTGGCGGAATACTTGTTAATGTCGATTATTATTAATAACTTAAATAATTATCTAAAACATTATGTATTTTAATATATTTTATGTTGGCCGCCGTTTTATAAAAGCAGTGTGTGAAGGGAGTTTTAGGCAAAGAACACCATTCCCTGTGATAAAATCGCAGTAACCCACAGCCTCTCGTGGCTTTTTGCTTTAACATTTAATTTTACTTAATTAAACTTAAGCCTTGTTTAATTCTAAGGGAAGAGAGGTCTGAAATGGTCATGTAAAAACTAATTACGATTGTGAAAAGAAATAAAACACAATATAATTAAAAATGTAGGATATCAGCCCCTTTACAATCATCAAACATCATAATACCTTTGGAAAATATCAATATTTTGAATTTTATCCAAACTGCCCAGCACTAGCACGAATCTACACAAACAGAGAGAGACTGGACAGATGCCAAATCACCCCTGGAATGGAATCTATGCTCACATGAAATGTGTTCCACGAAATTCGGCATTGCCTCAATATACTGAATGTGCTTCCACAACCAAGTGTGTCAACCAAAAGATTTATTTGTGGGAATTTGCTTTAAACAGGGTGATGAAACACACCATAAGTTGCTGAAACTATAGATTTCAATCAAAGTTCAGGAAGTGTGGGTTTCTAAGCAGGCCTACCATGAGAAACAAGCATCGCTCACTTCCTCATCAACTCAGTATTGGACTCTGCTCTCAAATGTCACTGTTACGATTAGTCTTGCACATTATAGGCCAATAATTCTTATAACTAGAAATAAAAATACTTTTTGTGAGGGCTGTGTTTGAACCAGTAGCATCCTATCTACACTAATACAAACGGATCTACACCAAAACTTATAATATTTTGGTACTCTCTGAACACTCACAGGCAAAGGCTCTGATTGAGTGCTATTATGAAAGTGGACAGAGTTCTCCTTGATGCTTTTTATAAATTGGACAGCACAAAAGGACACTTAAGCCAGGTCAGCAATACCGAGGGTGCCCTCTACTTCCATCCCTACGTTTAGGTCTACTTTTAGGCCCTACTATTAAACTAGTTGGTTTAGTGCTCAGACTTGGATATCTTGACACAGAGAAGGTTTGCAAAAACATTCTGAATACACAGTATAATGAGCTAAGATTCCGAGTTCTGCACTGCTGAAAGTTGTGAGCTGTGGGTCCAAGGTCTCCTGCTTCTTTCCTAAAATATTTCTGATACACAATATTAATGAATAGACCACTAAAGAAATTACTTATTATATGATATAATGTTTATTATAATTATTATCATATTACGATAAACAATCCAAGACGCCAGTATGCTGGACTCTGAAAAGGTCATTAACTACAACAAAAGATGGCAAAACATGCTGTGACATACATCCAGAAGCAACACTTATTGAACACAAAGCAAGATGCTTTATATCTATTGACCTCACAAAGACTCTGCAAACTGCACCCACAAAAACATTATATTCCATAAATGTACAGTACTTATCTTAAATCTGACAGTCAGACCATAATGCTGGGCATGTGTACAAATGCTGGTGTGCATCTGTGTGCGTGTGTAGTAGGCCTATGAATATTGCTCATTTGAAATGGTGAATGACTGTAAAGGCTTTTTGAGGACTCTGGTGACCACGAGAATAATAAGCCTTTTGCTGTGTCGGTTGCAAGAAGTAGGCCATGCACAAGGATGGCCTTACCTTGAATAACCTTGGTAAACAGCTGAAATTCCTCTCAGAAACCGACAGGGACAGCTAAAGAGGAATCCACCAATTTTTACAAATTTCTGCATGATTAAAAGGCTAAAATGTACACAAAGTCATTCAGAGAGATTTGATGTGAAATGCTCCTTTCTAGAGAAACTTACCAAACCAGAACTGTTTACAGGAGTAGTGATAGGAGCCAGACGTCTGAAGAGTTTAATGCCTGTAAAAGCTACATCACAAAGTTATTACATGAAATGTAATGATTATGAGACTATGCCAGATAGTTTTGTGATGAATATTTGGCTTAAAATGTATTTTAATCCATTTATCTTAATCCATTCATGGCGGAGGGGTTCATGAAGGGTGTTTTAAGGCAAATTAGCCCATAATTTAAACTTTTTTTTTCAGATGTATGGCTATTTTACCATCATCAGCATTACATATAAAAACTTTAAAGACACATGTATGCTCAGTGGTGGTTTTGGATAATAAATAAAATGGCTATATTTGCGTTGTAGACATCGTGACCCCTGGTTCCTATCACCGCCACTGTAAAGAAATCAGTCTGTAATTTTCTCTACAATAAACCATTTTAAATCAAACCTCTCTGAATGACTGTTTATACCTTAACCACTGAACTGATCAGACTTTTTGAGAAATTGCTGGAATTCCTCTTTAAGTCTGGGCTCAGCCAAGCTCACCATGTTGGACCTGACTGATCGATAGTCTTGCCACCGTGTGGTAAATTTGGGAACGACAAACGTTCAAACGGCGCTTCAGGAGGTCGTAGCAGAGGTCGCTATGGGGCTTTTCTAGAGATGATACTTTTGAAACCACTGTTTTCTGTCTATAGTGAAACTTCTTCACACCAACGCCAGTGGTATCCCCACCAGGAAGCCACGAAGCTAAGGCTAATAAAGAAAAAGTTGCAGCCATGTCCCCTTCTCCTTCACAGCGTGACGTAGACCTGAACCTTTAGATGGTGCTCAGGTCCAGCAAAAGGGCATGAATTCCCTCAGAATGGGATATTTCACCCTAATGGGGGCGTCTCCTGTATGAAATTCCCTAGCAGCTGTCCTTAACGTGAGGAAGGGTTGGGTAAAGTAATGTAAGCCGCCGTCATCAGTAGCTAGTTCCCCCACAGCTCTGCTGAGCACGGCGGGTCAGAAAGCTGAGGAAAGGGCTCTAGCTAAGTTCTTTAAACAGCAGACCTGAGCTCTGTTTGGTGTCGCGTCAGTTCCCTACACACTGTGGCAGTTAGTAATAATGAACAACGAGCTGACAGAGACTCGCGTCTCAGGTGTTGGGGACAGAGCCGGACTGACGGTGCACTTACCCAGAATGGTTCGTCTCCGCATAAGCGCTCCATTTGGGGGCTTCTTCTTCTCCTGCGCCTCACTGGACCTCTTCTTTTTCTTCCTCACGGAGAAAGGATGTGGCTTCGTGTCTCCTTCTGCTCAGCTCTCTCGCTCGGGCATACAGCACACACACACGGACACACATACACATGAAGGAATGAAGGTAACTCGTACCCCCGCCGGCAGACTGACAGCGTTCAGGAGGAAAAAACTATTTACCCCCCTGTTGTCGTGGTGAAGGAGAGGGAGTCACTCGGAGGTTGTCATGACACGCCAGAAGGACACGCCCATCGCTCCGCCTTTACACACGCGCGCTAGTATTTCTGTCTTTGCGGGGTGTTTTTCCATTGACGTATTCACTCGCTCACTTATCATCGAGCTAAATAACTATACCTGAACCTAAACCGGACTCTAAATTTTACCATAATAACCAAAATTAACTTCGAATTGGAAAAGGAAATTAAATTGAGGCTACATATGAATAACCTTATTTAAAAAAAAAAACATTTTTCCTGGTGAGGAGCAGCCCCCACAAAACTGAAGTAACCCCGGGGGGCATTTGGTACCCATTCAGAGCTAAATACATAGGCACAAACACACAGGTGAGAGTGAAAAGAGAGTGAAAAGTTCTAGAGAAACCTACCAACTCCTATTTCTTCACAGCGGTGGTGATAGGAACCAGGGGTCGCAGTGCCTACAATGATCAACATTTTATCATTTACTATCCACACGTCTTCTGAGTTTTGTATATAATGTTCATCATTGGTAAAATAAAAATCCAAAAAAATGTAGTAAACCCAAAAAAACGTGTTTTCTTTATGAAGTATTTTGCCTTACTACGTTCTGTTCCTTTCCTCCATGATAGTATAAAAATACATTTTAAGGGCAAAGTCTCCAGATAGCCGACAGTTTTGGTCCGATTCTGGCTGTCCTAAGTGGGTGCTGGCTGACTGGGTAGATCTTAGGCATGCGGGCCAGAATAGGGCCAGATTCTGGACAGCTTCATACTGTTTTGCCTTGTGTCTACATCTGAGGGACAATTTTGGTGTGAATACTGTGGAGCAACAATGTAGTTGGGCCAGACTGGGACCAGATTTGGGCCATATCCTTAACTTCTACTCACTTTACAGTGTGTGGGCCAGATCTTGGCCGAGGACCCAGCCGTATACCAGACCAGAACAAACCAAGGATGTGGCCCACAAGTGAGCCAGACAAATTTTGCTAACAGGTCTTCTTTTTAAACTATCATAAGACAATGTCTCAGACATCAGGCAGCATATTTGTAATGTTTTCATGCAATAAGTTGTTGTGATGTAGCTTTTAAAGTCTTTTCAGACACCTGTTTTTTGTCACCACCACTGTGAACAGTTCAGAATCCATAAGTTTCTCTTGAATACAGCATTTCACATCAGACCACTCTGAATGTTTACATCTCAATCGTTTAATGATGCAGAAATGTTTAAAAAAAACAGCAGAATGTCTTTATGCTGTCTTATGTTGGTGTAGAAGGAAAGACGAACTTTTTAACCATTAAAAAAATCTATAGACTAAAAACATTTGCTTAATGTACTTTATGTGTTTTTAAAACAGCACTAACATAGATACGGGGAAGTCCTGCTTAAAAATAAAAGTCTACATTTGTTGGCCATTGTTGGGCCAAGAAGAAAATGACATTAATGAACACAATTTAAAGCTGTGTGTTGGAGAACTGAGGGTGCAGTTGTGGAGACGTGTGTGCTCATGCTGTGAGGATGCCCTCTCCTGGCCCTACAGAGAGTGGAACTAAAGGTTTTGATCCTGATAAGCTGGATCGCCTTACATTTATTATAACCTGCCCCTCTTCTCCATGAAAAAACTGAGCCATCTCTAAAGAGAATCCCACCACAGACCTCTCTCAGGTCTGCAGAGGCAGGTGAGGAACTAATTAACCTTGTTCATTTCTGCTATGCTGTAATACGGCCTGTCTGCCACAACGCTCGCACCAGGCTCTGCCCTGTTTTCTTTCATTAGCTGTTAATCCAATTTGTAAGACACTCGTATTTGCTGGAACACGAGGAAGTATCAGTTCAGTTTAACTCAATTAGAAAGATGGTTAATCTCTATATTTTGTTTTTCCAGCCTGGGGATCATAAACAAACAGGGCATGACCTGAAGTACACCGTGTCCAACAGGTTGTAAACACTTGCTCATCCAGTGTTACTTCTCAATGAGATCAAGGGTATTAACAGGGAGTTTTTCACTCCTTTGCTGCAGTAACAGCTTCTACTATTCTGTGAATGCTTTATACTAGATATTGGAACATTGGTGTGAGGATTTGATTGCCTTCAGCCACAAGAGCATTAGTGAGGTCAGGAACTGATGCTGGATGATCAGCTCTGGATCTAGGCCTGCTATGAAACTGAGGATTAATTGCTTGATCAAGTTTGTCTACTTTGAAAAGTCTGTGCAGCTATCAAGGAACAAGTGGCTATATTGGCTGGTCAGCTGTCTTGCTTCCTTGCTGTTGATGCTTAGTAGCTCTCAACTGAAGACGGAAACAGCTTGAGCTTAAAAAAACAATCATGACTCACTGCTGCCCACTAAAGGTGTCACAGCACCCGTCAGACAAAAGAACTACTTATTCATTCTCACAAAACAAGTCCATAACAATTGTCATAAGCGTCATAAGTGTCATTCAGATAAAAAATATTCACATAATTTAGTAGGTCAATTGGAGCTTTATATGGTACAGCAAAAAAAGTTTTCTATTTGAATATTTTTATTAAAAGCGTTTTTACCCTAATTCTCATTACCACAATGTGTCCACATACGTGTTTCTCATCATTTATCTTTTTTTAATTAGAAAACTATTTCTTGTATTATTTTTAACTGCAAATATACAAACTCAGTGTTTCTAATTGTAAAGAGTTTCAAAATTATGATTATTATTTTTTGTTTTTTTGTAAACTGTTAGGACAAAATATTTTGTGGCACAAATAAAAAGAAAAACCTCACTGGCTGTCAATGTGTTGTGATAATAAGACAACATTTCAAAATGCTATACTGGGTTTGATTCCCTGGCTGGGTGACCAGGGTCCAGTGTGGAGTTTGCAGTGTTCTCTCTGTGTAAGTGTGAGTTAAAAGACAGGCAGTCAGGCCTGTTGGAAATGATAAATTGCCCCAAGTTGTGATTTCATTATTTATTTTATTAGCACTGTAGTAACACTGACGTGGTGGTGGTGTGTTAGTCTGTGTTGTGCTGGTACGAGTGGATCAGACACAGCAGTGCTGCTGGAGTTTTTAAACACCTAAGTGTCACTGCTGGACTGAGAATAGTCCACCAACCAAAAATATCCAGCCATCAGGGTCCTGTGAGCAGCGTCTTGTGACCACTGATGAAGGACTAGAAGATGACCAACACAAACTGTGCAGCAGCAGATGAGCTATCGTCTCTGACTTTACATCTACAGGGTGGACTGACAAGGTAGGAGTGTCTAATAGAATGGACAGTGAGTGGACACAGTGTTTAAAACTCCAGCAGCACTGCTGTGTCTGATCCACTTGTACCAGCACAACACACACTAACACACCACCACCACGTCAGTGTTACTGCAGTGCTGAGAATGATCCACCACCCAAATAGTACCTGCTCTGTGAGGGTCCATGGTGTTCCTGACCACTGAGGAACAGGGTTAAAGGGAGCTAACAAAGTATGCAGAGAAACAGATGGACTTCAGTCTGTAATTGTAGAACTACAAAGTGCTCCTATATAGTAAGTGGAGCTGATAAAATGGACAATGAGTGTAGAAACAAGGAGGTGGTCATAATGTTATGCCTGATCGGTGTATATACAAATACATGTTGTGGGGCTTTATACCCCTGTAGCTGACCTATGTCACCTTGGCATAGGCTGTGTGTGTGTGTGTGTGTGTGTGTGTGTGGCTACTACAGAGCATCCCATCCTATGGTCACTTTTCTAAGGAGATTACGCAAGCTGTGTATGTGCAATTCACTGCCTGTCTAAGCAGTAGGTGCACTTTAGAGTAGCTGAATTCATTAATTAGGAGGCATGTCTGGACATATTGTGTTTGAATTTTTTATATTTTCTAAAATAAAAAATTTAAGAGCTCATATCATGGCAAACCACCTCTTTAAAATAAAAGCGTATGATGTAGTGTGTAAACATGATTGAAGTTTTAAAACATGCCATTCACTCTCCAGTCAATGTATGGAAACTAAGCTGAAAACAGCCTGGTTTAGAAACACTGTTTTTGTGTCATATCACAAAAACCAACACATATATATATATCCACTTATTCAGCTTAATAGCAGTTTAGACCTGCCCACTTATGCTGAGTGTTTCAGCACTGACTGCTTTTTAACGAGGTACAATGCAGGGCGGCCCATACATATTTCAGTCTTAAAGGCAGAGCCACAAAAACAGCCTGTTTAATTCCAAGGGTAAAATGGTCATATAAACATGAATTATGACTATTGTTTTGATATATAAAACCGAACAAACATTATAAGTGGCCCTTAAGGGAAAAATAAAAACACAAAAATATATAGCATATGGGCCCAAAGACAAAGCTATTGTGGTCTATGGCCTTATTTTCTGTGTCACCCCAGGAAAATAAAGATGTGCGCTATGATACATCAGACTGTGTTGTGTGATAATATATAGATAAATTGCATATTTCACAAAAGTATTATCTGCACCCTTGGTGACACAGAAATGTGCAAGCTTATGGACAGCATATACTGTCCCCAGTGAAGACTACTATATTCAGGACGTGCTGCAAATGAAAATGATGTGGGTTGCACTCTATACATGCATGATGTAGTGAGACATGTATGCCCTCTAGAGGTCACATTTGCAGGAACTGCTGAAGCACTGCCAAAACAGGCGCTGGACGAGCTTTACGTTATTAATAGAGAAACCGGCGTGATGTTATCTGTGTTCTTGTAAAGCATTGTTGTTCTGAGGCCTCTGTTATTGAGCCCTGCATACATGCTACAGGTCTATATACAAAAGAACAACACACACTTCTGACAGATCAGTTTAGGAGAGAGCTTTGACTGACCGAAAGGTGCATTACAAACAGATCCAAAGGCAAAAAGACATTTAGGTTGTTAGAGCCTTTTGATATACTTGGTATATATATATATATATATATATATATATATATATATATATATATATATCTGTACAGGGGGACCTAGGAGTTCAGGAGGACCCCCTAATTAACTTTCCTGCTTGGCTATCTTTGTGTTCACACCAAACTTAGCCTCTGGTATTTGTTGCTAAAAACTTCCATTTTGTTAGATCCAGTAATGTTTGGCAAACTATAGATGCTTGAGTTTGTTGGTTCTTGACAGCGGAGGCTTTTTTCTGGCAATCCCCCATTAATAGCTTGTGGTTACAAAGGTGGTGTTTGATTGTGGTTTGGCGGATGTTCTCACCCCAAGACCTGAGTAATGTCTGCAATCTGTGATGATACTTTGTCTACTCAAACCATCCTCCTCACTGTGCGTGGGGTCAGTATAGACTTTTGTCCTCTTCCCAGCAGATTCTTAATATCTCCATTTTTTAATTATTGCCCTGGTAGTGTAAATGGACATTTTCAACTGTTTAGCTATTTTCTTGTAGCCATTTCCTGATTTGTGCAACAACCTTTTGTCTTACATCACTGTTTTCTCTGGTCTTTCTCATAACGATGGATGATGGAGGGAATTTGGCCTGTGTTTCATCTCATATTTATTCCTCAGTGAAACAGGAAGTCATGTCTGACCACTTAAGTGTTCGTTTTCGCTCAGGTGAACTTAAAAACATAAAATATGGAAGAGAATACACTGCAGTTAGATTTCACTCAAGAATTACTTAAATAATAGTACTATACAAGTTCACCACTGTGTTTCATCCCCTCTTCTTTTAACAACCCTAACAAAGTGTTTGGGAACTGAGGAGACACTGCTGTAGTTTTGAAGGTGAAATGTTTTCTCGTTCTTCTTTGATATAGGGTTTCAGCTACTCAACAGTTCAGGGTCTCCTTTGTTGTATTTTTCATTTCATAATGCGGCAATTGTTTTCAGTGTTGACAGGTCTGGACTATAGGCAGGCCAGTTTAGGACCTGGACTCTTTTAATATGGAGCCAGGCTGCTGTAATACATGCAGAATGTGGTTTGACATTGTCTTGCTGAAATAATAAAGGCCTTCCCTGAAAAAGACGTTGTCTGGATGGCAGCATATGTTGCCAAAACATGTTTATATCATTCAGCATTAATGGTGCCTTCACAGATGTGCATGTCACCCATGCCATGTGCACTAATGCACCCCATACCATCTTGAACACTGGCCTTTGAACTGTGCACTGATAAAAAGCTGAGTGGTCCTTAGCCCAGAGGACACAGTGTCCATGATTTCAAAAATGTTGAATTTCAAATGTTGATTTGTCAGGCCACAGGACACTTTTCCACTTTACCTCAGTCCATTTTAAATGAGCTCAGGCCCAGAGAAAGTGGCAGCATTTCTGGATCCTCAGAAATTCAAAATGGGCATATATTTTTCAAAAACCAATAAAATTTCTCAGTTTCAACATTTGATGTGTTGTCTTTGTACTATTCTCAATTAAATATAGGGTTTAAATTATTTGCACATCATTGCATTTTGTTTTTATTTGCATTTTGCACAGCATCCCAACTTTTTTGGAAATGGGAAATATATATATACACCTACATTTTCACATTTTAGACATAAAGTCACTCAGTAAAAAGGGTATCAAAAGTCACTAAGTCTTGCATCTTAGGCAGGGATGAGGCAGAGATACATTTACTATAAAAGATTCAGTGACTGTATGAGCCCATAAATTATATTCATATTAAACATCTTGGCAGTAAAAAGAGACCTGTGGCTACAGAAAAAGACCCATGGCTATGTTCCAATAGCCAGATCCTAAACACCCTGGGCTGGGCTCCAGACAGAGATGGCTGCTATCAACAAAAGCCCAGAGCTGCCAACTTTTACATCTTTGTTTGAGTGCCCCGCTGGAGATGTGTGTGTGTGGGGGTGGGGGGGTAAAACATAACACATTCCTATGTATTATGTTTTACTTAAAACTTTAACCATTAGTTTTAAGTAAAACATAATACATAGAAATATAATTTTTGAATAATTTACTCATGAAAACAATGTTTTGTCACATGAAGTGACTTGATAAGGAGTGACAACAGGTAAGCTGCTGATGCTTGGCCAAAAACACGTTCCACAGTCCATGTTCCAAAATCAACATGCTTTAATGTTATTTTATTGCTCTGCTGTTATTATCATAAGCAGCTCCTGCCGCAGGAATGAATCATTGTAAAAACATGTTCCCAATAGTAGTTCAGTTGTTTAGTGTAGACTCGAGTACAGGTGGAGTGTTCACCACTGTCAAAACAAACTGAACTATAGCAAAAGTTTGATAGGTCCACAACAGTGCTCCATCCACATTTCGGGACCAGCTGTGTTGGGACCATGACTGTTGCAAAAAGATCTGCACAAATGCTGTGAATGTAAATTGAATTGGTCACCGTGCCAGAATGAATGCGAATGGACTCCTCCTCCTCCTCCATGCCATGATTAGTCCCTACAGCATTCCCACATTGTAACAGTCCTGGAGACAATATTTAATTTCTGATTCCTGCTGAGCAGAGGAGGCCTGGGAGAACATTGTTTAGATGCTGTGGCCAAAATGGGTTTGTATAACAAAACAAAAAATTTTTTTGGGTAAAATGATGGTAAGTACCAAGAGTGTCAAAGTACATTACACTGAAATGCCAAACAGAATCTAAATATTAAGCACTTAAAGGACAGTAAAATATATTAAAAAATGCATAATAATTTTGAGTAACAAGGTGCTCAGCACAAACAAATTAAATATCACTGTAGACAGCCTACTAAACATAGCAGTGTTTTCATTGATCACATCATTGTGCAGTTGGTTCTTACAAAGATTTATTTGGTGCAAAAATAGTGTTTTGTAAAGAGAGAACAGAGTTTTCAGAATTGTGAATGCAGTTTTTCATTCTGCAAGAGATTTTTAAGACCATGAGTTTTGGGACTTGTGGTCTCAGACTGGGTTTTACTCTTTTCTTGATGATTTTCTTCTTTAATCCCTGAGCCTCTCTTCTCCTCCTCTGTGTGCAGATTCACTACTTTCATTTTTGCCTTCATCTTATTTGTCCTTTGGTGTCTTTTTAAACTTGATTGTTCGCCATTTGCCTCTTGTTCTGCTTCTGGTCTTTCTCTTATTGTTTTCAGTTTTATCAGGTGGATCTTTCCTCTTTGCATTCATTTCGGCTGAAGGAGAAAATTAGATAAATCAACAACTGAGATTTCCTCCAACAGTCTTTCCTGAAGCACAGAATCAGTAACTAGCATTCAAATCACAAAATTCTTCAAATTATATTTATATTTAACTAGTCCCGCAGTTTTCAAGATATCAGCACTGAAACAACTCAAGAATGTTTGTTTGTTTCTGTTCTTTTTTTAACGCTTTGGGTTTAGATATACAGTTTCCTAGCAATCACTTGGAATAACATATAAGCCACTTAGCAGCACACTAGCAAACATCTAAGATACCATAGCAATTATCTAGCAGCACCTTTGGAATCACCTGGGATAACACAGCAAGCAGTCTAGCCACACCTTAAAGCGACTAACTAGTAACATCCTAGCAACCACTTAGCAACAACCTGGCAACTTTTAAATTTAAAATTGGAAGTTTTAGCCAACCAGAAGTTGGTTGTTAACAACCAGAAGTTGGTTGTTAGTGATTTCAGTCTCATCCAGGTAGATGTTTGGTGTTTCTTTGGTGGCTTCAGGCTGAGCTTAAGTATCTGCTACACTGATCACAGCTATTTTGTGCAATGAGAAGAATTCTCTGTTAAAAGTGAATCTTTTTTAAACTGTGGATTGGAAACCAAGAGAAAACATTAATTTCACACTTGTAGATGCTGATTTTGAAACTGGATGTTTATTAGGAGATAAAAGCAACGAGTCTCCACATAATGTAAAAGTTCTATTCCTGAAGCGCACATCTAAGCCAAGAACCGTGTAACCTTCATTTTTAGGAGTGTAGATTAATGTAAACAGATGTCCACTTGTGTTCCTGCTACAGAATCTGAGATTTATTCCGTTGCTCACCCAGAGGTTGGTCATTCCTGGCCGCGCTCTCGTTTAGGTGAAGATGTTCTTCAGTGGTTTCAGCCTCAGGTCCAGCATCCTTTATCTTTATCAGCTTGGATCTTGCTGGTACATGAAGAAATATTATTGTGATTTGATCTGAATTGATTGTATTTGTGTTAATCACCTGGAAACTGGTCACATGTCTTAGTCTCACCTTGTACAATGACCCTGAGCTTAATAGCGGTAAACGCACTTTCAGCACCGCTTTGAACATCTGCTCCTGAAACAACTAATATTTTCTCTAACACTGAATTTGTGGCTTATGAATCCTCTGCAGATTGTTATTAGTTACTTGACATTAGATCTGCAGCTTTAATTGATAATTAATTCAGGATCAGGCAACAACTAATAACAGCTGTTTGTTTTATGGTAAAAATGTAGAATGGATGTCAATCAGCTCCATCTTCTCCAGGTCAGTGCGTATTTGCTGGTCAGTGGTTTCAACATCGGTCACCATCATCAGCTGATTAACATCAAGCAGAACATTTATTGATTAAGGCAGATTAATGACAATAATAAGCACAATTCCTGCTTTAACACTGACTAAACATCAGCAGATCTTTTGCTGTTTATTATCGTCATTATGTATTTAGAGTTATCAGTAATTCAGAGTTATCATGATGCTAATCGTGCTAATGGGTTTCTTCTACTCACCTGTTAGATCCTCCAGCATCGTCCAACAGTTCTTCCATCAGCTTTCTAATGTCTTCTTCCTCAAGTCTTTAAAACTAGCTACTTTCAATTAAAGCTCTTTGCTTTAGATGATCATCTGAAAGTAGCATTTGCTGCTAATATTGACCCAATACCAAAATCTGTTATCAGATCAGTGCCATCTCTAGGCTTTGCTGTTCATTTCCTTAACTCACTGGTAAAGGCTGGTCACTCTCTGATTGAAGATCCTCCAGCAGGATCTCCAAAACCTCGCTGATGACTTCAATCTTGCATTCATTGTTGCTGACTAGTTTATTTTGAATAAATCTATTAAGATATTAATGGTAATATTCAATAGAATTCTTGCTTTTATATCATCACCATCATCATCATCTCACACTCTGCTTTCACATGAATAAATATGGTTAGTTTTCTAGCTGTGTCATTTTCGTTCTTGGTATATTGGCACTAAGCATTTCCTTTGCTTACCGAGAGATTGGTCATCATATGTCTCAGTCTGGTCCAGGTGAATGGACATCAGCTTTTTAAGAGGGTCAGACTGTCATTCTGCATCTATCACATCTATCACCACCTGTCCTGATGCAGATGTTGAACTGATCAGCAGATGTTCAGCCATATTATTGTCTTCATAATGTGTTTTTCATTTTTTCCTTTACTTATGCAGATGTTTCTCCACTGTTTCCTCCACAGTGTCCTCCAGGGAAATGTTCATGAGCTCGTTAACGGCTTCAGCTTCAGCTTCCTGAGCCATCATCATTTTCATCTCATTCTCTGCTTTCATACAAATAAATACAGTCAGTTTGCTAGCTTCTGTTGTTTTTATAGTATTTGTTTATTTTCGTCACTCACCCAGAAGCTGCACACTGGATACCTGAAGGTCCTCCAGCAGGATCGCCAGGAGCTCACGGATGATTCTAGTCTTGTCTTCAGTGTCACTCATGATCAGCAGCTGCTCTCCTGCTCTAACATTAAAATTAGCATTAATAATATGAGCATTTACCCTCTTAACTCATTATCATGATGCTAATCATGCTAATGGTTTTTTACACAGCAGTGTGTAGACCACCTCAGCTTTGACCTCAGGCACTTCCATCATTTCGGCCTCTTTTCTTACGAAAGTTACATTTGAGTAACATTTTCCATTAAAACTGATTATATTGAATGTATTAATTAAAAAAGATTAGAACTCACATTAAGTTGAATTCCTGCTTTTACATGAACTTAATGTCAGCAGTTTCTCCAGCTATGTTATTATCATGCCGTCTGTTTATTTGCTTTACTTACTCAGAGGTTTATCCAGTGTCCTGCTCAGTCTCCTTCAGCTGAATGCTCATGAGGTCTCGAATGGCTTCGGCCTCAGCTTCATCATCGTCTTCATCATTCTCATTCTCTGCTTTCACGTCAGTAAACACTGTTAGTTCTCCAGCGCTTTTCATTCTTGATATCTCCACTATTTATTTCCATTACTTACCAAGAGATCGGTCATCGTATGTCTTGGTCTCGTCCAGGTCGATGTGCATTAGCTGATCTATAGCTTCTGTCTGACCTTCATCATCCATCATCTTCATCAGCTGATTTCCATCTTTAAAAATTACACTTTTAAAACATTATAATAAACATGACTTCTTAATATTAATTAAGAAGAGAATTAATGTGTAGGTTATGAAGAGATGATGCCTTTCTTCATCTCAGTTAGGGATGATACTACACATTACTTATTTAAAATATATTGTCATATCAAGTGGTGAACCATGTGAACAGCTTCACATGAGAAATAAGAACAGCTATTGTTTAATAAACCTTCATGAATAGCTACAATAAAAAGTATTTTGTTAAATCTGGTATATATTTCTAATTCTAAGGTTCAGTCTGGATCTTGTTTAGGTGAATGTGCATCACCTTCAGCATCTCATTTTCCAATTTAATATTTAGAAATATCAACAGCTGTCCAGCTGTGTCATTATCATAGTATCTGAAATTATCATTTCTTTTGCTCATCCAGAGGGACTTCCTCCAGTAGGATCTCCAGGAGCTCACTGATGCTTTCAGTTTTTGCTTCAGTCTTGCTCAGTAGATTATTCTGAACAATGTCAAACAGAATACATCTCATATTAATCTGAATTCCTGCTTTTGCATGACGTAAATGTATTATCATCATGACATCTCTTCACTGTATTTACATACCCAGAGGTTTTTCCAGAGATTCCTCCCCAGTGTTCTCCAAAGAGATGTTCATGAGCTCATTGATGGTTTCAGCTTCAGCTTCAGTCATCTTTGTAATCATCATCTCATTTTCTGCTTTAACACAAATAAATACTGTCAGTTTTCCAGCTCTTTCATTTTTGTTGGATTTTTTTTTTTTATTTCCTTTATTCACACAGAGGCTGGATTCCTCCAGTAGGTGATGACTTCTGATGACAGTCTTGTCATCAGAGTTGCTCACTAGATTATCTTGAATGAATTCAAACAGATTAGAGCTCATATTAACCTGATGTCCTGCTTTTTATTAACAAACTGTCATCATGCAATTAGTTCCTCAACTTTACTTTCCCAGAGGTTTGTCCAGAGCTCCTTCCTCAGTCTAGGTTGATGTCCTCGGCTTCATCAACCACCATTATCTTCATCTCATTTTCTGCCTTTATAAAAAACATATGGGCAGTTTACCAGCTCTTTCATTTTTGTTGTCAACTTTTTTTTTACTTTACTCACCCAGAGGCTGAAAACTCGCTGAAAGATCTTACACTAGCAGGATCTCCAGGAGCTCATTGATGATTCCAGTCTTGTTCTCAGTGTTGGTCTCTAGATTATTTTGAATTAAGTAAAAGATAGGAAATCATTTTAAGCTCAAATTCTTGCTTGTATATTAACTAAATGTGTTGTGATCATTATGGCATCTTACCCAGAGGTTTCTCCAGAGTTTCCTCTATAGTCTCACCTAGGTTGATATGCTTTGATGACTTCAGCCTTGGCTTCATCAGCCACCATCATCATGTTCATCTTGGTCTCTGCTTCAACATGAATATATACAGTCAGTTTTCCTGCTGTGTCATTTTTATATCTATTATATATCTACACATTATTTTTTCTTTCCTCAGCCTCAAGGTACAATGCCCTGCATGTACCTTTCTGCCATGAACAAGTTTAAGAAATATGTTTTGATAATTTCTCAAAACTATGGTAAAACAATGTCTCAGGCATCAAGCAGTGTATTCATAAACATTTTATGTACTAGCTTTCTGTGAGGCAGCACTCAAAGGCATTAAACTTCCTCAGTTGACTAAAGTCCTCCAAACCAGTCTGCGCTATACAAATATAGGCCTGTTTTGTGAATCGATTCAGAATCTTTAAAGTGATGATCACCTCTAGGAGGGTGGCTGGGAAATTGTGCACGACAGCAGCTGGACTGCAGCAACTGACACTGTGATGTGGGCAGAATTGAGTGGAAGCACAAGGTACATGTTGGTAACAAAGTTGAAGGTGACTGTGCATCCAGCATTAGTTTGGTCAGTGCAGGGTCAGGCAGTGACCAGATGGGGGCGCTCTTATGGTGCTTTAGAACAGAACAAAGTTTGAATCCCACAGTGGATACGCCAACTAGAATTGATAAAACCATAAAAATGGCCAACACTGATTACTGAAAGACTCATTAAATTTACATACTGAGAGTTTTAGTTATCCATCATACAGGACCAAAAAATGGCTTTAATGTTAAGGAAAATGAGTAGAACAACCTTTGTGGTTTCTTTTGTTTTTTAAAAAAATAATAAATAAATCAGTGTCTGTTATAATGTGAGGAAACTGGCGTAAAATAATCGAATAATTTTGTATTGGCGGTAACACTATAGGTAGGATATTCTGAATCAGAAAGCCACAGCACTGAAATCTATAGGTAGATGTTTTGATACCCCAAATCACCTTATCAGGGGGTAAGTAGTTATATTAAGCTGAGACTGTGATAAATTTACAATAAAAACATAATAAAACGCTTAAAAAAACAAACTACACATTTAAAAAAAGAATGGGTTTTAATGGGTTCTTTATTCATGGCAATTGTTCTATTTAGAACTATAAGCTCTATTTAGAACCATTTCATGTTTAATTGGTTCTTTGCATGGTTATGGTTATTCAGATTGATGGAGAATTTGTTGTTCTATATAGAACCTTTTTGAAATTGGTTCTATATAGCACCAAAAAAGGTTCTTCTGTTACAACGTCAAGCTTAAAATAATAGAAGAACCATTTTTGGTGCTACATAGAACCATACACGACACATTCTCCATCAGAACCATTTCACCACGCAAAGAACATATTAAGCACCTTTTTACGCCTGTACGCTACACGAATGATCTGCGCATTCTCAGTAGGGCAAAGTGTTAGAACAACTGCTCCGCTCAAGAACCTCCTCACAACTTATCTGCTCTAAAACATGTCGGGTTAGAAAATGAATGAAGAGGACCTGAAGTCTCTCAGCTGACGTGAAGGGAGAGTGAATCGCCCTCAGACCCTCCCTTCAGCTTTAGCATCACACCCCCTGAACTCACTCAGAGCAGCGCTTAAAGAGACACGAGTCAACTCAGAGGAGAAGCTCAGTTCACTTCAGTTTTGCTTACAAAAACAAAAAAAAACTCACTGTCTTTTGTCACTTTTCGGCCACACAGTTCATTCTAAGAGAGAGAGAGTCATCTGGGTAAAGTTGGCGCCTCCATTAAGATGACTGGTGCAGTTTTTACCCGCCAGAGTTTTTTGGGTGAAAACCGCCAGCGCTCCCTCTGGACATGAACGCGTACTGGAGTCAACTTATAGACTTCGTGTCTCTTTTTTTAAAGGATGTTAGCCGCTAAAGGACGCTGGTCAGTCTGACAGGGCCGCTCTGTTTAGTCTGTCTGGCTCTAGAGGAGCTTTAGTGGAGCTATGATATCGAGTGAGCGGATTTTAATGCCTCAGAGGAGCCTCCCTCCTCCGTCACCTGTGGACATCTCTCTCACCTCAGCAGCCAAGAGGCCATCCTCAAAGGCCACGAGGAAGCAGAGCAATGGATCGGTCCAGTAAGTGGTTTATTCTGCTTCAGTGAAGACTGAGAGCACTGAAAAAATGACTTTATTAGATACAAATGATACAAATCTGTGCCCACATTAATAAAACAGGCTATATTACACAAGATTGTGGTGATGTACTTTATGTAGATCTTATGTAGGAATTTATGTAGAAATCAAGTAAATCCAATGTGTCACTGCGCTGTAGTCCAGGTAAATCTCTCTCTCTCTTTCTCTCTCTCTCTCTCTCTCTCTCTCTCTCTCTCTGTATATAATAAGGGTACGATTATGTCAGATAAGTGTTACATTTGTAAACGTTCTTAAAGGTAAACTCCACAGATTATTCTACATTTCTGCATGATTTAATAATTGAGATGTAAACAAAGTCATTCGGAGTGGCTTGATGTGAAATCATTCATTGTAGAGAATGTGATGCTGATGATGGTAAAATAGCGATACATTTGAAAAAATACGTTTTCTTTGGTTACTGTTTTGCCTTACAGTGCTGTGCATGTACCTCTCCACCATATATGTATTTCAAAAAATAAGTTTTATGACTAAAACCTGATCTCAGAACGATCTTAAAACAATGTCTCTGCCATCAGGCAGTGCATTCATATGGATTCCATGTAATAACTTTCTGTAAGGGAGCTTTTAGAGGAATTAAACTCTTCAGATGTCTGGTTCCTATCGTCATCACTGTGAACAGTTCTGACTCAGTAAGTAGAATCAAACCACTCTGAATGACTTTGTTTACTTCACAGCAATTATTATTATTTTTTTAAATGGTGGGTTTCCCCTTTAATTTAAAGTGCTGTACCCTATGTAGTGGCAGTTGAGGTGTTCTTCAATAGGCTTGGGTTTTACATATAAGCCTTTCTGAAACAGTTAAGGGTTTAATATTTCACTTCCTTGCTGGAAGAAAGTGACATTTTGCAGTGTGTGATTTGTATATGGTGTTGATGCAGTCCTTAAGGCCCTCAGAGACCCTCATGCTTCTCAACTAAGCAGATTACAGGATCAGTCATAATCTACAGACTGTTCTTTGATTTGTTCAGGGGTAGAGCGGTGCAAGGTACAGAGTTCCAGCCTCAACTACCAACATAAGCTAGACTCTTTCTGTTCAGCAGGAGTGGAAGTCCCATTGTGGATCAACAGAGAGGATGATGTGGTTCTGAGATGCCACAAGCAGATGTGGTTCTGTACTTTTGTGCTGCCAGCATTATTCCGTCACTCTTGCCCTCTTTTGCCCAGGTCCAGCTCGTCCAGTGGCACAGCCAGGTCGACGGAGAGTGTGGGTATCAGACAGCCGGCCAAGAGCAAGATCCGCCGCCACCAGCACCGCCTGTCCTCTGTGTTCAGCCGCAGCATGCTCAGGGCCCGTGGAGAGATGGCCTCAGCGGGAGAAGAGCCGGCGGTGACAGACGACCCCTCTGAACTGTCCAATCACATCACAGCTCCTGGCATTCTGAAGATATTCGGCAACGAGATCTGTGAAGGTGCCAACTATAAAAGTGTCCTGGCCACGACCCACTCCAGCGCCAAAGAGCTGGTCAAAGAGGCGTTAGAGAGGTGAGGGCAGTCTTACGTTGGACTCGTGATGCGTTCCTGTAGTTTGAATGTTTTGGTGTGAGCTCTATGGTGCTACAATTCACCTCCTTTAGAATGTATTTTTATTGGTCATCCAGATTTTGAAGTAGAATTGTGCATTTTGATTAATTTTGATATTGGAGTGTAAGAGTTAATAAACAGTCATCGAGTTAACAACAGGGAAAAAGCAACAACAAAAAGAAGAAAAAAATACCATAGATGGGTGTTGGAAGTTACCTCTTCAGAGGAGCTAATGAGGCAACACTAATCACTACAGTTCTGTATGCTGAGGAGGATCCGTCGCCTACTATGCCAGGTCTGTGGGTGAATTTCCAACATGTTAGGCAGAGAAAATATAGTTCCACTCTTTCTGGACCTAACTAACGTCAGCTGGACTGCTTAGTCTAGTTAGCGAAAAAGCTGCGCCAGAGTCAGCCGAGCACTCTCTGCCTTACCAGTCACATCTTTAACAATATGTCCTTGGCAGCGTGTTCACGTTCAGGCACTTATGTTTTAAAGTAGCAAAGCATAACATACTTGCAAAACTGTGACGTTTTGCTATAAGCCTGTTTATTTTCTCTGTTGTCCTGTGATGAAATGAAACAATTACCCAAATCCACTTTATTTTTCATGTGACCACTGTATTTCAAGATTATGCCTGAAATGTCTAGTTGGGGAACAGAAGTGTTCTGCATTACTGTTTGAGCTAAGTCAAGTAATGTCTGCTTACTTAAGTTTAATTTTATATTCCATTAAATGTCTCTGAGGCATTTTGGGACAGTGTGCAGTTTGCGGCTGTCACTACAACCCAGTGACACTGAAAATATGTCAAAAAAAACAGCAACGTTACAAGTTTAAAGCTCTCAAGAAAGAGCAGAGCTTTAAATTTATTTGAATATTGCTGTTTGAATGTTGCTTTATAATCACTGCTTGAAAAAGCCCAGTTGTAAATTCTATTTAAAGATGCACAGCTTTAACCATTGCTCTTTACCGAAAGGAAGATAGGCTACAGAATCCTCTAAAACATTTCTCTTACACAGGTTCAGGTATCTGTTGACAGATCGATTACAAACATTGACTCACAAGCACTCAAGCAAGCTAATAATAAACATAGTTTACATTTTTATTCATATATTCATATGTTTCTGTCATGTGGGGATATTTTAAGCATTTAGCATGTCTGATTACACTTTGCTGGAAGTTAAAGAGGCACTCAAAACATCAGGTTGGCACAGGAATAAGGTGCATATAAGGTGCATAGTGATTTCAGTATTCGAAAACTGGCCCCTTAAGTGATCATTTAGGAAGAAGTCAAATGTACACAGCTTTTCCTTTACCCTAAATGCAGTTGATCAGCCAACACCTGTTTGATGTCTGAAGTTCAGTTTAAGTTTTTATATTGTGTATGTTCTTTAGTTTTCTCTTGAGCTACAAGGCTAATCTAGCTAACAAGTAATTGATTGCCACTTTGGTTTCTGACACTGAATGACATTCTGTTTGCTGTAAAAATGGACAAAGTACATATAAAATGCATTGGAGTGCATTAGCCCTGTAACTCCAGTGTATCTGTAAAGAAGCGAGGTGGAGGTGGAGTTTATGTCTTTGATGGCTGACCACATTTTGTGGTGAGAGAAAAATGGTGTAAATATGAGTATTTGCTGAATCATCACTTTAAAGTGTCCATTTTATGGAAAACTGAACATTCAACACTACATAAAAGATGTAGTGCGTAAACATTTTCAAAGTTTCAAAACAAACTGTTCACTCCTTAAGTTCATGTGATCTATATATGGAACCTAAGGTACAAAAATGGTGTGTTTTGATTTAATTGTTTTTGGGATGTCAGAAGTATCACATTTACATATATCCGCTTATTCATCCTACAGCAGTTTAGCCCCGCCCAGCAGCATAAAGTTATAAATATATGTACCAGCTTTTTGAAGTCACAATAGTTGGCATCCAGAGTCATTTACATGTGTGACTCTTTAAATCAGGGGGAGAAAAACATTAAAATGTGTTTCTTAGTGCTTCTTAGCTTTGACAACCTGAAGGTGCTTTGCCTTTGCTATTTTAAAAGATTAGAGCTAGATGGGGTGTCCGCGTCAATTCATTTTCAATTTCTCTTTATGATGTTTCATAAAGGTCGCAAATTACTTTGCTGCTGAAATGTATGTGGGAGGGAACATTGTAGCAGAGTGCTGCTATAGAGCACCGGCAGGGAGACCTGATAAAAGCTAGGTTCAAGTTCATTTTTGTGCTCTACTCGTAGAAATTAAATGAAATAAAGCTTTCAAAATCACTTGTCACGCTTGCCATCTGTTTACTACCTCTTCACAAACTCGCTGTTTTTGAGCTGAAAGATACGAGCTGAAAAAGGCTAGGCTAGTACGTTAGCTGAGGTAACTTACCATTAGCTGCTTACCTAAAAGACTGGCTGCACGTTGATGTGATTGCTGGCACTGGTATGCGTCCCTTCATTAAAAACAAAGTGTTCGACATGGTGCATCTGGTGTGCAGTGGGCTTAACGTCTCGCTCATGCTCGCCATCCTGGCGCTGGAGCTAAGGCATTATTTGATTTTATTTCCTCTTTTCTCCAGCTCGTATGTGTGTACAGAGCACTGATAGGCTCCAGAGAAATTCTGATAGGCTGGTGGATGTTCTGCAGGCCTGAATGTACAACATGTGGTAGTCTGCATAACAGTAAGCAATTTTGGAAATTATAGGAAAGTGACAGGCATTTCGTAATTCCACAGTTCACCAGTGCGTATTGAACCGTAGGCTGCGTACCGAATGGTTCGAGAACGTACCTTGTGCCATTGCATCCCTAAAAGGCACAGTGGCAAAAACAGCCTCCTTAACTCTAAAATATAAACAGAGGCTGAGAGTCGTCAATTAGGACTGTTTTTGAAAAATAAAGCCACATAAAATTGTAAAGAAATAAAACAAATACAAGAAAACATAGGATATAGGCCCCCTAGTATCAAGAAAAATATTCATTTTATCTAACCTATGACATTGTATGTTTTCCACCTTTTGAAAATGTTGCTAATTGTTTTAGAAACTACAACATTGAGTTATTCAGGCAACAACTTGTGCTTGGCAGGACCATCATGTCAGAAACTCGCCCTGCACTAGATAAAAAAAACATCTGTAAATTCCTACCTCTTATTACATCATTCACCAGCACATTGCTGTAAAACCTAAAACTCTTTGTCTTCCCATTCATTATAGGGCAGAACAGGATCTGAACAATTACATTAACCTGATAAAATGCAGGCTTATATGTTTATTCATCTTACTACTCAGAATATTTATTCACCTCAGTGCCTATTATCCAGTAACTACTTTGAATTGTTCAGTAATAACAATGTAACTAATATATGGTGTGTGTTTTTATGAGCATGAGGAATGGAATTCAAGTTTAAACCACAGTTGCAATACCAGAAGCTGAGCGCATAAGAGTTGTCCTCAAACATCCCCAACTCAGTCTCTACATTTTCTCTGCAGCAGCGTGAAACTCAGAATCTGTACTTGTGTTATTGGTTTTAGAAGGAAAGAAATAGAAGTACATTATGAAAAGAGAAGCATGATTAGATTACTGTAAGTAGAGTGAGACTTACAGCACTGCACAATTCATATGTGTTTGAAATGAATGAGCATTACTGAGGATTTCTACATAAATACTGCTAAAAGCATGAAACAGTCATTGTGCACATGAGCAGACGTCTGTTAAAGTTACGGCGATGGTCTCATTTGCCTTGGAGATGTGGGAAATTCTAGCTGAAGCGAATTCCTCGGTGAGTGCAGACCACTAAGATGCTGACTCTATTCTTTTAGAAACTGGATTTCTTTCAGTTTTGGCATTTTCCACAACCAGACATACTTGGAGTGTGTGTAACTGAGTGTGTTTGTGTGGGTGTCTGTTTTTTTTAACTTTCTGTTACTTTTTAAAACTTTTTCTTAACTGCATATGAACACAGTTATCTGACAGAAGCACGTGTGACCCTTTTAAAGGAGTAAACGTTAACCTCTTAAAACTTATTATTCAGTCATTAATCTTAAAACTGATTATACCGTAAATATAATAACAATAAGAAATAAGAAACAACATGAAACTAATAAATGTAAGTCGTGCAGTTATGAGAGTGAGGAACTTTAGTGTGGATCCACAAACAGGCCCTCAGGCTGTTTTCACACCTAGTTTGGTTGCCGACCAAATTACACATGTTGATCTTGTTTGATTGGTGAGAAATTTGGAGGGGAAACAAGCACACCATTACTTTCACATTTGTTTCCAATAAAGGAAAAAAAAACTTTTTTAACTTTCACTAGCCTATCACTGTCAAAAATTATGGATATTTCCCTCAAAAATGTTATTGATATGAATGCATTATCCTACTCCTACTTTGTATTAATATAGAGAGGCTCAACGTCTACATGTTCTACAATCACAACAATAAAAATAAACCTTACTTGAACTCTGCTTCTTAATGATTGAATCGTTCGTCAGGTTGCTGATGCTTGGCTGAAAATATGTTCCTCAGCCCATGTGCTAAAATCTGCTGCAGAAATGACATGAGTGTTGTAAAGAGCAAAATGGAACATGGTAAAAATGCATCCCCACCTGCAGAGAACAGAACCAGGGTTCACTTGAAGGCGGACCAAGACCCATGTTCTTAGTGGATCACAGTTTAGTTGTTCAGTGTGGACTCGAGTATTTTCACACAGGTTTGATTAGCCCACACCCAACAAGGTAGGTCTTAGGGATGCACCAATACCACTTTTTCCCTTCTGATGCTGATATCTCATCCTTAAGCATCGGCCAATACTGAGCACTGATACTGATACTAACATTATCTAACCTAACTAGCTTATAAGTCCTGATATTTATACAACTTCTTTTTTAAATATTTTATTTTGGAAAGAGCTGTGTTCTGTGGCACAATTAACACATGCAAATTTCTGAAGTCATGTGTTCATCCCGGTTACTGTAGAATAACTGTTTAATGTGTTTTCACAGATACTCTCTGAGCAAAGCTGCGGCTGATGCCTACGTGTTGTGTGATGTCATCGGCTGCATCGGAGAGCGGGAGTGGAGGACGGAGTGTGTGCGGGTCGTTGGGGACAACGAGCGGCCGCTCCTCCTGCAGTCGCTGTGGAAGCCCAGAGAAGGCTATGCCCGGCGCTTTGAGATCCAGCGCAGAGCCAGTGTGGAAGAGAAGAGCTCTAGAGACAAGGATACAGTGACCGCAGGTATCTTATTTTTAATCCATTTACAGCCCCATTTCCAAAAAAGTTGGGACGCTGTGTAGGGTGTAAATAAAAATAGGATGCAATGATGTGCAAATCATGTAAACCATATTTTAAAGGAAAATACTACAAAGACAACAAATGAAATGTTGAAACTGAGAAATGTTATTATTTTTTGAAAAATATTTGCCCATTTTGAATTTAATGCCAACAACACGTTTCAAAAAAGTTGGGACAGGGCATGTTTACTACTGTGTTTCATCACCTCTTCTTTTAACAACGCTCTGTAAGCGTTTGGGAACTGAGGAGGACCAGTTGCTGTTGTTTTGAAAGTGGAATGCTTTCTCCTTCTTGTTTGATAAAGGATTTCAGCTGCTCAACAGTTCGGGGTCTCCTTTGTCGTATTGCTGATTTCTTAATGCAGCAAATGTTTCAGTGGGTGACAGGTCTGGACTGAAGGCAGGCCAGTTTAGCACCTGGACAGAATTTCATATGTTGATTCATCAGACCGCAGGACACTTTTCCACTTCCCCTCAGTCCATTTTAAATGAGCTCAGGCCCAGAGAAGGTGGCAGCATTTCTGGATCTTGTTTGTATATGGTTTCTACTTTGTATTTTAGAGCTTTAACTTGCATTTGTGGATGCAGCGACAAACTGTTTTCACAGGCAGTGGTTTTCAGAAGTGTTCCTGAGCCCATGCAGTGATTTCCACTGAAGAATTTTAAATGCAGTGCTGTTTTTAATGCAGTGCCACCTGCGGGCCCAAAGAGCATTGCCAGCAAATACTGTTTTTTTGGCTTTGTCTCTTGCATACAGAGATTTCTCCAGATTCTCTGAATCTTTTAATGATATTATGTACCGTAGATGATGACAAACTAAAGTTCTTTGCTATTTTACATCGAGAAACATTATTCTTGAATTTGCCCATGCAGTCTTTCACAGACTGGTGAACTCCTCCTCATCTTTACTTCTGAAAGACTCAGCCTCTCTGGGATGCTCTTTTTATACCCAATCATGTTACTGACCTGTTGCCAATCAACCACCAGGAGTTTTTTTAGCATTACACAACTTTACCAGCCTTTTGTTGCCCCTGTCCCAACTTTTTTGGAACATGTTGTTGGCATCAAATTCAAAATGGGCATATAGTTTTCAAAAAACAACAAAAATTCTCAGTGTTAACATTTGATTTGTTGTTTTACTATTTTCAATGAAATATATGGTTTAAATTACTTGCACATCATTGCATTTTGTTTTTATTTACATTTTGCACAGCATCCCAACTTTTTTTGAAATGGGGTTGTAATATGAATCTCCCTCACACCCGGTACCACCACAGTGAGATTCACAAACAGAGAATGTTTACAGCTACTTGTAGCCCATCTTTCTGAGAGACCATTATATATATCTCTCTGTTCCCAGGCAACCAACTACTCTGCCCACTTTTAATCTGTGTTTATTTATTTATTTGTTTTTGCTCCCCCAGTTGAGCTTGCTTCCTGCACACAGTCCATTTCACATTCCTAATGACCTTGGCTCATGCACAAGATGCCACTTTTTATTTTGGGCTCATGTCTACATCAGCATACATACAACATACTATTTTGTAGGTTAACAGTGGCTTATTACAAACATACATACGCATATATATATATATATATATATATATATATATATATATATATATATATATACAATTCTTTTACAACCAAAGTAAATCTGAAATATTTTTATTGCGCAAAATAATAAAAATAAAACTGAACAATATAGAGTTAATCCTAACACTGTTCTCTAACACCAGTCCTGCAGGTCCAGCAAAAATGGTGCTAAATTTTATTCACATCTTAATTTCTACAAAGCTGAAATACATTTCCTATTCGCAAGCTTTTTGATTGAAATTTCCATTCCACCTTTAATGGAGAAGACATTATATTCTGGCACCTGTACACACGCGTAAGTGTAATTACTGCGCTATTTAAGGTGGGATGGGAAATTAAAATAAGAAGCCAACTTCAGTGTCAACAAATTTCTCAAATCATTTGTCTCATATGCGCATCCCATACCTCCAACCGTCACACGCTGCTGGAATTGGGAAAATATTACAGTCATTCACGCTTCAGTATCAGCTGGTCCACGGCTTGTTGCTCACACAAACCGCAATAACGTTGTCTGATGCAGCTGATTGAGTCAGGCAGCTCCTTTTAGGCAAGAGTAAACAGAAATGCTCTGGTTTTTCGTGTTAGGATAAGGCTAACCCCAAAAGACCGGCCATTCCTTTATGTCTGCTGCCTCAAAAACAGTGGACTACCTCAGACGCCACAGGCCTAGACAGTGGGAGGGAGATCAAGTAAAATGTATCAGCGTATGGAACTGGAGCTTTCTGTGTATTATTATGCTTCTATCACTGTGTAAAAGATGCACAAGGCATGCTTTAATTTTGACTTCACTGTGATTTTTTCCAAGCAAGCGCACATGTTCATTCAGAGCAAAGGTCAGATCTGTAAGAGCTTATTATTGTTTTGTTTAATCAGAGTAACAAAGAGTTTGTGAGACAAATAAAAATGTACACATTTTTAGCTTTGTTAGATCACAAAGCCACAGTGGCCTTAAAAGATTAAAATGTCAAGTTCTTGCAAACCAGTAAAAAAATACATGCTCTTTTGTATTAAAACATTTTGGAAAGTCTAGGTGTGCCAGATATCCAATTCCTATCCAATACTGGGGATCAGTTTTGGGTTCATATTCAAAAAAATGTTGGACCTGGAAACACTGAATAGCACTGAATTGTTTTAGCATCACAATACATAATCTGAAGTTAAATGGGTCATGTGATACATAAGCAACCGTAGCAGCCACATGACAAAGTCATTTAGACCTTACTAAAGGACATTTACATGTATATGATGTTTGCTGTTACAAACTGCATGTACATAAAGTAGAAGTGTATATTAAGTAAAAGTTTGTTGAACTAGTTCTAAGCTAACAGTCTAAAAAAAGTCAAGAATATGCCACTCAAATGTCTGTTACAAGCTTCAGATACTTCAAATGTCCCTGTTTACGCAGAGCTGGCCTAAGCAGTGATTAAAAATTATTTTCAATTGAATGTGCTGATACATGCTGATAACCTGATAATCCGTATTTTTATCATAGTAAGAAACAGAGCCTGTTGGACACAAATCCCCATGCATTATTTGTCACAGTGTTTTATTTATATATCTTTTTAAGTGAAGTATTTTGGATCTTTGAAAGACTCTGCAAAAGTCTTATAAAGAAAACCTCTGATTAACTGATTAATTGGCACAGTAATAACTAGATTATTCGATTACTTGTGTAAATGTTTGTGACAGCCTTGATGTGTTTATTTCCCTGTGCGGTGTTCCACAGGGATCAATGCTCAGGCCCGTAAACTGCAGAAGACACGCTCGCGGGGGAAGTCTATGGCATTGGTCGCAGGGGTGTGTGGAGGTGCTGTGGACGGTGGTCTCTGGCGGAGCCGTAGTGAAGCGGACCTGAGAGCAGAGAGTCAAGGCCAGCAGGGTCCCTCTCCTGAGAACCAGAATAGCCTTAAGAAGCAATCACAGGGGGAGAAATCAGACGCCCACAAAGCGCCACACTGTCCAGCCGGTGAAAAAGAAGAGACGGAGAGCAGCGATGACAACCACACACAGTATTCCATTCACCCACCCCTGCACTTCCCCTACTTCCTGCTACTGCAGGGCTTCAGTTACACACAGGTAGTACAGAACACCACCCCCCCAAAACACACACACACACACACACACACACACACATATGCACATACTCTCCACTGCCCTCACCTCCTGCCTCATCAAGTACAACTGCTACTGTTTCTGTGGAATTCCTGTCTCATATTTTTTGGTGTAGTCAGTATATCAATTCAGACCACAAAAAGGGCAGCGCTGGATTTACTTGACTCAAATGAGTATTTCCATGTGAATAAAATGTGTCGACAATCTTGACTTTTAGTTAACTCGCTTAACTGTGTTGATGTAATACATTTTAATCATGTGGAAATGCTGCACACATTTGAATTAAATCCATTTAATAAATAGCTTTTTATTTAATACTGAATCTATAACCCTCTAGGTATGACTGAAAAATGCATATTACAATGCATCGTACTGATGTTGCTGTGATAGCATTTGATCTGCATATCTCGCCTCTCGGGGGGTTTTGACACGGTAGCTTTGGGTCAGTACAGCCGAGGTGACGTCAGTGTGCCATGGAACAAAGCTTTATTCCATAACACCTCAATCCCATTGGAAAAGAACACAGAGAGATCATGAGTGCCAGGCAGAAGGGAAAATCCCTTGAAAAACAGCAATGTGTGCAAAAATCAGCTGGATATAAACACAGCACAGGAAGTAGTGTTTCGAATGCAGGGTGTCCAGAGGGTGGACACATTTCCTGACAGATTAGCTTTGCCTGTTGAGTGATCAGCACCACACAAGTACACACACGCACACACACACACAAAGATACTGATAAAAGGATGTTTGCTAGTTGATGTTGGTCAGAGATGTTCAGCAGTCATGTGAAGAAATAGTACCTAAGTACAGTATAAAAGGAAAAATGTTGAAAGGGGACAGAAGGTAAGAACATAATATAGTAAGGACTGTTTTACATGACCGTACTAAAGCAGTAGTTTCCCAGAAATAGCACCATTTTTCTCTTACCTCAAATGCAGTTGATCAGCCAAGACATGTTTGGTGTCTGGAGTTTGCGTCTTGCCTAAGTAAGTCTATAAAAATGGATATGTTGTAGATGGACAGACAGACAGACAGACAGAACTTTATTGCTCCTGAGGAAATTACATTGTTACAGCAGCAGGTACATAAAAACACTTGCACAGTGCAAACATACATTATATATCCACTTAAACGGTGGTGTAAGTTGGAAATAAGGTGTAAAGGGGAATAAAGATATGTAATGTAGAAGGACATAATAAAGGGCATTCGAATTATATGTAAGCAAGTACACTGAAGTAGCATGAGGTAGTTTCCAATACACAGCAGCAGTCGTTATACATTTTAGTGCATTTAAAAGAAAGATCTAGCAGCGCAATGAATTCCTGTGTCTTAACCAGGCAGGTAGCTCCTTGGATTTACAGAGAAACTGAAGTATTGCATTAAATTATTTGTGGCTAAAAACAGTAGTAGCCACCTTGAAGACAAAGTTTGTTCGGTTTTGTTTGGACTGGTCAGTTTTAATGCATAAAATATCAGAATTGGTAGATTTTCTTTTTTATTTTGGCTGATCTGTGTAATATGTGATAAATGTCATAGCATAATTATTTATGACTCTTTGAGCTAAATATCCAGTTGCCTCTTAAGTTCAATGTAGCACTTTATATTATTTGTATTATTTTTAGACAAGTAATTTTCCATTTAAAATACCAGTTTGGTTTACCAGTTACATTGTCAGAAGCCATATGAGCAAGCCTGTTGAAGATTACTTAACAGTGCCGTTTGAGGCAAGTCTGTGATGATTTAGGCATGTAGTTTGCAGTAACACTGCTAATTGTTGCATTTGAGTTTCCATTACTTGTTAGTAGGGTTGTTTTTCCATTTTTCTGTTATCATAGTATTAATTTCCACAATAAACCCAATCATTAAGAAATGTGTAGGCAGAACAGTACACTACCTCACAGACATGGTGCCAGAGTGAGGTAATTAAATTGGCAGAACAAAGCTTTAGAAGTGCAATGAGCGGTCACCTGCGCTGGGACTTGAACCCTGCTGTCCCACATGAAGCGCAAGTAACCTCCAATTAAAAAATCTACACATGCACAGTGTTTTTGTATGTTAAATGTGCAAAGTAGAAATGGCTTCTGTCTTAACAAACCCACATCTCCATAAGGAGCTTTTTAAGGAATTAAATATATCTTTATTTGTTTTTGTGCCCTTCAGTTCTGATGTAATTAGCTTTTGGTATTTTATTAGTGACAATATTGAATGGTGAGTGATGCTTGTGTAATTTTGTATTTTGCTGTTTGCTTAAAGGGGAGGTTAAAAAATATGTACTTGCTGCACATCCAGTCAACGGCACATCATCGTGATATCCAACAGCTTTATCCAGCATGACATTTTATGCACATATCATGCAGCCCTATTTGTTAGTTACCTTAGCCTGATAGCTCCAGTGCAAAACTGAAGGAGCCTCAGACACCAAACTTTGGCTGATTGACTGCATTTGTGGTAAGGAGGAAATTGTGAAATATATTTTTTAGCTATCACTTTTAGTGTATTTTGAAGTATTTTCTCTCAGTGTTCGCCTTCAGTCCTGGGGGCCTGTGACCAGCACATCAAGCACACCCAATTCAGCTCATTTGCTCATTGCCAGGTATAGCAGGTGTTTGTGTAGGGAATTACTAAACTTTGCTGGGCACCAGCCCTCGAGGCTGAAGCTGTACACCCCTGCTCGATCTTAAGTACGACTGAAGGTTCTTCTTAATCTATCTTGTTTTTCCCTATTTTAACTACTTTAAGTAGCACTCAGCAAAACCTGGAGTTCTAGCAGGTTATTTATAAACTGATGACATAATACAAACTCACTGAGTACAGCGAAGATGAAAAAAATTGTTTACTCTTACTGTGTCCCGCTAGGTTGATGACTGGCATACCCAGCAGCCACTCTGGGCTCATTAGTAGGATTCGGTCTCCGCTCCATTTAGAGCAAGGCTGCCTCAGCTCGAGCTTACACTGTCTGCATCACAGCAGGACACTGCTTCAAGTCTGAACTGCATGCACATCATTATGTCTGACTCTTTACTGCTGTCTCGTTCCCTAGTGATCCTCCTCCCAGTCTTGCTCATTTACATAGAATACCATCTGAGGACAGCAGAGTGCTGCTATCAGAGCACTTATATTCTCTCTGCCGTGCTTTGGCTACCTGCATGTTTCAAGTGTAACAGATCTGTGAGATTGCTTATTGTTTATTATTATAGTATGTCATAGAGTTTCAGAAACTGCATGAGGAAGTCTGTTTGAGATTACTTAAGAACTTGATATGGTTTGAGACAAGTGTGTGATGATTTAGGAATGCAGTTTGCACAATCCTGATTAATGAGGTTTAACAGTGAACCTCACAGTGCAAAACTAAAGACGCAAACTTCAGACACCAAACATGTCGTTCAGGGCAGAGATGGGCAATGTGATGATATTATATTGTTATCATGATAAATAATATGCTTCTCTGAGTACATCATGGATATCGTCAGCCTGTTTAGTTGGATTTAGTGCAGTGCTGTATGTGAAATGTTAAGTAAAATATCACTAATAGTGAATTGTGTCTTTGTCTCAAAATATCAGCAATCGAGTATTGTGTATTGTGAAAATCACTTTAAGTATCGTGAAATGGTATTTTTGCCATATTGCCCACCCTTAGTTTGAGATAGGATAGACATAGATACATTTGAAGTAAGAGGAAAACTGTATGAATTTCATTATTTACAAATCTTTTGCTTTAAACACTTACAATCCTGGGCTTAGTAGTAGGGCACAATATGGGCATAAAATGCGATATAAATAGGCATAAATTGCTCACCTCTCTTTTAAGCAAATTAATTTTTGTTGTGACAGTAGCCATTACTGCTTCATACACTTAAAATATAATACTGGATATGAGAACAGTCCTAATGTTTGATGTGTTTTTACAGGCTTGTTGTTGAGGATGGTGCCGTTTTTTGAGCTGTCCATGTGTGTGTTTGGTGTATTTGGTCTTTTAGCTGAGTGGTTAAGTTACTCTTCCCCCATGTGGGAAAGCAGCTTTCAAGCCCAGTGAGAAAAAGCACTCATTAGGCGTCTAACAGTTTGTGGCGCAATGTAATGTTGTGCATGTATGAGGTAATTTGATCTGTTCTGTGATCACACCTCTTAACAATGTATTTATCATGAAAACTCATATCATGATAATGATAAAATGTACAATTTATCATACAGCCCGACTTATTGCAAAGTTATTCTTCAGTTATAGAAGCGTGCAAAAATTGAGACCAATTGGCAGGCGATGGCCAATTATGCGGATACTTGTCTTGGTTGTAGTACATTAGCGTCACTTAAAACTGATACTTCATCTCATTCTATCTTCAGGATTTCATCATCTACTCACTGAACAGGAGCAGCACAGTTTTCGGCCGTGACACTGAGCCGTCTGACCAGGAGAAAGAGCGGCCTGCTATAGATGTGAAGCTCTGGGCCCCTGACATCGAGGAACAACACTGCTGTGTGAGGCAACTCGAGGTTGGTCCAGCCTCAGTCCCTGAGCAGGAGCCCAGGAGAACAGCAGGGGTCACCGTGCTGAAGCCCCTGCTTGGGGCTGCAGTGAAGAGGAATGGAGTCAGCATCAGTGAAGAGACAGAGCTGCAGTCGGGAGATGTTATAGGCCTGGGTGACCATTACCTCTTCATGTTCAAGGACCCTGTCGCTGAAGGGATGAAAAGTGACTCTCCTGCTGTGATCCTGTCATGGCTGACTGAGTCAACCCAGCCACCACCTCCCCTGTGTAGGTCCTGTGTGTTATCTGTGTCAGAAGGCCCTCTGAACACCCTGCCCTGCTTGAGGGAGGCTGGGGGGAGAGAGCTCATCCTTGTCTATGATGTGGAACATGAAGAACGCATCCTGAAGGAGATATTCACAAGGGCGGACAGCTATGATGGAACACACAAACTAACCCCATCATTCCTGCTGTGCTTATGCCTCCAGTGGTCAGCCACCCATTTCCCCATGGCTGACCTGAGACGACTCCTCCTACAGATAGCCAATGAGGTTCAGATGGCTGTGTGGGTAAGGTTTAAATTCCAAATTACAGCACATCTATGTTTTCTTCAGTCTGTGAGTGTTTTTGAAGTCCTCACTAGTATGCTGTTGTTTTTATGTGTATACAGGAAAAGGCAAAGGAACTCGCAGCAATTCAGCCTGAAATGTAAGTTCTTGTAATTTTATCATCCAATCAGAACATCTGCATTTAAGCTGCACCATTAATATTTGTAGTAATTTAATTACTCACTTGCTTTATTACTTAAGTATTCGATCTAGTGTCAGTAACGTTATGACACCCACATGTGCTATTTAATAGCTACCTAATGGAGATATCTAGGCTATAGTAGCAGGGATGTCTGCATTGCATAACAAGGAGTACAAGGAGAATTCTGTGTTTTGAATTTTCGGCATAATTCATTTGTGAAGATGTAAACAAAGTCATTCAGAGTGGTTTGACATGTCATGTTTAATTGTAGAAAAATGTACTAGTGTGAGGCTTAAAATGTGCTTGTAGTGCAGATCCGGGCTGAGGTTTTGCTCCTTCAGTGTCATTACCTGTGTGTTACTTCTAATTTTTATTTAATCTCATTTATTCTCCTTAATAAATGCAACTGAGAACATGCTAACTAGATAGCAATCCAGAGCATTAAGACACTTATTTGTACTGTGCTAGGAGACTGTACTGTTCTCTTGCATCGCAAGTTGAGTCTTGCAATTTGTGCCAGATCACAATCTCCACTGAGTCTGTTGTGAGCTGGCAACTGTGTGAAGTATGTAGATTCATGAAAGTAGTAAAATGTCAGGTATTTGAATGGCTTTTGCATTTTTTAATATTTTTATTGTTTAATAGAATATTATCACATATTTGTTGCAGCCCTAATATAATAGCTGTTATTAATATGACAAGTGACTCCAAACTTTTGAGTGCTGGTGTAGCATTATATCTTTTAAGGCCATTTTCTAGTATCAGCCAGTCTGATATCAGATTGATCACAACAAAAAGGAGATTGGTGCAACCCTAATGGCTATCTCCTTCCTCTCTATTGCTGTTTATAGTTATCACTGTATGTGTTGTCATCCTTGTCCAATGGAAACATTACATTATTGTAACAAGATTTTATTCTTCTATGTCATATTTACTTTCTGAGAGGAACATTCATTATAAAATGTTCACACAATGTAAAACACATTTTTTACTTAGTGTAAAAAAAAATGAATAAATAAAAGTTGTAAAAATAGAATCTTTAATGTGACAGCAATGCTTTTTATCTCCATACCTGGACATCTTTTTTAATAGTGAAGGTGAGGTGAAGCCTGTGGAAGTGGTTAACACTGAGAAGCTTCTCGGAGGTCTGCAGCCGCTTGTTCTGTGGATGGCAAACTCCATCGAGCTCCTCCATTTTATCCATCAAGAAGTGCCTCGCTTACTGCATGGGATCTCACGAGAGGAAGAGGAAGAGGAAGAAGACTGCATGGGTAATTACTTTACTCATGGTAAATTGTGGTGATTACTGAAAGTTTGGTTTACCATGTTCTTTATTGCATTCATCCCATCCCATCATAACGTCTCTGCTCATATGCTCCTCATGTGTGTTTTTTTTTGTTTGCAAGCTGTGCTGGAGTTGCGAATGTCCACTGTACGACCAGCCAGCGAGGAGGCCATGACTGTCCTGGAGGAGGTCATTATGTTCACCTTCCAGCAGTGTGTGTATTACCTTACTAAGGTCAGTGTTGCTGCACTCTTTCTGCTTTTAGATGAAGGTTAAAAAAATGAAACACCAGTGCTGACTTAAGTCTGCTAAAAACGGTTGCTTATTTCGTCACATAGGACCTGTTGTTTTTGTAGGGATGAAAGTTGAGTAAGAAAAATAATCCTGAACTAACATTACCACAGTGAGCCATGTGAGCTTGTTTTGAATCGTAGTGGCTGCAATGAATGAGACATTATCAAGAAAACTTAGGATCAACTCAGTGAGCAGCAGGTACATAGCAGTCACATTGTATGTCTAGTAAATACTGAGTGTTTATGCAGCGCTAAGTTCTAACCATTTAGAAATTACCTCGAGTGCAACCAGGTGGCCACTACACAGGGAGATCAGTCAGAATTCTGATAACTGATGTTATTCATATGATATAAGCCTTTTTTTCACTTTCTAACCCTCTTCGGTCCCCCATGCCACACACAATGGGTCCAATAAGTCTTAGTCCCACTTCACACATACTGTGTCTGCGTGGCCCTGAGTGACGCGGCAGTGTGAGCACGACAGCTCGAACACGCTGGCCTTTCATACATACAGCATTTGTGCTACGGAGAAGAGCAGCGAGAAACTTGTACAGACATTCCTTTTTCCAGATGGATAAATGGTCACATCAGTCATTCTGCTCAACAAAAATATAATTTAGAATAGTGCATGGTATATTTGTTTATCCTCAGCGGCATTTTGACTTGTGATTAGGAAAAAGTTTCAAGCCTGGTAGACCAACCGGAAAATCTTTTTGCAGCACAGAGTGTTTAACTAGTATTTCATCATGAATTAAATTCTACTAAATTAAACAGCATTTTCAAGTTTTTATATGGTCTTCTGTTCAATTTTCATTGATTTTCATGGCTTACGTCAGTGTATTTTGCGCATGGAAAAAACAGCGCCGGGTCTATTCTCTAAATACCTCACTGCTTGAGTGTGACGCCTGGGACGGTCGGCCGCTTCGCACACACAGCTTGTATGAAAGCGCTGACAGGTTAACATGGGCGCCGAAATGAAAAGCAAGACTTTCCGCGTCGCTCAGGTCATGCAGAAACATTATGTGTAAATCAGGTCTTAGACTTTGAAAACATGATTTTTTTTTTTCTTCATTTTTATAAATTACAGTATGTCTTGGAGTTTCAGAAGCAAGTGTGATTGAGATTACTTAAGAAGTTGATATGGTTTGAGACAGGTTTGATGATTTAGGAAGGTTTGCACAATGCTAATTAATGAGCTTTAACTTACAACAGTCTCATAGGTCCATTGCAAAACTAAAGAGGCAAACTTCAAACACCAAACATATCTTCAGGGTAGAGATGGGCAATATGATGATATTATATTGTTATCATGATAAAGAGTACAGACATTTTTTGGATGTGTAAACAAAAAAATAACTAACTTCCCCTTTAAGCAAACCACAAAATTCAAAATTACAAAAGCACCGTTCACTACTGTGCAAAATAAAATACTAATAAAATACTAACAACTTCTTACAACAGAATTGCAAGCACATTTTGCGTGCACTGAAAGGCTGAGAAACAGTCAGAGTTACCTCAACACCTTTTTCTATAAAGGCCACAGAACCAAATAAAAATATATATTTTTTTAATATAGGTATGCAAAGACTACCTGCCACGCTGCCATTTAAGGCAAAAGAATACTAAGAAATTCTGAAATTCATGTAAACATTCAAAAATGTTAATTTTATACTCAAATTGTGTTGCTGGCAATATAATTTTCAATGACAAATGTTGTGTTAAATTAGAAGAGAATGTCATTTTTTTCAAGTGGTCTCAGACCTTTTGACCCCACTGTACATCCTCAACACTTCATGTTTTACTCACTGGTCTGACCAAAGGCTAGTAGGAGTGGACGGTGTGAGTTGGTTTAAATGAAGACTGTTCCCAAAAATTCCCCCAAAAATTTTTGTATTATCCTTAGAAGTTGCAGTTATAGCTGATGACAAAAGCATGTCATTTTATATTAAAGTCAACACGAATCAGAAATCGTAAGCAGGGGGGATGAACATGGTCATGGAGCCCCAAGCTATACTTTTCTGTAGGCTCCCCAACCTAAACACACCATAAGCACATTGTTCACAGACAGTCGGTAAATAGAGCAAAGTACAGCAGGTCTAAACACATTAAAGAAATCAGATGCAATGTTCTAACCTTTTATCTATTACAATATAGCTGCTTTGCTGTGCTTGTTAGACACTAGTAGCTTTATGAAGAGAAGGAAGGCACCACAGATTTATTTCCTGACCTGGAAAGAGGTCAGATGTGTTCATATACTGAGAGTTCTCATGGCTTGAATCACCAGGCATTTCAGTGGCCATTGTTAAGTGGAAGTACTGACTGCACTGCTCAGTTTGATTGAGGTTATTCCATTGAGTCATGGTCAGCACTTATCACAGTTTCCTTTCCCCTCAGCACAGAGGTGAAGCAAGTGTTTTCTAATGATAACTGCCCTTCACTAAGTGATTTGAATGCATTTTAAAAGGATTTCTCCTGTGAACAGATCTCTGGCCCTGTGGGTAATTACTTCATTTAGCTGTAGGGCTACAGAATGAATGAATTTTGTAGAGCTGTGTCCTACACAGAGCAGTAAGGCTTCGTCTTTTAATGTCTGTGTCAGGAATTTCATTTCAACTGTTCTTTGTCCAGTAGAGTTTCCAACCTTCTAACCTCCATTCAACCTTGAGTGTGGAACATGCCAAAACCTTTGCTTAATGTTCAGTTCTCACAATCTTTCTGTCTCCTGTTTTGCGTCTGTTATAGACGGTTGCCGTCTCTTATAGCTCCTCTGACAGCCATGCTGGCTAAAACAATGTGAGGAATCTGGTCTGACAGTGGCCTAGCCCACAAGTTTAACTCCCCAAAAGAATGGCTCAGAAAACCACAGTCTGAAGGAAAGTGCTTTAGCTCCGGCCTTTCGGTGCCATTATGAAATATAGAGGCTGAATAAATTACTGTTGGTTCTTCAAACCACAAGAAACAGTGGGCATACAAGTAGAGTTTCTGGGGTAAGAGGCGATGTTTTCTGGTGAATGCCTGTGTGTTCCTTGCTCACAGGAGTAGACCCAGATTTTTCTCCGACCCCACCCTCCCCTGTCTCCCAATCATTCAGACATAATTTCATAGAGCCTGGATTTGGGTCTGATCCATGTTCCGTTCCTGTGAAGTTCCTTGAGGCGTCTGTTCTCTGGGAAATTTCAATTCGTCTTCAGTCGGAGAGACCGTTTGTCATGGGAAGAAACGATTTCCATGGGCGTAGGTTGATTTGAGGGATTTTAAGGCCCAGAATGTGAACATGCTTTGCCTGGGGAAAATGGCATTTGAGCATTTGACAGGTTTGTGATTAGAACGTAGCTGTCATCAGGCTCAGTAGAACGGATGTGGCAAATGTGGTTGCTGGAGAGAATGCACACTACTAAATCATGAACTTGGCAGTATTTATAGCAGTAGCCTACATGCATGGAGTAAACAAAAAAGGATTATGTTTGGCCAATTAACACTTGAAGCCTGTTTCTGTATTTATCTCGACGTTGAATGCCGTGAGGGTGTCTTAGTGTCAAAATGCACAATGACTTGTGCTTCGTGTATCTGTTGTATATTGGACTGTGTTCTTCTTTTTTTATTGAGCAACCTGGTTATTACACTCAGAAATTGTCATCATCTGACATCATGATGATATCCAGTATAATTATGATATATTATAAATATAAGTGCTATATATATAATGTACTGCACATTACCATTTGGAGAAAAAATTTACAACACCAGTTTCAAAAAGTTGGGACGCTGTGCAATATGTAAATAAAAACAAAATGCAATGATGAAAATTCTTTTTGGAAATCATGGACGCTGTGTCCTCCAGGCTGAAGACCACTCAGCTTGTTATCAGCACACAGTTCAAAAGCCAGTATTCATGATGCTATGGAGTGCATTAGTGCACATGGCATGGGTGACATGCACATCTGTGAAGGCCCCATTTATGCTGAATGATATATACAGGTTTTGGCAACATATGCAGCCATCCAGACGACGTCTTTTTCAGGGAACATGTTGTCGGCATCAAATTCAAAATGGGCATATATTTTTCAAAAAGCAATACAATTTCTCAGTTTCAACATATGATATGTTGTCTTTGTACTATTTTCAATTAAATATTGGGTTTAAATGATTTGCACATCATTGCATTTTGTTTTTATTTACATTTTGTGCAGCGTCCCAACTTTTTTGGAAATGGGGCTGTAAATAAAAACAGAATGCAATAATGATAATAATAATTTAAAATAGTACAAAGACAACATATCAGAGGTTGAAACTGAGAAATCTTATTGTTTTTTGAAAAATATATGCTCATTTTGAATTTGATACAGTATATAATATCATTAAAAGATTCAGAGAATCCAGAGAAATCTCTATATGCAAGGGACAGGGCAGAAAACCAATGATGGTGGGTGATGAAAAATCAGACACAATTATGTAGTGGAAATCACTGCACTGGCTTAGCAATACTTCCAAAAATCAGTTTGTCGCTGCACAAATGCAAGTTAAAACTTCACCAGGCAATAAAGAAACCACATATGAACAGGATCCAGAAATGCCCCCACCTTAATAATGACAAATTGATGCAAGGTTAACCAGCAGAGCTTCTTACCCCATGCACAAAAATAAAATGTTGACAGCAGGGCAAGATGTTCCCTTTTAGCATTTTCTCTTTTGTGCAAAAATAAATAAATAAATAAAGCTGTCTGCTGTTCCAGTTTATTTCCCGTAACTATGTGCAGGTTTATGCATCATCATCCTGTAAATGCAAAACTCATGCACAGATATGGTTTAGCTTTACAGTAAATGCATATTCTAAAGGGGAGCATCTCCCCATGTTACTATTTATATCAGTCCCGTTAGTTTTCCCATATTACACCCCCTTTTTCCACAATAATGTAGAAAATACCACAAATTGCATACAGTGTCAGTCACACATTAGCTACAGTCAATATTTTTAATAGGAAAGTTTAACTAAATGCAAACATGGTTGCTAGGAAAGCCAGCAGACATTTTACAGCTAGAATAACACATGTGGAGCTGTCTTTCTTGTTTTTAGGGCCTGTTATGCCATTCTATCCAGCAGAAAAGGAAGCAGCTGTTAGCAGGCTTAGAAAAATAAAAGCATGGTGTGTTTGTGGGTTCGTGATTCCCAGAGTCAAACGCACACTAATTTGGCGCTTCTGAGATCATCGTAAATACTGTTGATAAAAAACCCTGTAAAATATATAAACTGCCAGTGAAATTTTGAGGGCACTTTGCCTTCTACTCAGTTTTTTAGAGTAATGTTTGAACTTCACTATAACTTTTCACTTATGTAGGAAAAAAACACCCACAAAGGTTTTAACATGAAACTACTGTTAATATTTTGCAGCTCAAAGATTCATGTTATTCAAAGTGTCTTTCTGGGTATAAGGAGTAGTTTTAGCTACAATATTACTTTACAGTTTTCTTCTAACACTTAAAAATACTGCAATTAAACATATTAAACAACTCAAATGTTTAAGTGCTGTTGAGTGCCGGCATCACAACACAAGGATAATGTGTGTGGGATAGGCATTATTTTCATTGCAGTACTTCATTGCAACTCGGTTGTTTCTTCAGAAAATCAGCAGAAATTTAACCAGCGTTCTGTTTAATAAAGTATTTTTTAAACCGACAAAGAAAATATGCTAATTTGTAATAACTTTTATACAGTAGCCATAAAATGCACCTGTTTTCGATGTCCCTCTTTTTAGATAAGAAGTTCAGTTAACTAAAAATTTTAAGGCAGCCTGTTTACTAACCTAAAACAATAAATACTTTTCACAATTCAGTGTATTTTTTTCAGCTTTTTTTATTGTAGCAGCTTGCTGTGATGTTTTTTTATCAAGAAAGCTGAAGTTGTGCTGTATGTTTATCTCATCTCTCCTCTTTTCACCCCTCATCGCTCGCTAGCAGCTCAACATAGTCACGTGTTTCACATCAGAGAGCCAACAGGGTTCTAGCTAATCTGATGACAGACTTACAGGGACAAATATATATTTAATTGTACTAATTAAAAATTCCCAAACTGATTTCCCAAACTAGGCCAATAGGTGTCTCCAAACTTTTGACCGGCAGTGAAAACACTGGAGTCTGACACAGTAGATGCATAAACAGCAAAAAGCTTTATTGTTTACATTCTTGGCACACACGTTTAAGTAGGAAGAAAGTGTTGAGTTTTCACCCTTCTTTTTCTTCTCTCTCCATTTTGTGCTTTGAGATGAATGATATGCATGATATTTGTAAGGCGAGCAAGTTGCCAAAGCAGCCAGCGGTTGCCAGGAACGCGTTCACGCACGAGCAAAGCAGCTTTTTGAGAATGTATACTGTACATATGACAGGCTGGGTTGCGGCTGCCAAAAGCGGACTGGCTGCAGCTGTCGACGGGCCGAACAAAGGCAGCGTTGTAGGGCCCTGGCACGCGGAACATAAAGGAGCGTTGAGCTGCAGAAAGTGGGGGCAGCGCAAAGGCCAGCAGAGATGATCTCTCACATACACAGGGCTCTTCTCTCTGACCCGCTTCTGCTGGTCGGCCGCCATGAGGCCTGAAGTTCCTCCAGCAATCTGTCTCCTTTTCAGGGATTTCCCTCCACTACATTAAGTACATGGTCACTGGCCACATGCGTACTCTTCTTAAACGACTAACATGATATGGTATTTAGGGTGTTAGCATGTCTGTGCATTTACACCACAGTTAGTTCTGACCACACTGTCCGATTAGTTGAAAACACCGTCTGATAACAGATAACAGCACCTTTTTTTAACCAGACCTGTGTCATTCCACTGAGCGCTAGTTGTAAAGTTACAGCACTGGGCCTCGTTCACCAATACCACCTAAGTTTTGAGGTTAAGGTTAGGGTTAGGATTAGAGCCAGGTTTAGAGTTAAAGAAAGTTATGGTTAATTTAGTAGATATTTAGTTGAATGTAACTTGAAAGTAAATTAAGTATCTACAACGCATCTGAAGTAGACTATCCAAATAAAGTGTTACCAAATATTTAAGTAAAAACATATTTTTGAAACATTCAGTGCTCCCTTGCTTCTAAATCCAATAAAACAGTTGAGGTCATGTCATAGATATCTCAATCTTGATGTTATTCATGATAACACACTCCTTCTCAATTTTTTTGCTTAAATGAATGGCTAACAGAGGGGTTTTATTAAAGGATTCCTACTTATCCACTTTTTGGCATGTGTCAGGACATGGGAGAGAAGAAGAGGACAAAGGGAAGGAAAGATGACCATTGAAACAGAGGAATGTGCATTGTTTTGTCATGTGGGGGGCTTCTCTGGTCAACCTGTTCATGAGGGTCACTTTCCAGAGAAGGCTTATCACACACATTCCTGTAATGGTTTAACTAACACACAGAGGATCATCAGACCCCACCAGAGAAGCTGTATCCTCTTGGAAAGAAGAGGAAGTTCCTCGTGCCCTGCAGGCTCACTCTTGTTGCTTATTGATAAGTGTTAGATGTCCCTTGTTCTTTCTGTGACAGCGTTTCCTTTTAAAGCGACAGTTCTGAGAAAAATTGATTCCCCTTGTAGTTAATGAGGCAAGGTATGTCAAGGCATGCCAGTATTTAAAAATGATGATGGTATTCCAAAATTATGACCAGTCAAACTTCTATTTTATCTGATAAAAACAAACACATTCCAGCCACATATATTTTAGGGCTCACCAATAGGTGGCGCTGATAGAAAAAGGGGAAAAATCAGAGCATGGAAAACCCCCCGAAAATCTAAGTATGATAGTAGCTTAGTGACAGCTAAGAGCTACACACCCCAAAGAAAACACGATCCATTTTGGCGTTGCCACTCTAACACCAGCCATCAACAGGTATCATTTTAGCATCAGTTAGCTAAAAAACCAAACCTGTGCATTGGTGTGTGGCACGATTGGCCTTCCATTTGCTGAGCTAAAATGCTACAGTCCCATACTTCACAAAACAGGTTAGATTTCTTTGAGAAACTCACTCTTGTTGTCATTGCTGAAACAAAGATGAACTAAGATTGACAACTCAGTATTAAACATTTCCATATTCAAAGGCGATTCAAAAGTTATGTTGAAATGTAGTTACATACATTCTAACGGACCATGAAAGTTTGCCTCTCCCCCATTCACCCCTACATCCCGCTTCCCCATCAGGCATTTTTATGTTGTGCTGGGGGACTGTCTCTATTTACACACATTTAATGTTTAAACACAACATAGATGGTCTTGCTAACCGTTTTAATGTATACAAGGATGCCAAAGACAGCTACACAAACACATGATCATTTAACTGGAGGTGTTTTATACAAATGGGAAAAGTTGCAAGTGCAAATAATACTGAAGAGTACAGAATGCTGAAATTTGGTCATTTCCATCTTCATTGACTACTTTTCTTTGCTGTGGTGAAGTAGTCAAGCTGGTCAGCTAGTAATAAAATGAAAACTGAAGAAAGCGTAATGTTAGAAAGCATTTTGCAATGCTCACTTCTCAGATTTGAAGCATTTTGCTATATCCTGCGAATTCTTCTTGCCATCTCATCATTTCTTTCTTTCTTTCTTTCTTTCTTTCTTTCTTTCTGTCTTTCTTTCTTATGTATTTATTTATTTTACTTTGCTGCAGTTGTCCATCTTCATGTGAACCACAAATGAAAATGGCTACATTGTTTAGCAATGCCAAAGTAATGCACTCTGTAGAACGCTGCCTGTTCTGTCAAACAGCTCGATTCACACTGCTGCAGGAACTGAAAGCCTAATCTTTCTCTACTCTACAGTTTCTGTGTTGTGTTTATGTGTGAAATGTTGATAGTCCACAATGACCAGCCCAAAACATTACTGGCCCACCAAGAATTCCCCTCTCCTCCCTATTACCCACACTGGCATTGCTACTGTTTTTAGCCATGCCACGTACTTCTGTCCATTTTTTTAGATGTCAGAAACATAAGCAAGTGTATATCAGATTACTTATCAACTCAACAGCGTCTGATCACTCAGACATGAAGCTTACGTAATGCTAATTGGTGAAGTAAAGCTTACATCACTTGCTAGCTACATTAGGCTTGCAGCTCCAATGCAAAACTAAAGAAGTAAACTTTGGACATTAAGCAAGTCTTGGCCAATCAACTAAAAGGCAAAGGTACCAGACACTAAAACGGAATACAGCAGTCACTTCCCAATAAAGATGTTGTATTTCATTCTTGTAGCAACGTCAAATGTTATTAATTTTGTTATGTTTTGTCCTGTTTCTCTCACAGCTGCTGTACCCAGTACTGCCAGGCCTGTTAGACAGTAACCCTTTCTCAGAGGATGGACAGGTGCAAATACCTGATGATGTTGGCAGCGTGTTGGCCATCCTTACAAAAACGCTGCATCTAGTCAAAGACTTCCACGTGCACCCCGAAATCTCCTTACAGCTCTTCACCTACCTCTTCTTCTTCATCAATGCCTTCCTCTTCAACCTGCTCATGGAGAGAGGTAAAAGATTTATATCATAGTTCTGAATGAACAGACTGCTTTACTCAGCCATACAGACTAGGTTGGTTTTGTACATTTGTTAATGAACTCTCTCATGTGACGTTCGTATGCAGGATCAGGAGGGAGCTTCTATCACTGGTCATGTGGGGTTCAGATCCGGGCTAATTTGGACCTACTGATGGACTGGGCTTATGCGGCCGGGCTGGGGGAACTGGCACAAAGCTACTTGCTTAAAATCTCCTCAGCTGTCAATCTGCTGGCAACGCCCAGGGAAAACCTGCTACAGGTCAGAGACACTTGCTGTTGATCAACATGTAAACATGATTAACCCTAATGGGTTTGGACCATTCTACCGAATTCAAACTGCGGACCTGCAGTAAACAAACTATTTAAAAAAACAATGAAGTGTTCAGACCTTAGATACTTACAGTGATTATAGTATGATCTTTTTTAAACTCAAGGCATTAATTGAGATAGTAATAAGCTAAATATATACAAAATCATCATTTGTAGGGTACTTTCTTTTTTGTCCCGAACCCTAACCCCTCAACTTCAGCTTGTGAAAATATTTTTTTTTTGCATTTGGTTTTTTAAGATCATTTTGACTTTTTTCAAATGAAGTTGCAAGATTTAGATTTGTTATAAGATTTATTATAAGTTTCAGTTTTGATCATATCAATAAAAAAAAAAACCTTAATTCAAAATGAATGATGTGCCACATTTTCCTGTCACCACCGGAACACAAGTTTTACTCCATAGGCGGAGCCTTATTTTAGCCACACCCCTGCATTTTAGAGCAGGAAGTGAGACTGCATGCCTGTCCCTCATGGCATGTTCTGAAATAAATGTGTTCCCATGTCTCAAAATCAGTGTGCAACATTAAGAACTGTCATTACCCAAACATGTTTTCTGCAATCAAGTGAACATTTTTGTGTTTCAATGAAACATGTTATAAATGTATGTGTGTACAACTGTTCAAAGCTGTGTTCTTCTTGAGTTATGCTCAAAATTGGCTAATTTTAGTCACAACTGAAATATTTGATAAAGTTTCAGTAGCGGTATGATTGTTTTCAGTGAGAAAATGGAAGGTTCAATCATTTGTTATAATAAAATAAACATAATTAAGGTAAAGGGTCACTCCACACAAAAGGATTTTAGTCTAAAGTCCAAGTCGGTTAAACGTTCGACATGTGTTTTCAATTCTGACTTTGAGGCAATTTGGTAGAATAATCTGTATACGCCTAGAAATGCCTCTTACATTTTGGTTAATTGTTTCTTGCTAATAGTTAATTGAAATCTGAATACCGATGTGTACTTATCTCCTTGCCTTACATGCATTTAAAAATTTGCTATTTACCATTTACTAATTGCAAGTGAACTTTACTTCGAGTGGAATAGATTTTACAAAATCTAACACTACACTTAAACCTAACCCAAACCTTAACTTCAACCCAGAACCTAAACCTAACACTATCCCTAATGCTGTTCATAGTCAAGTTTTACATTAGTTGATAACAATTTACAGAGCTTAAGCAGAAGAAGTTTTCACCATGTTTTTATCATTGTTTGATGCTAAACTAACTGGAAGTAAGTCAGATGTGTTGTTGATAACGACATAATTATGTAATTAATTACATAATGTTATTACATATAAATAGTTATGGAATACAAATTGTATGTACAACAAAGCAAAAATAACTAGATTTCTGAGAGTTAAGACAAGTAAAGAATTGCCGCAATTTACAGCACAAGTAGTGAGATAAAAAAGACACTGCTAATACTAAATGATAAAAAATGAAAACGTCCAACTTTTTATGTCTTGAAGCAATTTTCACAGTAGTGCAACACAAGTCATTTGAACTGTAATGGAGGTGAGCTTGACCGCTGCAGCGTTCAGTTCAGTCCTCCATTTTCCACATCCAATTACAAGTTTACATCAACCTTCTTTCAGCATTATCTGAGCAGACATCAGGAATTAGTGCAGTCTTCAGAAATGATTAACAGGAAGTATTAATCATTAAAGGATTAAGACTCATGAACACAAAGTCTCATTCATTCCAGCAGATAAAGATGACAAGAAGGATAAGCCTTGTCTACATGTTTAATGCTGGGGGTTTCTGCTATATAGTATGCTGGCATTGTTCTAATGTGAATGTAACTATTCATCCTATTCATTTCTTCATGCTAAAGGCTGTAGATTGTGCTAATCCTGGCATCTTTGTAGAGCACAAAAATAGCATTTTTCTCACCAAAGTTTCATGTGCTACCGTATGTGTTGGGGCTGGGACTGTGGTGTTGTGATCTGGTGACTCAGTAGTAGAAAACAGCATACCATACATAACTTGGTGTGTATTCAGCCTGCTGAGTCTTGGATGTAATGAGTGGTTAAATTGGGAAGGAGCACTGAAGCGCATTTGATTTATGTTAAAAGACTAGCACAGCTCATGCACAATAATGTAACGGATATGTAAATCATTGCTACAGTCTTCGTAAAATCCGTTTAACTATTTCATGCCATAATAGTTAAATGGATTTCCTCTATACAGCCAGACAATGTCTATACAGCTACACTCATTCTACATCCTTCCTTTCTAACCCATCTGAAGCATAAACTGTGGATTACCATAATGTAAACTGGCAGAATAAAACTGCAAAATTTAAATAAATGGAAATTATAACCAGCTAATGCAGTTAGACAGAATTCAGAAGACCTTTGTGTGTATCTCCACAGTCATCTTGGGCTTCTTTGCGGGTGGAGTTTGCTTCACTAAGCCCTGCCCAGCTGCACCACATGCTGAGAGAGTACAGCCCACGCCGGCCCTCTCCATCCACCTGGACACCATCCAGCAATGAGGCCAGTGCAGCCCTGCATACTGGTGAGCAATAAACAAAGCTATAGTTCAACAGCCACAGAGGCAGCAGCCAAAATTAGAGCTCACAATGAGACAGAAAGATCTACACTGAAAGAAGTAAAGCACTGAATTTAATCATTTACATCATTTCCTCATTCATAAAATATATTACATCAGCATAGTTATTGCCAAAAGTAAGTAAACCGAAAGACAAAACTGTTTTGATATTTTGTTAATGTTGAATGCGTGAATGTATGGTACAACAGGCAAGATAGGCCAGCAGTGCTTTCCAGAATTACTGGCACCATTAGTGAGCAAAAAGCCATGAAAGATGCCTTTATTAGCTTAAACTTATACTGAAAAATGAGAGAAGTCTAAGCTTTTAGTAAAGTAAAAGTATTTAAAGAAGGAATCCATAAAAACATTTAACCCCCCCTTAAAGTGTAGACTTGTTACTCAGAAGTTACAATTATTGAATTGAAGTGGAATTAAAGTTTAAGGAATCAAGAGTTTTTACCTTTGTTTTTCCCATTTTTTTCAGGGCAAGATCAAGACATTCAATTAACAAACACATTTTCATGATCTTTTTTATGGAAGAATATCAGTATCAAAATTAAAATGTAATATGTAAAATGACAATGTGTTTGTATGTTTGCGTTTAAACTCATATGTGCAATGCTGAGTTTATAGCTACTCTTATGTTAGCAGGTGAGGTGAAGAGAAATATAGCCACTTGTGATGTTTAATGTCTTCATACATGACCTCATGAGAGAGTGTTTCATTGAACATGTGGAACAAGTTTTCAGATGTATCAATCTGGTTGATAAAAATGAGGCTCAACTTTGCTTTCTTCTCGCCAGCATCGCTTTCAGATTTTCCGGTCCACCTTAAGGCAGTTATATTGTGGTGCCTTGGTGTGCCCGAATGTTATAGCAGCACCATTTAAGGTGGAACAGAAATTAGAAAAAGAAGCTAACTTCAGCCTCGTTTCATAAACTGAGAGCAGTGGCTGAAAGTGAGGCCAGACATGGAGATTCCAGTTGATGCCTCAGAGGTGGATATATTGTTCTGCCATCAGCTCACCTGCTAATACGTTACGTGAATTGTGGAGAGCTGCAGAATTAAGCTGGCTAAAAACATTTTTAATGCTAGCTAAAGCTATATTTCCAAACAAGGCCACCATCTGCTGATTTTACCAGTTGCCTGACATGACCCAGCTCACTGTGTCACACTTACCAGCGTCCTTTATAATATTCATTTGGAAAGTAGAACATTACAGACTAACTGATTTCAGTAGAAATATGACGCGGTACTGACACAGTAACAGTAACAGTTGCCAACGCAGCCACTGCGACAAGGTGGTTGTCTGATTTACACATCTGTATGTAGAAGTACAATTACAACTAAATCACTTTACAAGCCCACTTCTGGTAATACAGCAATATATCTACATCTGATGTTCACTATTTAAGTTAGAAAACAGCCCTTGACGCTGGATTAATCTCTGTCTGCCGCATCTGTAGCCTACAGTCAGCTAACACAGACGACAGTTTCAACCAGCTGATTAAAACAGAAACATCTGCCACATGTTCCATTAAAGATTCTTTGTGGTTCCTGAATAAAGATGAAGTTTTCATCACAAAATTATACAGAGCTCTGATTCACTTCATCTTCTAAAGAAAGATGAGCCGCTATGTTTTCAGATAAAGCCTTTTACGGGCTGAGCATACTGTTAGCCTCACCCTGATGGGATGATTGACAGGTTGGGAACACCATGAAAATGCAATTTTAAAGGCATTTTCACACAGAATGAACACAGGAGGAGAGAATGTGTAATTGCAAAGAGAAGAGGCACTGTTTCCCATTTATGTATGAATTTTGCCCTCTTCCTAGCTTGCTGTTCTCTTTGAAAATGCTTTTAAATGCATTATTGAGTGAAAATGCAAAGAAAAAGTACATTTTAATTATCACTTTGACACAGTTATTGCATAATCACATTAAGCATAAATATGCAGTTCTGGAAATATGTTTTCGTTTAATTAAAGCTGCTTATAAAGCATTTAAAACTTCATGCAAATGAAATGTCACTACCAGTGCACCAAATTACAAATTAAAATCACAGTATTGAATTTGAATTTTGAGCTCAATATTGCATATATGAGTGGGAAATTGAAATGTAGACATACAAATACATTGCCATTTTACTTATTACACTGTCATTTTTTTTTTCATACTCATATGCTTCCATAGTTTTGTGCCCACCTAGTGTGACAGTAATTCTGGAAGGCACTGTTGGCCTATTCTGGCTAGATACCATGCACCCACTGACTTTGAGTTGTACCAGCAGAAGAGCAGTCCAGTTTGGTTGGACCAGTTTTGCTTTGTGTCCACACATCTGTGTGTGGGTGCATGGAGCGACTCTGTTTTGACTGTTGTGTAACACACAATGCCCCTTTTTTCTACCGTACTAGCTGATATTCTGCTGAGTTTTGATGACCACCCTCCTCTCATCCTGCCCATCGATGGCTTTCTGCTGGACTTAAAAAAGCTCATTGGAGAGACATCTCTTATAAAAGAGCTCAGCAGACTTCAGGCCATTATCAAGAAGCTTTATGACCCAGAACCAAGGGCGCACACCAAGCAGACTTCTCAGGTAAATTCAAGGAGAAAAATCACACACTAAAACACTCAAATGGAACTGTAACAGAAAAAAAATATGATTGGTTAAAGAGTCAGTTAAGGGAGATTCCGTTTCAAGACATGAATCAGTCCCCATCTGTGTCATATTGTGTAGCCCTTTCATTGCTTGTTGTTTATTTTGTAGTGTGAATCTGCTGTACCACTGGAGGCCAAACGCACCAAAATGGAAGTTCTCCCAAAAGCTCATCTGGAGCTGGAGCACACAGAGGTAGTGCTGCCTAAGGACAGTGTCCCAGCATGCTCTTCAAGATCAGGTCATCTGGGCACTTGTGAAGCCCTTCTCACTCAAAAACTAAAGGCTCTAGAGCTACAGAACAAGCAGACAAACTACAGTGGCAGTAATAAGCGCCTAGCACTGGACCCATCATGCTTGCTGACCCCTCCAAACACACCGCAGAGTGTGGATCTGGTGGAGTCAGAAACAGAGTTCCAGGAACCAGATTCAAACCACCAGACTGCAGAGTGCTGTGACACAATAAAACAAGTAGAAGGTAACGTATATCGCTGAAAGGATCCTGCATGTGCCTTTTTTTAATGAAGTCTGCATGAAACATAATGTAATGGGGCAGATTTACCAATGTAAGAGCAGATTTTGCCTAAATAATAATTTGACCTTTTTTCCCAAACAATTGTAAAAAGGACACACTGAATTTCTTTTAGCTGTGCAGTCAGTACTTCACTAAAGCTACTCATTGTAGCAGAAGTGTCACAGCCTTTAATGCACTGCAGGTAGCTTTGAGGTTACGTTCACCACCAGTTCAAAATCATACAGTTCCCAAACAACTGGGATGCACTCAGTGAAATTAAACAGAGATTTTACAGTATCACAGGGTTTCCAATGCAGCCTTCCCGGAACTCAGGTTCAGCTCATGCCTCCAGTTGATAATGAATGTGTTTTGAACCAAAGTGAAAATGATAACTTATTTTCTCTAATTTCTGAATTTTTATGTCAAAATAATAACTCAGTTTTTCTGCTTTGTCATTTTAGTAATTAGTAAGTCAAAAGTCAAAATCTCAAAAGTCATTATTTCAACCTAATGAGAGTTTGAACCTGAAACAAAAATTAACTTTTTTTTCCAACATCATGGAAACAGGCTTTCATGTAAAAAGCATGTGATTACATTGCGTGTGTGTTAATTACGAAGTTGCAGTTATATGTCCATCTGGCACAAAGTGTAGCAGTGGTGAAACGTGACTGTTAGAGCTAGGCCTTCAATTTGAGCCATAAAAGTCAGAACCTTTGTGAAAAAAACACCTCTGTTGTAATGCTAATTTCTGCTAGCATCCATATGAGATTATAGTGGTTTGTTAGCACTAAGCTAACAGCAATGAACATGAACATTTTTTGCCATTCTAGATTAAACACTAGATTCTAGATTTAAGCTTCTAATTTTATCTTGTAGCAGTTTCACTGTGACTCAGTAGGGAGGTCTCATATAGAGTTGCCACTGCTGTTTTCCATTTCTAACAACCCGCTGATTTGGCTGTCGCTCGTATTCACAGTCAGTGACGTCTCACCGCTTAAAAAATCGAAATGTGCTTGGTTGATTGCTCTGTCACTTTGTAATTATGCTGATAGTTAATCTAACACATTAGGCCTGCAGTCTAGCTCTTGAAGTCAAAACCAAAGGGAGAGCTCACTTAGCTGTGTCTACCTAGATACCACAGAGAAAAAGAATTCCTGACTGCCCAGTTTAACCATTTTGTTTGTATCACAAGAAACAAGAGTAGTACTGTAGTAGTTGTAGAGTTTAAATACAAGCATGATTGTACTTGATCTACCAGTGCTGTAGATTAAGTACACTCATCTTCCAGTTTATGCTCACTGACCACTTTATGAGCTCCACCTACTGTGTAGTTCAAAGACTGTGTAACCCGTCTGTCGTTCGCAATTTATCAGCCGTCCTCATGCTCATCCTAATTGGTCAGTTTCTGACCACAGGAATAATGTTGACCAGATATTACTTGGGTGGAGGACCATTCTCAGCTCAGCAGAGCAATGCCACTGGCATGGTAGTGTGTGTAGTGCTGGTATAAAGTGCAGTGTGTTTTTACGTGTCAGTGTCACTGCTAGGTTAAGAACTGTCCACCTGCCAAAAATACCTAGCTAATATTGGAAGAAACTGACCACTAATTAGGAGCTAAAGTTGGCTAACACAAACTGTGCATCAACAGATGCACACTAACACAATAGCGCTATTAGGTGGGTGTTTGTAATAAAGGGTCATGTGAATGTATACAGTGTGGAAAGCAAAAGCTGATCATTTGCAGTGTTACATATATTTTTGTTTCACAGTGAATGTGGGGTGTTTGATTTTGCAGGTGAATGTGAAAAGCATGAAGCAGGAGATGATGAGGTGTTTGTGGTGGAGCTGCAGAGGGGTCCCAGTGGACTGGGTCTGGCTCTGGTTGATGGGATGGTGAGTTTGACAATAAATTCTTCCACTGGGAGAATCTGGGCACTTATTTGTTTCAGGGATTTATGTGCTTTTTTGTACAACTTCTTGGTTACCTCTTTCGGATATTGGTTTGGATTTGAATGCAGGTTTTATAAGAATTCTGTGCCACTTGGAAAAAGAATCATACTCATTAAAGTTTTGTATGTTCAAATCAGATCACATCTGAATATCTCACTCCTTCCCTGAACTTCCTGCCATCTTAGGACATAAAAAAGTCTGATCAGTACAGCATCATTGCCAAGAAGCATAGTCTTGTTGTTTTGGACAATATCCTGATTATCACCTGACCTTATCCCAGATAGATGTGTCCAGTTCCTTACTAACCCAAACTATCGCAGCAAAATACTGAAAAGGCCCTGTTTTAGCTGCCATGCAACAATTCACGGAAATTTTTACACTGAGTTATGCATGTTGGGTAAATGGCTCCCCCTAGTGGTTGAGGAGTGAGCAGTTTTTAAAAGCTATTTCATCATCTACTGGGGCACAAGGGCAACTACTTCATCACTAGCTTAGCAGCAGTTTAGTCTCAGTTTCACACAGGGTAACTTCAGGGGTTCACCACACAGCTGCATGTTAAATTAAACCTGATTGCTCTGTCAAAACAAGGACGAGTCCACCTGATCTGCCGCTAAATGTTTGGAAAACCAGATGCACTGTCAAATTATGTCATGATCAGCCAAACTATAACAGAATGCTGTATAAAAAAGGACATTTTGTTATATAAATACTTTCAAATTTGTCAGTCAATATATTATATTGTCATTTCAACTCTAGTTGTAATTGTACACAAACATTCTGAAATGTCACCCTATATTTAAATGAAAAATTCTGATTTTTCAAAACAAAGATTAAAAAGTAATAGTCATTTTCCTACAGTTCAGTTACACTGTACACAATAAAAGCCTGTTTCAGACCTTCTTTTATTTCCATTGCTCAGTATTTTAAAACGCATCAACTAATACCAAGTAGCCAAAGATATTTAATAGCAATTTTTAAATGATTAGCCAACATGTGCCATACTTCACAATTTGACAGTCAATTGGGATGAGCCCCATGTCCTATAACTACAAAGAGCTGCACAGCTGACTGATGTTAATGCACACAGACTCCATACTGAAGATGCTGTGGACAGTGCATTCTGCTTAACTGTTCAGCCTTTCGTTTTCCCTTTTGTGTGTGTTGGGGTGGGGAATGAAGAATAAAATGCTGATGAAATGTGTGTCTGCTACAGTTTAATTTAGTCTCAATAATAGGGACAGCCTAAACACAGGCCATAACTTCTCTGAACAATACATTCTGAAAAAGCCTAATCAAGACTATTAACACTTCCTTCCTCAAGTTGAGTTTGGTACCTAAGTGTGTGTTTAATTAAGCAATATAGTCTTTACACTTTTTACAATTGCTAAGGAGCATTTCTTCATTGACAAGTTCCTTCTTTTCAAAGCAGAAACACACAGCTCAAAAAACAGCAGTTCATTTTATACTATAAATGCTCTACAGCTATAAAAACATTGCAGAAATAACTCAAAATAAATTCATTCCAGCAAAACATGAACACCAGTCTTTTTTCAACAGGGTACTTTATTGTGGCACAGTCACCTCAGAAATACTAGCAACCGTTGGCATTATAGTAGATCCTTTTTAGTTCTCAGTTCTGTCATATTCTGAAAACAGTTAACATATGATACTAAAAAGAGGCTTGCTGGACAAAATAATGCTTTTCTTTGCAAAAGGGTCAAACCTCCACAAAACACTATAGCATGACACAAAGGCAAGTTTTTCTATCAGACACTACAACTTACAGTCAGGGGAGTAAATTCCTTCAATCACTTACTAAACAACAACCAGAAACACCCCACAAAATACAGGTTTCAGTTTGACAGGTTTCACCAACATGATTTCATGTGGTAACACACTCATTATGTCAGATAAACATTGCTAATCAGAATGGTATAATCTTCATTGTATAGGAACAAATGAAGTAAAAGAAACAAAAAAAAAATCCAGTACTTTACATTATCTAGCAAAGAAAAAAGATCTAATTCTAAATGCTTTGCTTGTCTACATCATTTGGTCACATGTTCTCATCCACATCACACCTGATGTCCTCTTTTGCTTATACATGTACAAAAAAAACACATGGACCGTCTGTTGTGAAGAAAATAACTCCAGAAGTGACCCCCTTTTATAGACGGTCAGTACCTGAGTGGGACTTCAGCTCAGATGGGAATCAGCTGTGACTGGCCAATTTACATACATTCAATCACCATCTGTCTGTATAACCATTTTTATATGGACTTTTATTTGTTTTTCAGTGTGCTTGTGTACACACACATATCGCTGCTGTCGGAAGAAAACCTTGTATCTCCACTTTTGTCATTTTTCTGTTTTTGACATAATTTGAAAATGCCTGTTGCCCTTTACATTGTGTGTAAATTTCATGAAGAATGGACCAAAAGAAATGGTCCAAAATGCCTTGGAAAAATGTCTGGTTGCGTTGACTTACATTAAAAGTAAAGTAGTTTTTTTCCTGTAAAGTTACCATTTTGGAGATACAAGGTTTTCTTCAGACAACGGTGATTTGCAGTTTGAACTACAAAAATAGTTTTGTTAAAAGCTGAGACTGAGTGAGAAGAGAATTAAAGGATTTTGGGAATTGTGGTCACTGAATGCATACTGTATTCAAACATGGAGAAAACAGTTCATGGTTTGGTCCAAACAGTGAGTTGTTGTGCTGTTTGAGAAGTTTTGAAAAAGAGAACTTGGTCCTGAAAATGCTTGTTAGCAATCATATAAAACTGCAATTGAAACAAGCCTCAAAGTCCACAAAACATTAGGTATATAGGAGGTATATAGGCCTAAATAAGAGAAAATCTAAGCTGCACTTTACTGCACTGTACTGCAAGTACAAAAATCTTGTCATTGCCAGATCTGAGATAAACCTCATTTAAACCTAAGATACAGTGACATCCAGTGGCAGATGTGTGATTATTTTTAACCCAGCAGTTGGGTTTAGTTTAAAGAGGCAGAAGCACTTCTAAATCCTAAACCACCGCTAAGCTAACAGTACGAGTGCCCTATGGCGTCTGGAATTCAGAGTAAATGGCATGTAACAGGGTGATAACTGCTAAGAAGCACGGACTTAAAAAAAAAATGCTCTCATGCCGTCACACTAAAAGTACTCAAGTGTGACATCAGTGAGTCAGTGAGTCAGTGAGTGCAGTGCCATAGTTTGTGAAATAATTTGCTCTTTGTCCTTGTTTAACAGGAAACACCTTTACAAATGAGTGGGATTTACATTAAGACTGTGATCCCGGGGTCTCCGGCAGCTCTGAGCCAGAGACTGAGACCAGGTGATCAAATCCTAGCAGTGAAATGGCCACAGGCTGGTAGGAGTGGACTACCATATGTGAGTTGGCTTAAATGAACATTGTTCCCAAATATTACAGCAATAATTTAAATTAACTGCTTTTCAGCTGTTTTTGTTGTATTCAAATTCAAATGTTATTGCATCAGAATGGTATAATCACATCATAATTACACATTTAATGAAATGTATGAGTGCATTATTTTTACACTTGATTTACATTCTGTGTCGACAGGCTGGAGTCTGCACTTTTTCATTAGTTTTGATGTGAATTAATGAACTTTTCATCAAATTCAAAGCATAATAGTGTCTCCTTTTCTACTTACAAACACAAATGTGGTACTGATTGAAGGCGCAGAGTCAGCACTTCTGGCTGAATTTATCCATGTCTTTCGATGTGCTTTGAGAAATAAAAAATTATATTCTTTTGTTATCGTCTGTGATAACAGTTTCTGTGGGTGAACAGAATAAACATTTACTAAACAACACAGTGTTGAAACAGATGTTAAATATATTTATTCATCAGTGAGAAATGCTTTTAAAAATGAAGGCTAACCCAGTTTTTGTTTTTCTCTCTCTAGAGGCAAGGAGTTTATTCAGAAATCTGGGGAGAGGCCTCAGTTACTGCTTGCCCGGGCTGAAACAACTCAAAAAGACAGAATGCCAAAACGCTGAATGTGCCAAAACAGATCCCCTGCCTTACAAGTGCACTTTGAAACTGAACTGGGATAATGCAAAGCCTGTAGTGTCCTAATTTAAATCCACACTCTGTGATTTATGCCTGAAGATGATAAAGACTACAAGTTTTTTTGTTTAAAGTATTTGATTTTTAATGCTTTTTATATTGTATTTCTTTCTGCTGTTGACTCGTATCTGATTCTCTGATTCTTCTTTTACTTCAGAATCTGTTTAATGACTAACATGACCGTAATGTATTATGAATGATTATGAATCAGAAACACATTATGTGCCTCAGGACAGAAGGAATGTTTAATGACATTGATTATTACTCCGTAAACTCTCATCTGATACATCACAACAATAAAAAAGGAGTCATGTAATCTTAAATGTTTGGTTTTTTAGAGATGTGCGCTCTACATCATGAGAATCACTCCTCCTCCTGCTGACTCAAGATGGTATCTAAAAGGAAAGACAGATAGGTTTTTAGATTTATCAGATATTATCTTTGCTGTATCAATATAGTCAAACTTACTGAGCCTCTGTTAAGTAAACGGCTCTCCCAAGTGGTCGAAGAAGCAAACAATTCCCCATATTCTATATGTTTCTTATTGTCCACATTATTTCTTATTTTATATTTTTCCCTGGAGGCCACTTACAAGGCTTGTGTGGTTTTATGCACTAAAACAGGTGTAATTTTCAGCTTTGCATGACGTTTCTCCAACCTCTCTTTATCCCTTAGAATTAAAGAGGCTGGTTTGTTACTGTACCTTTAAAATTGACCTAAATGACCTAAATGAACTGAATGACCTCTGTTCTGATTGACTGTCCCATTTAGTGCCTAGAGGTAATCAGTATGAATTTCATCTTGGGTATTTCCTCCTATTTGGATGACCATGATATGATATCTTTAGTAGTAACAATAATAATAACAATAAAATTGTTGCTGTTATTACTATTACTGTTATTATTTAAAAAGTTGTCACTGTTATGTAAATGCTAACAGGCATTCTAGCAGTTTCTTGCTTTTATGAAACAAGTTTTTAGTCGCTCTACCTGTTTGTCTTTATCCTCAGATGCTTAGCGCTTGTTTAGCTTGGGGCTACTTCTCAAAGCAGGATTTCTCAGTTTAGCCTGATAACTTAAGCAGTCAAACCTGTCCAATAGGAAAACATTCTCATTGGACGATCCTCAACTTTGGACTAAAGTTATCTGGCTAACACCGAAATCCTGCTTCGTGAAATACTCCCCAGGTCTGTAAAACAATATTTAGCTAACAAAGGCAGCTCACTTTTCCAGGCTTGCTAAGTTTATCACATTATGCTAAGCCCCACCTGTCGGACAGGTTTTACGAGCTGATAGGCCCTTCCTTATCTTGCTCCACAGTTATATCTGTTTTGTTCAGCAGAGTGCAACAAACGATTGAAAAAACAAACAAATGGTAAAATAATAACTAGTGGAAACAAGTTAATGTTTTTATGATGCTTCATGTACATGGCAAACAGTAGACCTGCCTTGTGCTGCACGTGCTCAGTATGAAAGGCTACGCACCTGCTGTTTTTTGTCATACAAGGCCATTTTTGTTGGCATTATAAGAATTACTTAAGCTGTTCAAGCTGATGTTTAACCAGTCTTTGGGGGCAGGCTGTTTGTGGTTCACTGTTTTTGGGTTTGCTACAGTTTTAACAGTGTTCTGAAACCCAAATCATGAGACAACATTATATCTTTATTCACTTTTCACCTGAGTGGAACATTCAGGTCACATAATGTGAAAAATGTGAGTAGAAAATTGTTACATGACAGTTCAATATTTCTTTCTCAATTTAGTTCTGTAAACTGAAAAAGTGCTTTGAATTTACATGACTTAATGTTTGAAGTGGTGGCACAATAACATAACTTACATCAATACAGTAAAGGACAGCAGCTGCATTTGTTGATATATGTTGATTTTATTCATGTAGAATGAAATCAACACAAGACTAAAACCAAGAGGTGGGGAGGAGTGGGTGGACTGAAATAGCAGTACTTCCGATCCTGGCATTTCTTTTTTGAAATCAAGCCCCACAGGACATTTTTCTTTAAGCAGTAAACTGAATATACATAAGTATTACTCAACTGGTGGTGAATACTTTTCCTTCTGCGCTCTCCCTCTCCTTCACACAGGTACAGACAGACAGCCACATGAAACACAGTGAATGCTCTATCATATTTCCTTAACCAGTCGGTTTATATGGCAATTTATTTGAAGCCCCTGTCTACTAGTTTTCATGATTTTCTTCTACTATTATCTATACTTTTATGGTGTTTTTCCTATGAACTGGCAAAGAAAGAATATTGGTCTTTTCTGTTGAGAGATGTTTGAAATTACTTTTTCTGCTGTTTTCTGCAGTTCAATTTGAGTCAGGTGAGACTAACTCAAGGTGGCGCAGGTGACGTCAAGTCTGCCAGAGTACCAGAGTTAGCAATATGTAAACGTCAGCTACTCGTGTTCCTCTCTCTCACATAAAGTGACTGCTCTCCCGCTGCTCTGAGCCCCAGCTAAAACTCAGAGCAAGTAGCTTATTTAACCTTTTCAAAACTGGTTATGAAGGTTTATTACACTGTACTGTAGCTAGACACTGCTTCCTGCTTGTGTTGGTAACTTATAGCTGGATCGTACTATAAGCAATTAACCTCATTTACAAGAGTATGATAGATAGCGGTCCATCTTAAATGTAGGAATTAGAAAGCTAATACATTATTCCTCTAAAATCAAGGCTCACAGAGACCCCAATTACACCTGGTCACTTTATGCATCTTGAGTATCTGGACTGTGTCTGGATAAGGCCAAGCCACATAAAAATGCAAGGGTAAATGCAACCAAGATGCATTTAAAACATTAAATACAAATCGCTCACACTGCTTCAGGAGGTGGTCTGAAACCATGTGACCTCTGTTTTAGGAGCATTGTCCAGTTACAGATGTTGGTTAGCCTAAACGTTCAGATATCAGACATGATCTGTGTGTGATCTTCCTGTTATTCAATGAAAAATTAAGTAAAATGTAAACTGTGGTCTCTAAAATGACAGTTAGACTGTTTGTTCTCCACTTTGCACATTTACTCAGCATTCAGAGAGCAATCCAAAAGCAAAGTGGTCTATTTTCCTGCGAGCGGGCTCAAACGTGTACGGCTAGACCACACCAATTGGCAGTATCGCTCACCAATGCCACTCAAGCTGGGTGGCACTATTGTGAATCATTCTGCATTCCAATGCACCCACGCAGTCCTGATCAGCAGCAGCTCATACATTTTGGAGCATTTATCTACTAATAAATTGTATTCATTTGTATATATATATTTTCTTAAATATAACAATAGTAAACCATTTTACAGAGACTTTAACACAAATGCAAAGGCTCACACACACATTGGGCAGAAGGCCAAATGCAAAGGCTTTCAAATATCATTTTTAATATCCACATTTTACAGGTTTTCACTACAGAAATCACAAAAATTCCCCTTTTTATGTGCACAAGAATATTTAGCCCTCCTATCATGTTCTGGGTCAAAATTGACTATTTTCAGGTTTCAAAGTATTTAAGCTCTCTACACTATTTGCGGTTTAAGATACTGTTCTGGGTCAAATTTAAACCTGTAGTTCAGAATGGCAGTCGGAAATGCAGCAGATTGGGGAAACAGAGTACAGATAAAGTTTATTACAATTTGTAAGGATTTATCCACACGAACACACACACACACACACACACACACAGTTCTCTCAAAGTAGCTTTATTTTAACCAAATCAGCAAAAGCAAAACGGCAATGTCGCCCACTTTAGTGTGTTAGCTGCTCAAACCAAAATGACAAAAGACACACAGCAATGATGCCAACTTTTTACGTTCCAGCTGGTCTTCTCTCACTTCCCTTCTTCTTATCCAGCCTGCCCACAGAACAAAAGTCCACCAGAGAACCAGAAGCATTTCAACCCATTAACAGAAACAGAAAAACAGGCATGCTTCAATGTCACATTGCCCCCTCCTTAAACGTCAGCTGTCTTGGTGACCCACACAGTTTGCACAAAGACGCATCGCCCCTGCTGCGGTCTGCCCACAGCAAGGGTCTCAGAGTGTCTACTGTCTTAGTCAGCGCAGTCACCAGGGGGCATACTCTCCTCTTGCCCAGGTGCCTCCAACTCTTCTTCAGGGCCAGGCCCCAGGAGCGACAGCTCGACCCAGGCCCGGCATGGATTCCTGACAATCGGAGTGATACGGGGCAAGCCTATCCCTATCAACAGTCAGTCACCCTACATGGGCTCAATACACCACCTCGCACAGGCGCTCCTTGACCACGCAGGGGCCTTCCCCTGGGTGACCACTACTTGGGGCAGAGCCCCTTCCTGCACCATGGTTTGTACCTCCCGTCTTTACCTCCCTGGGGCCCTAAGCAAAACCACCTGGACCTCAGGCTCTTTAAACTGCATGACCAGGCCAATGAGGTGTGATCCATGTGCAGCATGAAGGGAACATAATACAGGTACAGGAACTGGCACAGCCCACCACAACAGCCAGCGTTACGCAGAAATTGTGTTCTTGTTTGCTCAACCACTGGCTGTAGTACGCAATACCCACAGGAATTCCAGTACTGGAGCTTCACACAGACGGGCCCGGAGGACAGCAATTGCACGCTCAGTCTCCTCATCCCAAAGGTAAACAGGAATCTTCTCAGTGAGCCAGTGCACTGGCACAGCAATTTCAGCGAACCCACACATGAAGTGCTAGTAGTATGAAGCCAAGCCAAAAAAGCAATGCAGCTCCCCAACGCTCCACGTCACAGCCCACTTGAGCATAGCCAGTGCATTCGGAAGGCTGAAGGCCATTACTGTGAAATGCCAAAGGCCAGTGCCCAACATGAACACTTTTCCATGGTGTCACCATTGAGCGAGTGCCACCTGCTAATAACCACTCTGCAGGTCCAGCTAACTAAACCATGCAGAGCCGGCGAGCTGGTCCAAGGCATCATTAATGCGTGGGAGCAAATACGAGCCAGGTTTAGTTACAGTGTTGAGCAGCTGGTAGTCCTCACAAAAACGCCTGTCCTTTTTCTTTGCAAAGACCCCTGGCACAGAGGATAAGCTGCTTGTGTATGCTGTCTACAAGCCCTGGAGATCACTGCTTACTCACCGCTGGCTTCTCTTTCACCACATCGTCATCTTCCTTGCTGCCTGCCACAGAGCACTTCGAGTTCCTGGGGAGCCCTTCTATTTCAGTGTCGAGTCCATCCCACTTCTGACACCAGTGTATTTCTATATACTATTTAGAGGTGTGGTATGTGGTTTGAGTGTTTTGAAGTTGGCATTGACACTACTGTATGATGTCAACTGAAAGCGGCAGGCGAAAAACGTTTGGGCATGAGTGCGATCAGGCTGCTGTTAAAGTAATTTTATAAAATTACAGATGTATTACAGCTTTTAGAACTTGTCCAAAAGGGCGCTATTCATTTTGAAAGAAAAGGGGGCAGGCTAACTGTCTCACTTCATCTACCTTGTTTCTTTTACCATTTTGCTTAAAATAAAGCTACCTTGAGAGAGAGATAATCAGGGGTGGAACCAAGGGGTGGCCAGGGATGACTCCAGAGGCCACTCCTTGGCTTTGCCCCTGAGTCCCTCTTAAGGTAGCTTTATTTTAACCAAAATAGGTCTCACCAACTTTGGCTTAACAGCTGCTTTAACCAAAATGAAAAAAGGAACATGACGTTGCCAACTTGAGTGTATTAGCTGCACGCTACAGTTTCTAACTAGTTGGCAAGTAGGGTCGAATGAAATTGTAGAATAAGGTATGACCACTGTCCAAAAAAAAAACAAAAACAAACAAGTATCTAATTCATTTGTCTACATCATTTGAACACAGCAGCTGTTCACTTTGTGTAAAAGTTTCATGATGAATGGATCAATAGAAGTACTCCAAAATAGCTGGGAATAATTTTACATTAACTTACATTAAAAATTTGCCCTGTCCTGTAAAGTTGCCATTTTAGAGATACTTGTTTTTCTTTGGACAGCGACAATATGTTCTAGCACTGTTCTGAGGTGATTTAGCCAAGTAAGGTCAAAACTGACTAAATAGGTAGGTTACAAGTATCGGTATATCTGACTGAAAAGAATGTTAGTGGTATCGCCCATCCGTAGAGGAAGGGAAATATGAGAGAGAGAGAGAGAGAGAGAGAGAGAGAGAGAGAGAGAGAGAGAGAGAGAGAGAGAGAGAGAGAGAGAGAGATCAGCGCTGAAGATTGAGAGGGAGGGGGAAGAAAGGAGATAAAGGGGGATTGTAGGGTCTTCACCAAACAACTCGTGAAGCATCTACAGGTCGTGTATTGTTAACCCTCTTGTGTTCTTAGTGAGCTGTAGGAAAATGACAGAAGCGGAGCTATATGATGAATATAAAGGGGTTTACGTGCCTAAACACCTCCACCCTCCTGAGAGCCTGAAATACTATGAGGACTTCACTTTCCGGCCGGACGACGTGCTTATCGTGACCTACCCAAAGTCCGGTAAGAAATCAGTGCCACCAGATATTTCAGCCAAGTACTTTGATTGAGAGACTGTTGTACAAAAAAACATTTAATACTGTGGAGTGGGCTTTGGAGCGGTTTTGGTTCAGATAATATCAGTCCTAGTCGAGCAGCACTGGAGCTGAGACTCTGGGTCAGGTTATGTTAACTTTACCACATGAACAGCAAGTCGAGGTCTAATATCACTGTAGCTGTTTCAGATGTGTTTCTGCAGGAAACGCCTGAGGCGTTTCATTCACTGCACTAGCAGCACGCCAGTTTTACTACTTGCTGCAGCTGAGAAAGAAAGAAAACCTCTAATTAAACCTCTTATCTAAAACTCCAACTGAACCACATTACTGGGTGAATTAGCAGCTTGTTTTGGTTGCTCTAGGTACGACATGGCTGCAGGAGATTGTACCACTGGTCCTCAGCGATGGAGATCTCGCCTCGGTTCGGACTGTACCAAACTGGGACAGGGTACCCTGGCTGGAAGAGCATCGAGCGGTTTTGCTGAATCTGGAGCAAAGACCCTCGCCTCGAGCCTTTGCCACCCACTTTCACCATTATATGATGAACGAGTCGTATTCCAAAGTGAAGCCAAAGGTGATTTTGTTTTTGAGTGGTCAGTTGACTGCAGACACCCCTCTCTCTGGGCATATAGTCTCTTCCATACCGTAACTCCATTTGACCATGAAAGCTTAGCGGGTGTTATTGAAGCTGTGACTGAAAAGGCAAAGTTACAGGCATTTCCATGAAGTTTATATCCTTATAATTACTAATATAAGAAAAAATGCACTATTTTTTGTTTAGAAGAAGAAAAAACTCTTGAAAAAAACAAGAAAACCTTGGATTTTAAGATTTATTTGAAAACTTCAAAAAGCATTTCATAAATATCTATATTGGTAACATGAATGTACTTAAATTTCAAGTACTTACTTTGATTAATACCTTGGCAAAAAGGCCAAAGGAAAAAGTCAATTTTTAAAGAGTTTCAAGGCCTACAATGAACTCTATTTATGAAAAGTGCCTACAGCTTTAATGTTACCTTCCATGTTTTAATTTTATTCACCAGATCATACTGTCAGCAATTTCCTTTTAAATCTTAAAGATCAAAGTCAACTTGAAATCAAAACTGGACTACCATTAAAAAGACTAAATCCTTTGATTGTAATGTAATAACTTTTGTCCACCTAGAAAACATCTTTTGAGTTTTGATTACATCACTGTGCACCAGCAGGTGGGGAAAAATAATATTAACCATTGTATCATGTTTCATCTCCCTCTCCCACCACCACCATCTATCATCCTAGCTCAGAGACCTTCCCTAACAGACAGGTCTGCTACCTCAACTGACTGGACTCCCTCTAAAACAGAATGTTTGGATTATGATGCTGGACATTTAGTCACATTAGTCAATATAGGCCTACAGTTAAAATGGAAAGCGTGATAACACCTTCAATTATTTTCCAGGTCATTTACGTAATGCGAAACCCCAAGGATGTGTTCACGTCTTCCTTCTACTACTATGGAATGGCTTCCTACTTGGTGAATCCAGGCACTGCTGACGAGTTCATGGAAAGGTTTCTAAACGGAAAAAGTAAGGCTTCATGTCATATTCTCCTCACACGTTAAACTTTCCCAGGTCACATTATAATCCATGCTCTTATTATATGCCACCGTTAATATTAACATTTTCAATGTTCACAGTAATGTTTGGTTCATGGTTTGATCATGTGAAGGGATGGCTGAACGCTAAAGATCAAGAGCACATTTTCTATGTTGCTTATGAGGAACTGATACAGGTGAGTTCATTTTGCATATATTTGTATATATGTATTAGTAATACAGTTTCAGATGCTTGACACCTGACTGCTGACTCTCTAAAGTTGGCAAAATACTGGAGAAAATTTACTTTTGTTTCTGTGCTTAAGCATTATTTTGGAAGATATGCTTGAGTATTATTAAAACCCAATACTTAATACTCATCAAAATGTATATGTATATGAGCATACAGGTACATTTTTGGCTCCATACCTCCTCTTTTGACTGAAAAAGACTTTGAAAAAGTACTGATATTTTCACTTAAGTATACTTTTCCTGTGTGTTTTACACTGTCATCTCTGAGACTGTTTTATGTCATCATAACTTCATAAACTGCAGGATTTGAAAGGATCTGTCTCAAGAATTGGCCAGTTTCTGGGAAAATCTCTAAGTCCAGAAGTGGTCGAGAAAATAGCCGAAAACTGCGTTTTCAAAAACATGAAGCAGAACAAGATGTCCAACTACTCTCTGGTTCCGGAAGAGTTCATGGACCAGAAGAAATCAGAGTTTCTCAGGAAAGGTAAACTTCCATACGGAATACAGTCAATAAATTTCATTTCTTTCCCAGGACTCCTGCAGCTGCTGTGCTTTTGGTACAAACCTTTAACCACTTTCATGCTTTGTGTTGTTTGTCAGGAGTTGTTGGAGACTGGAAGAACCTTTTCACAGAGGCCCAAACACAGAGATTCGATGCTGTGTATAAAGACAAAATGAAGGACGTGAAGTTTAAATTCGCCTGGGATTAATGGAAATCACTATATCCATATAACATTATATAAGTGCCATTACGATGTTATAACTGCACAGGGAATTTTGTGCACTTTCTTGATAGTGTGCAAGTGCAATGTTCTCTTAAAACACTAGATTTATGTTCAACTTGTTTCAGGTACAGCTTGGCGTTGGTACAGAGATTAAAATAGTCATTATCTGACTCTTATGGCATTTGTTGTTTATTCTATAGAACATGTATAACAAAAATGTTCGACACTATGTTTGTATGATGCCAGTAAGGCAGGCACCAACTGAACCAGTGTTCACAGGTTGAGTTAGTAATGAACTGAACCACCTCTACAAGATGCCCAGCATACAGAAATGGGCTTTTAGAATGAGATTGGGTTTTTAGTATGCGAGACTGGGTGCAGGATTTCTGTAAACAAACAAAGGTTGGGTAGATAGCAAGCTATTTGTTCAATGTGTGTTCAATGTGTGTCAATTATACCTCACTAAATACTAAATTTCCTCATTCTAGTAATAGGTAGTGCTAAGACACATGAAGAAAATGTGAATTTGGTGCTATAGTGCAGATTCTGACAGAGGGAGCATAGTGAAAACCACTTGGCAAACTCATCAACTGAAGAGCAGCTAGTCTACCATGTTTAGCATGTTGCTAATATAGTAACACAGTGGTATCTTCCAAAAAAAAAAGTCAAACAACAGCAGATCACAGCCAATGACTAACCATAGAATCTGGGTGTATTTAGCCAACTGCTGGCATACATGCCAAAACCAGAGCACAATTAGCCAGTGATGCCAACTTAGCAGTTTTGTTGCTAGGTTTAGCAACTTTTAAGACTACCTTGCGATTTTTTCTCAAATAGCACCTGTCAACAAATTTAGCTACTTTGCATTTATTTTTTTATCAACTTTTGAAAAGTGACTGAAACTTTTTGTACTTATAATTGCTGATCAGTTAGCTAACATGTTAGCTAGCTGCCAATACACCTTATAAAACCATTTTAATTGTTCAGAATGTGTATTTTTACTAGTTAATAAGAAAGTGAATAAAATGTCATTGTTCAATAATACATAATTGGTTATTGTTCAATAATTCAATGTATTGTGTATAAAAATAAAAAGAAATGTGATCATAAAAATTGTGTTGTATTTATATTACTTTTACAAATAAAAATATGTAAACAAATCTAAATTTACAAATTAATTAATTGGCTGTGTTTGTTTTCGACTAGCCTGATGAACTGCCAATGACTGCAGGGGTGCTGTTTAAAAACATGCCCTTGTTTTTATACCCCAAAGAATGTGCCCTTGTTTTTATACCTTGTTTTTATACCCCAAAGACAAAAACGAAAAAAGAAGCAATAACTAACATAACAAAAACTTCTGACAACACTGGAGTCTGTTATCCTGATCGCTATTCATGGTATTCAGTCTGTTTGTTGTTGCCAGGCTCTTCTGAAGCCTCAGTGTAGGTCTGTTGTGAAACTCTTTGAGATGGGATGGTTCTGACTCTGGTTTGGCTGTTATATTAATACCACCCAAAAGCAACGATTTCATCATGTCACTCTTATAAAAACTTAAGAAGGTGAGTGAGGCCATCAGGAAGAGCTCTAATCAAGCAGATATATTCTTCAAAGGGGACAGGAAAGTCATGTGTAGCCATAAGTTGCTCATAAGAAAACACATTTCCAGATTTGTGAAATATAGAAACAAAATTGTTCATATTTTTTTGAAACCATTTGGAAGAGAACAACACTTTATTTCTAACAGTTATTTAAGAGTTATTCCATAAAAGGGAAAAAGTGTGGGCAAAGCATAGTTTCCAGGCAAGGAGAGCTTGAAAAAAAAAAATTTGGAAAGAGAAACTGGGAGCTTATAACAAATAATTACATGTCAAAAATAAAGATAAGCCACCAGTCTTGTTAAAAAATATGATTGGGAATAAAAAAACACACTGTATTTGGGTTTATAAGCCAATTAATTCTAAGTGTATTTATAAGGTCAATAAAATCTAATATTTCTAAACCACCTTCTGCTCTACTATTACAAATCACAGTTTTTTTAAGCTTGTGTGACTTATTATTCCAGATAAAGTCCAGAAATATTTTACTGATTTCATGAGCAGTTGAACCTTGAAAATAGATTATAGTGAGGGATATATGAAACGTGACAGACCCTCAGCCTTAGATCATAGAACTCTTCACTGCTAGAAATAAAGGTACTGCACAGGGACATTTCTTGTCAAATTAAAGTACCAATAATACAAATGTACCCTCACAAATTTGTACCTTTTCATAATCTAACGTTTTAAAACAACAACAAAATAAACATATAAAATAAATAAATATTAAAATAAAAACAAATATAAAATATAATTTCAATGGATTTTGGTACAGTTATGTTCCCTGACTAAAGGTACTGAGATGTACCCTTGATGGTACCACCCCAGTCACAATAGGAGTACTGCTACACTGACAGTTTAGTACCTTTTCTGAGAGTGAGCCATATAAAGATAAATATCTCTGAAGCCTCTGAAGAGGTTAAATATATGCTAGATGGGTTCAAAAGCTGTCTGGCTGTAAGAGTTTTGGTATTATAAATGCTGAGATACTTACCAGTGTTTTACCTGGAATCTGTCGCACCAAGATATCAGAACAGCCACGAAGAGACATTATTTCACATTTGGCCTTGTTCAGTTTTAAACCCAAAGCTTGAGAAAAATGCTCAACTAAGATTCCATTAACAAAGCTTTCACAGCTTTTCTCATCTAAATAAGCAGCATAAAAGTTGCCATAAAATGAAGTAACATAATTAGATATTAATTTAGAATTTATACACTGAACACCATCAGCATTAAGCGATCTTCTCTTACCATTTCCTTTTTTGAGAGCAAAGAAAAAGTTCTTTTCCCTGCTTCCAGCCATTTGGCTCTAGAGCTTATGAACGCACCCTTGCCAGGTCCAAATCAATCTGATTTATCTGCAGATTGATTTCTTTTCATTCTAATTTCTCTTCATCAGACATTTTATTTTTACTTAATAAAACATTGATCCTCATAGACAATTCTGATTCTAATTTACTTCTCAAGACTTTCTACTCCTTCTCCAAACAGCAATATATCTGGCCTTACATTTAAAATATTCCTATTTTTTGTGGTTGCTTTTTGTAGTATCAGCAAAGCTTTCATGGATCTTTTATTAAAACAATCATCCTTCGAAAGAGCATTATGAAACTTCCTGGATGGCAGCCATTTTCAACAGAAGTATCACAGACACGTCGATATGATTTGAGGGAAAAACAGACACATTATGACCAAAAACTCCTGTGAATATTGATTCGGATAAGTATGAATGTGCCGTGCTATTCTAGCATATTAGAGGCTAACCGTGGGTCAGGACAAAATAAGGCCAAAGTATACAAAAACATTTATAAACAAAGGGGATTTTACTAACGTCAGGATTAAAACAAGGATCTCTAAACAATTCAATTCTCAAGTATAGCCATTTATTTTGTCATTTAATTTAATCAAAAAAGGAATGGAAGGGAGGGGAAGGTCAGAGAAGTTGTTTATGTGAGCTCATGGATCTCTGACTGACTGTCATGGCAATGCAAACCCAGACTGCATGAGCATTGTATAGTAAACTGTATGCATAACAGATGAATAACTGTGTATTTTGTGCTAAAAATTTCAAATAAAATGATAAAATCCACAAGCAAGATATGGAGTATTAAAATGTCCAAAATTTGTTACAAATAGTGAGTTAAATCAAATTTCTGTTTTCAAAAAGATTTCTACTAATTTTCACTCTTTCTGATATATATTTATTTTGTCAGTTTTTGCTTAATTTTTTTTTCAATTTGCTGATTTTACTGATATATTTAAATATATTGCTTCTAATGAGGCTAATGTAGCTAACAAGTGGAAATGGCATGCCTGAATCACTACACACTTCTCTTTCTCTCACTCTTTTTAACACAAATTGCATCAAGTAGTTAAGCAGTTTCAAGTAGAACTGTTGGAGAGTTGGTCCACTGATAGCAAAACAGCTTTCCCCAAACATCCTAACCACAGCGAGGTGGAAGCCAATGACATGACAGAAAATTTGTGGTGGCATCTGGGGTGGCCAGTCAGATTTTTGGGGCTGGGGAGGGCACTGGCGATCTCTGCCACCCCTTTAAAATCATGGATGTTGCCCAGGCCGATGATGCGGCACAGCTTAAATCGGTCTCATTTTATTTGGATAGTCCACTATAGTCTTCTATAGATTATCTACAGATGTTCAAATTGTTAACAAACTATCTGTTAAAACTCAGTTGAGTCTAAACAGAGGTGGGGTTAGGGTTAAGATTTGGACCAGGGTTGGGGCTAGGACCAGGTTGAGGGTTGGGTCTAAGTTTTGGGTTGAGGTTAACGTTATGGTTAGGATTAGAGATTAGGTTTGGAGTTAAAGAAAATTATCGTCTGCTTTTGGCACTTTTTAACTGGGGTTTAGAAGAGGGCGTTCACCTGCACTCTCTATTGGTCAACTGATTTGAAGGGACAGGTTCTCTGACATACAGCCACTCAGCATGAACCACCCCCAGCACAACATGTAGTACTGAGTGCTGCGTTGTACTGGCGTATTCCTTTTAAGTTATAATGTATCACTGGTTAATGGGTCCTGTGTCAACCTGTGTAAAACTGTTATTTTGAGCAATAAAAATCTAGTTAAACGTAGTTGTTTATGAATGAACTTAGTTGTTTATGAATGAACTTAGTTGTTTATGAATGAACACGTCCTATGAAGGATGCAGCCCCTAAATTGGGAGACACTGCTAGTCTGCATGTGTTACAATAGCATGGCTGTGAAACAGTGAGTGAACGTGCTTGACTGGCCGTCCAGAACTGTCTCCCAATGAAAAAAATTTTTGCATTATTAAGCTCAAAACGCAACAACAAGCACAGCTGTTAAAAGGAAAGGTTCTTTAACACACTGGTAAACATCCTCCTGTTCCAACTATTTGGAACATGTTGCATTGTATATTTACACACACACACACACACACACACACATTTTCTAAGCCGCTTATCCTTCGGGGGGAGCTGGAGCCTATCCCAGCAGTCATTGGGCGGAAGGCAGGAAACACCCCGGACGGGTTGTATATTTAAAATGAATGTATAAAACAACATTGTTCATAAGGTATCACATCAAACCATGTTTTGTACTGCTTTCATTTTAATACAGGTCAAACAGAATTGACCAATCCCTGCTCTCTGTTTTCACTGGAAGTTTTACATGCTGTCCCAACTTTTTTGGAACTGGGTTTGTACTAAAACATTTTCATAGTTTTCCATGATTAAAAATGGTTACTACTGACTTTGGCGTAGCACCATAAATGTCAGCTGTGTTCTTCATTAGCCAACTGTGCAGTCGAGTGAGACTCATTTCTCAGCTGTTACCTCACTGAAGGCTGTTTTGTTTTTGTCCTTCGTATACAAAATGCACCCTTAGTTTCTGAGAAATCAACCCCTGGCGTATCCTTAGAGGCCACAACACTTGATAAATAGCAGAAATAGCTGCAGGTTGTAAGATTCTGTAGTTTGTAATGAAATGTAAATTAATGTAAAGTTGCATAAAACGCTTCAAAACATAAGATTTTTATGTTGTGTTGTATGTTTTTATTTTTTATGTATGTGTTGCATTGTTTACATCAGTAAGCTGTGACATTTCACAACAGCCTGCTCAAAAGTGTGTGGGTGTTAGAATAAAAGTCCTTTGTTTTTGGTTGCGCTGCATGACATTTGAGGAAATCAGAATTTACTAACAAAATTTTTGCAATTAGTTTGATACTTTTAAAGCTTCTCTATTTTTCAATGTCAAATGATTTTAAATGTTTGAACACTATTTCATTTAGAATCTTATAAGACTAAATGACCTCTTTTAATAGTTCACTTAATCTGCATACATGGTTGGACCACCTGACATTTTTACACTTTGGAAGAAAAATGATTAAAAAACTTTATTTTGTTGCAATGAAAAAGTATTCATCACATAAATGAGGCACTGTAGAATGATGTGATATGCCCAGTGTTTATTCAGTTATTTAATAAAAAATAATGGGTTTGGATACAAAAAATGCTTGTCACGTCACTAATCCATACAACAAGAAGACGGTGGGAGATTTTGAGATTTGTCACATCTTTACTGTCTTAGTGTTGTGTAAACAGCTCCTCCAAGTGGTTAAGGGTGGAATGAGCGAACAAGCAAACAAACAAATAAACAAATGGCCATTACTCTGCATTTTACTTGTATGAGGTTTGTGTGGTTTTATGCACCAAACGCAGTTGTAATTCATTTGTACCAGGCCATTCCCCAACCTCTCTTTCTACCCTAGAACAATAAGCTGTTTTTGTTGCTGTGCCTTTGAGACTACTATATGTAAACAGGCTCTGCTCTGATTGACTATCCAAGTAGCATCAAGTCTCTTTGGTTTCAGTGAACTCCATCTCATTTCTGACCTTGGCATTCCAGTATCCCATCACCAGCAGTATGTCCTGTCAGCAGGTCTTATCAGTTTCAGCCTAAGCTTCAGCATAAAACTTTTTGATTTCTTCTTCATTTGCGTCCATAGTTGGGGCATAAACCTGTATGACTGTAATTCTGAATGGCTGGAAACAAAAGCGGATTTACTTCTGTTAATTATTCACAGCATTGTATCCAATAACGGTCTTGTTGACATCCTTACTAACAATGAAAGCCACTCAGTTTCTTCATTGTTGTTCATGACCTGAGTAACAGATGGGGTGCTTTTCTGAAAAGTGTCCTAATCTCTGATCGCTCACAACTTCAGTACCTAGACATCCAGAAGGCTTTAATCTAGCGGCATCATATGCACAAGCTGCACTTGGAGGAATCCTTATCTCTTCATTGAAATGATAAATGCCTTCCTTCCTGAGGGCCCCATCTTTTCAACAGTTATTCTGTTGTGCCTATCCATGTGCAGTTTGCAGCATAGTTTCCATATATGGACTATGGACTGGAGGCTATGGGCTCAGTACAAACTACTACAACAGCACTGATCACCGCAACACAGGTGAAAATTTTATTGTAATTAAGTTTTTTCTTTTTCCCTTAATTAAAGTAAAAAAAAAACAAAGTGGATGTCGTCAACAACATGACGCAAAACTGCCATTCTGTAAGATCAGTGGTGTATTTATCTTCTTATTTTTTAACTAGTTCTTCTTCCAATTTAGACTCACACCGAATAAATGGTGCTTTGACTTTGCATGATTCAAATGTGTCAAGTGGTTGCACATGTATTATATGTAGGGTTGCTACCCATCCAGGATTTCCCTGCATTGTTTACTTTCTTGGTTGCTTGTCCAGGAAAAAAATAATTCCATTCCTGGGCACAAAATGTCCAGGAATATAAGTTTTCAAATATTACATATGGCACAAGTGTTTGGGAAAGGTGCACTGCTGGTGACATATTTAGACACTAGGCAGCACTGCAGTGTGGTAAGTGAGAATGTTATGTTCTGCAGCTGAACTGGTATCTGTCTACCCTTGACTATAGAACGAACGGAACTACCTATGCATTGAATTTAGCAAAATCACGCCACTTGTTGAATGTCCAGTAAATTTACAGGACTGAGCTGGCAACCCTAACAACATACCTAACATCAATACAGTTCCTGCCATAAACTTAGAGACAGAGAATTTATTGATGTAACACGTTTTGTTGATATGCACTTGCCATTTTTTTAGTGTAAAACAGAGACAGAAGCGGAGGAGAGAGAGAGAAAAGGAGCGATAAAGCAGCGAGGGGAGGGGGAAAGAAACTGAACCAAACAGATCGAAGTTCAAAAAAGGTTGTTTATTATTAACCCTCCCTGCCTCTCAGTGTTCTTAGTGAGCTGTAGGAAAATGACAGAAGCGGAGTTATACGATGAATATAAAGGGGTTTACGTGCCTAAACACCTCCACCCTCCTGAGAGCCTGAAATACTATGAGGACTTCACTTTCCGGCCGGACGACGTGCTTATCGTGACCTACCCGAAGTCCGGTAAGATCAGCTCCAGCCACCAAAGAGATGTTTTTTTTTTCCCAACATTTTTGCATGTATATCAGTTATTAAGATCGCATTCAAAGAGGTGTGATATGGAATGCATCTAGAGAAACTGGGTCAGATCATGTAAACTTTTGACCACATGACTAGTAAGTTATGGGCTAATAGCACTGTAGCTGTCTCAGATGTGTTTCTGCATTTTATTCACTGCACTAGCAGCACGCCAGTTTTACCACTTACTGCAGCTGAGAAAGAAAGAAAACCTCTAATGTTCTTAAATAAATGTACTCCAACTGAACCACATTACTGGGTGAATCTAGCAACTATGTTTTTGTTGCTGTAGGTACGACATGGCTGCAGGAGATCATACCACTGATCTTAAGTGCCGGAGATCTCTGCTCAGTTCAGACTGTACCAAACTGGGACAGGGTACCCTGGCTGGAAGAGCATCGGGCAATTGTGCTGAATCTGGAGCAAAGACCCTCGCCTCGAGCCTTTGCCACCCACTTTCAACATTATATGATGAACGAGTCGTATTCCAAAGTGAAGCCAAAGGTGATTTTGTTTTTGAGTGGTCAGTTGACTGCAGACACCCCTCTCTCCTTGAGTTTAATAAGTGATTTTTGTATAATGTATTTTATGTAGTGCAGAACTACATCCCTTTACAACCCAGCAATGTTCTCTCACTACAGTACCTATCATGCATTACGCAAACACATCATATGATCACAGATGTGATATTCATCTTCCTGGCTGAAATGTTAACTATCTGGCTTTCTTTTGCATTAGCCAGCTATCAAGGGGAAAAAACATGCTTATGTATCTGCTTATTGTTTTTAAAGTTCCTCCAACCTTCAAGATACATCATGAATGGGGGGTTTTGTAGTCTTTACCAAAAATTTCACTCTAGAGACCACATTACCACTGTAAGAGATAAAGAGCAGATGGAGCGATGGTTATACGTTTCATTTTGGCCAACATGCCCTTTAAATTACACTCGATCTCGTGTCTTAAGCTTAAGCTGAGATCAGTAAGGTATTTGGGTTGTTGGGTGTGTGTTACACAGGCCTACCTGCCCTCTACTGACCAGGCTCCCTCCAAAAACTAATATTCAGAGCAGGATTCTGGACATGTACTCACGTTAGTCACATGGGCTTACAGCTCAAAAGGAAAGCAATTAACAATAATAACTCTTACATCATTTTCCAGGTCATTTACGTAATGCGAAACCCCAAGGATGTGTTCACATCTTCCTTCCACTACTATGGAATGGCTTCCTACATGGTGAATCCAGGCACTGCTGACGAGTTCCTGGAAAAGTTTCTAAATGGAAAAAGTACGTCTTCATGTCATATTCTCCTCACACGTTAAACTTGCTTTCTCAGGTCATGGTCTAAGCAATGTCTTCATCAACTCACAAAGGTCAAAGTGTAAAGTATAGGTCCTAATTCTATTTGTCTGTCATTTCACAACCCACACCTATCAAACAGTTTAATTATATGTAATAAATTGCATGCAATATCTCGGTTGCTTCAGATGAGATTACACTCCAGTGTGAACAAACAAACAGAGGAAACTCTGAAGGTCACAAAACCAAATTTAGCTATACTTGTAAAATGACAGATTTCATTCTGAGTATTGCTTCCTGCATTTATTCTTCACAGCAATGATAATACTACAACTACTTATGTATTTACCTTTGCCACATTAATATTAACATTTTTAATGTTCACAGTAATGTTTGGTTCATGGTTTGATCATGTGAAGGGATGGCTGAACGCTAAAGATCAAGAGCACATTTTCTATATTGCCTATGAAGAACTGATACAGGTTAGTTCATATTGCATATATGTGTATATATGTATCTAGTAATGCAGTTTTAAACTGTATTACTAACAGTTATTTTCATAACATGCTTGTTGGTCCTCTAAAGCATGAAGTTTCATCTCTGAGACTGTTTTATGTCATCATAACTTCATAAACTGCAGGATTTGAAAGGATCTGTCTCAAGAATTGGCCACTTTCTTGGAAAATCTCTGAGTCCAGAAGTGGTCGAGAAAATAGCCGAAAACTGCGTCTTCAAAAACATGAAGCAGAACAAGATGTCCAACTACTCTCTGGTTCCGGAAGAGTTCATGGACCAGAAGAAATCAGAGTTTCTCAGGAAAGGTAAACTTCCATATGGAATACAGTCAATAAAGTTAATTTCTTTCTCAGGACTCCTGCAGCTGCTGTGCTTTTGGTACAAACCTTTAACCACTTTCATGCTTTGTGTTTGTCAGGAGTTGTTGGAGACTGGAAGAACCTTTTCACAGAGGCCCAAACACAGAGATTCGATACTGTGTACAAAGACAAAATGAAGGATGTGAAGTTTAAATTTGCCTGGGATTAATGGAACTCACTATATCCATATAACAGTAGTGCCATTATGATGTTATAACTGCACAGGGTATAAAGTTTGATGGTGGCTGAGTACGCACACACACATACATTATATATATATATATATATATATATATATATATATATATTTATATATATATATATATATGTTGCATCATCAGGTTGTATATGATGTTTATGGTCATTTGGACTTTGTTGAGCTAAAACTAGAGAATGTGTCCTTGAACGTTGTTATCCATATTGTTCCATGCTGAGCAAGTTACTACTTATGTGATAACACTGAAGGATGTCAGAAGTTGAAGGACATGAGTTTCCTCTCTTGGCTTTCTTGGTTGGTATATGATTGTGTTTTGTTAAATATGGCAGTGAACATTGCAACAGTGATGTACAGCTTTCCCCACCATGTTTTTAAAACCATTAGGCCTAGATTGTACTGTACCATTTTTATTGTGTTTTACAAAACACAGAAGAGATCATATAGAGATTATATAGAGTTGTTGTGCTTTTAGCTATATTGTTGACATACAGACTCTCTGGCACTCTCGGCAGAAACGCTCTTCTTTTAATGGCATTAAAACACTGAATTTAATGTTTCTGTGCTTGTTGATCTTTTTTATTTTTTCAGTGTTGCCTATTTGAAGATTCTTGTAACAACAAAACAGAAGTTGAGGGTTAATTTTTTCCTCTCAGTTCAGGAACACAATAAAGCATCAAAAACATTTCCACTTCTCTCAGATAACTCACACATTTCAACCAGAGACGGGCAGATTTATCAATATTCCTCATGATTCTATTTGAGAATTGATTTTCACGTAGATATATCTTTGACTAATAATCAGAATATTCAGTTTTTAATTGATACTGATAATTTGGCTGCTTATTTAAGGTATTTAAATGCTTTTTTGGTGCTCGCATTTTCAGGTTAAGATTTCCCCCTTTTCCAGTTACCCTGCTAGCAACCTCTTCCATGTCATCTCAGGATCAACACAGCCAGCCCTGACTGCACTATTTTAAGATAGCTAATTTAGCTGTCCCTATTAAATATTGGAATATTCATGCCACACTATAAAAATAGGAAAACTTGTTTCGACATTTTATTTTTAAATCTGCCAGCAAAATCACCAGTAGAAAACTGTTAGATCACTTTTTTATGACTTAATTAATCATGGCCAGTTCCCAGACTAAAAAAAATTTACATGATTCATGAAAATTATAACTGACACGCCTCTCACCCAATTACAATCTCTAATTACATCTCTAAACATTCCTTTCACCAAGTGAAAGAACAGCTTCCCAAACTCACAAACCTTAAAACAAACCAGCAGTGAGAACAGCGGTGGCAGCAAATTAGCCTGGACTATTAGAGCAGGAAAGGATGGAAAGATGTTACTGAGGATCAGATAATGCCTGACACATACAATCCTGGTCATCTGGATGGTAGTTCTGTTTTAATTTCATTTCTGAAGTTGAAGAAGTTTTGCACTGAACTCTGTGGAAGACCAAACTCACAGCTCAGTGCCAAACTATTAACAGACGCTAAATGCTAAGGTCAGTTAGTAACAAGTTAGCTGCTAATTTAGCTGCTGACAATTAGCTTAAATCAGTCAGATTAAGCTGGACTATACATCGCCCACTTTTGTGATTAAAAACATTCGGTGTAACATGAATATTAATGTGCTTGTACAAATGTCGTTCTTTGTACTGTTTTATTGAAGTTTACTAAAAGGTCTTGTGCAACAGATCATGAGCCCTCCTCAGCTTCTAACATTGCTCTGATTAGCTCCATTAGGCTTAGTGTTAGCTCATCTGAAGGGGCAGCTTCTGTCACTAAAACCTCCTCTTTATCAGACCAGTGGAGAGCTGAGTTTCTGGTTTGATTCATGTAATCATGACTTTCAGAAATCATTTTTTGTTCACTTTAAAGTTTTAGTCAAGAGTTACTGATGCTACCAGGTAGACAGATTAGCCATTGCATTAAAAACTGGAGCAGCACTGCTGTGTCTGATTCACTCAGACCATCGCAACACTAACACACCAACACCACATCAGTGTTACTGCAGTGCTGAGAATGATCCACCATCCAAATAATACCTGCTCTGTGGTGGTCCTGTGGTGGTCCTGACCACTGAAGAACAGGATGAAGTAAGCTAACAAAGTTTGCTGAAAAACTTCAGTCTGTAATTGTAGAACTACAAAGTGCTCCTATATGGTAAGTGGAGCTGATAAAATGGACAATGAGTGTAAACACAAGGAGATGGTTTTAATGTTATGGCTGATCAGTGTAAATCATGAACATGTTTGCTTGCAGTGTCAACAAGAGACAGAAAGGCAGGAGTGAAGGGGAGAGCGAGAGAGAGAAAGAGCACTATATGAGTTCATGCAAAGTCTAAAGGTCGTGTATTGTTAACCCTCTTGTGTTCTTAGTGAGCTGTAGGAAAATGACAGAAGCGGAGTTATATGATGAATATAAAGGGGTTTACGTCCCTGAAATCCTCCACCCTCCTGAGAGCCTGAAATACTATGAGGACTTTACTTTCCAGCCGGACGACGTGCTTATTGTGACCCAAAGTCTGGTAAGATATCAGCTCCATCCTGATGTAGTCACGAATAGTCCTGGCTGAACAGCAAAGTTCTGGATCAAATGCTATTAACTTTTTCTACTACATGAATAGTAAGTTACTGAAAAGCACTGTAGTTGATTCAGATACTGACCATGATAAAGAAAGCAAAACATCTAAATTCCTGAACTAAATGTTACTGGGTGAATTAGCAGCTTGTTTTGGTTGCTGTAGGTATGACATGACTGCAGGAGATTGTACAAAATGGTCCTCAGCATGGGAGATCTCTTCTCAGTTCGGGCTGTACCGAACTGGAACAGGGTACCCTGGCTGGAAGAGCATCGAGCAATGGTGATGAATCTGGAGCAAAGACCCTCGCCTCGAGCCTTTGCCACCCACTTTCACCATTATATGATGAACGAGTCGTATTCCAAAGTGAAGCCAAAGGTGATTTTGTTATTGAGACACCCCTCTCTCTGAGCATACAGTCTCTCTCATACTGTGACTCCATTTAGCCATGCAACCTTAGCGGGCTTGTTCATTAAGAAAAAACTGAAAAGGCAAAATTGCAGCTTTAATGTCACCTTCACCTCAAAGCTTTTATTTTGTTTTAATAGTTGAGAATATAGTCTGTAATTTTGCTCAACTGACAGTGAACATTATGGTCAGTAATTGTGCTCAACTGTCTTATTGCAACACACACTAAAAGATATGCTTTTAAGAATGATGCCATTCATTTAAATTATAATTAAGTTACTAAAGCAATGACTAACTGCTTTTTCTCATCAAGCTCATGCTTATGTTGAGATTGGTACAGTAACTAGGTTGCGGGGTAGTGAGCAGACCGTGCTCAGGATTCTGTCTTGGGGGGGAAATTGATGCAAACTGTTTTCACAACATCTTTTTGTGAGATATTTTTTTCACAAGCATTGCTTAGCAGGGGTTATTTACCTTCATATGCCCAATCTGTATGAATATAACTTATTTTTATATCTTATAACCTTTTTATTGATTCAGCCTTTTTCAAATTTATGACTATCTAGTTCTTAGTGTAGTCAAACTTGAGAAGAAAAGAAAAACACACTTCAAGCCCTTTATTACATAAAGCTGTCAAAAAGTATGTCTAAAAGGCTCTGTTTCTTAGTTAATTAATTAAAGTATATATTTAGATATATTTAGTGAAGAAAAAATTTTACTTGTCAGCAGGCATGTTTGGTAGGTCCCATTTGAAGTAAAATCAAATTCCAATTTAGTTTGCCTGACAAATTGGTACAGTTCCAGACATATTTTGATTGCTGTGCAAACACACCTGTATTTTCATATGATGCGATAGGCTACTCCGAACATTACCCATCACGTTCTCAGAAGCCTTAAGTTACGGTCACACTGAATTTGCCATTGCCCTTTAATCGTACAAACACACAAAAAGGAATTCACTAGCATAGTGGTTTTTTTTGCTTCACACTGAGTTCATCTAGGTAAACATTGTCTGTGCAAATTGAACGTGGAATCTTTGTTCTGAAAAAAGAAAAAAATAATGGAGAAACTGCTCATCAGTTTAGGGTGGTATGTATCCTGAAGAAGCCCATGCCAGACAGCTCTGACATCAGGAGCTACCAACCGGTATCTCTCCTTTCTTTCCTCTGAAAAATCTTGAATACTCACAGTCTAAAATTGCTTGCCTCTCTTTCACACTCAGAGCCAGCTCCAGAGTCAAAACCAGTCTGGCTTTAAACCAGCTCATTCTACAAAAACTGCCCTCGTAGAAGTGACAGAGAAGCTCAGCATAGCAAGATCAGCCAAAGTATTAACAGTATCTCTCTACACTCTCAAATGGCTTCTCCTACTATTGCTATGATGAGGACACACAACAAATCCTTTCTTTTTCACCTTCTGAAACCTAAGTTTCCAGTTTCATTTAATTTCATTTGCATTTCAACACATCTGGCTTACATCATTTCATGGGTTTGGCCCATTGCCTGAAGTTGAATCCCAGCAAGACCAAGCTGCTACACATCCCTGGAGCTACACGTCCTCACCATGATCTCATTTGAGAACTCCTTGGCCTGTATGTCTGAAGATGCACAACACCTTAATGCAATTCTGGATGACCAGTTAGAGGATAAACCTGCATGACCAAGTTAGCATTCTCAGTTCATGTTGCTAACTTGGTCATGCAGGTCATTCAGCTGATCCATAATTCAGCAGCATGGCTTGACTTCCCATAGCTGTCTGCATCAGATTTAAAACCTTGAGGCTTGCCTACAAAACCAAAAATGAACCTTCTTACCTGATTGCAGTGGTCAAAACTCAATCCATACCTCAAGCGCTTCAGGTTTCAAATATGGCTCAGCTTGATCTGCCATCCTTCAAGACAGCCTAGAAGACAAGTATCAAGACTGTTCTGGCATCCAACATATTTGTTGGTTTATGCTGAAGTGCAAAATACAAGGGGTCCTAGTGGGGTCTAGGACTTCCTAATTGACTTGGACCCCCTGAATGTTTCTAAATCAAAATTCTGGGAGGTTCAGGTACTTATGCTGGCTGTTAAGGGAAAATAGTTGCTCAAATACAAATTCAAGGAAAGCTCATTGTTTAGCCTGCAGAACATATAACATCAGAATATGTGTGTTTGAAAATATAGAGGTAAGGAAATTACTCTGATTTTCTTGTTAAGGACATATAATTCAGGCAGTGGGGAGCATAAATCCATTCCCCTTGAAAATTTTAATGAAGGAACATAGTATCCTGGGAATACAGGAGTCTTTAAAAACTTACAAAGAGGGAACACATGGCCTGGGGAACACAGAGACCTGAAAACATAACAGGACTGTTACTCAGAAATTTCTGTGAGAAAATTAAGAGCCTGGGGAACATAAGAGTGATGGCCATTGATCAGTAAAAATCGCAGAGATTTTGCGCAATAGACAATGAGCTAACGTCTTTATAAACCTTCAAATCTGAATAAATATGCTTTTTATAGGCTCTGTGTGCAGTAGTTTAAACCTGTAACTGAATTAGGCAGCATCTTCACCCCCTTTAAGGCAGATTCTTCCCTATTGTCATAGGATTTTGTGTACTTTGGGTAAATATTTTTATATTGACTTACAATCTTTTTTTTTTTGATTGTCAGCAACATGAAGCCGAGGCTAATGCTAAATGAGAAATGCATGTTGCACTAATAAGAAAGATGAAGTGAATCTAATATTGAACACTGTTGAAAACTTTGAAAAGAAGATCACCTCCCCTCAAGTCAAATTTAGTCTCTCTTATGAGAAGTCTGGAACCCCACAGCCACAAGTCTAGACAGGCCTACCATTCCTCTACTGACCAGACTACCTCTGATACAGAATGTCTGGAGTACGATTCTAGATATTTAGTCATAATATTCTAGCAGGCGCATTAGGCCTACAGCTTAAATGGAAAATGACCAGTGACAATACTTTTTAAATTATTTTCCAGGTCATTTACGTAATGCGAAACCCCTAGGATGTGTTCACATCTTCCTTCCACTACTATGGAATGGCTTCCTACATGGTGAATCCCGGCACTGCTGACAAGTTTATAGAAAAGTTTCTAAATGGCAAAAGTAAGGCTTCATGTTACTTTCTATACCTCTAATTTTGCTTCATGTAGGTGTGTAAAGAGTACTGAAAATCCCTACTCAAGTACAAGTACGGTTACTGTAGTGATAATTTACTCAAGAACAAGTAAAAGTATTAGTAAATAAAATTGCTCAAGTAAGAGTAAATGAGTAATTCATTAAAAAACAACTTAAGTACTGAGTTACGTATTTCCGCTGTCACAACCTGAACATTCTTCTGAGCTGACTTGGCCACATCACTGGAAAAAATCTGTACAGAAAAACACTAAAGCTAAAGTTCTCAGAGCTGAGACTGATCACAATCCGCTCTGCTAGTGTACATCTACACACCTTTCTGTGAGCTGTGTAAGGAACAAGGTTTACATTTAACTGCATGCATTTCATGGTTAGATGATTATATAAGATGTTGTAGTTTATCTGTTTCCAATAAAGTATTTCAGAATCCCTGAAAGGCTGTGCAGAGATCGGTGAATCTTTTAAATGTAACCGTGCTTCGTTCGTATTGGTTTCTGAACTGATACCCTCATAATTTATGTTTACTCTGTAACGTTATGAAAATTAAAGTAGCAAAGTAAAAGTATTTCAATAAAAATTAACTCAAGTAAGAGTAAAAGTACTATAATTTACTCCAAAAAATACTCCAAAAAGTACCATTACAGGGAAAACTGTACTCAAACTGTACTCAATTACATTAGAGTAAATGTAATTCGTTGCTTACACCTCTGGCTTCATGGTATATAAAAAAAATTCTTATAAAACATTAAAAGTTTAAGTACAAAATATCAGCTCTAATTAAACTGTTGTGTGATAATCCACACCAGTCACTTTAATTATATGTAATGAATTATTTAAGTGATACATAATATAAAACATTATTTACTGTACAATGACAGTAAAACTTGTCTTTAAACAGATTTTATAGAATATATTTCTTCTTGCATTCATTTTTCATGGCAACAGTGTTACTACCATAACTTATATACCAGCATTTACCTTTGCCCACAGTAATATTAACATTTTCAACGTTCACAGTAATGTTTGGTTCATGGTTTGATCATGTGAAGGGATGGCTGAACGCTAAAGATCAAGAGCACATTTTCTATGTTGCTTATGAGGAACTGATACAGGTGAGTTCTGTATATGCATATATGAGTACATGCATACTCGATAATAAAACAATTTGGAACTGTACTGTCCACATCAGATTTCCATAACAGTATGATTTACTGCATGTAGACATGCATATAAGTATTTTTTGGCTCCATACTTCCTCTTTTGACTGAAAAAGATTTTGAAAAAGTACTCAAGTTTTTACTTACATACAATTTCTCAGTGCTTTTTACACAAGCAGAAGCAGAACAAGATGTCCAACTACTCTCTGGTTCCGGAAGAGTTCATGAACCAGAAGAAATCAGAGTTTCTCAGGAAAAGTAAACTTCCATGCGGAATACAGTAAATAAAGTTCATTTCTTTCTCTGGACTCCTGCAGCTGCTGAGCTTCTGGCACAAACAAGTTACTGTCATTGCTTTGTGTTGTTTGTCAGGAGTTGTTGGAGACTGGAAGAACCTGTTCACGGAGGCCCAAACAGAGAGATTCGATGCTGTGTACAAAAACAAAATGAAAGATGTAAGGTTTAAATTTGTCTGGGATTAATGGAACTCACTACACCCATAAAGCAGAAAATTCAAGTGCTTTGGAAAAGTCAGAGACCACCCTTTATTTAATTTACTCCATTTCCTGTCCAAATAATTGTTTATTAGACATACTGATAAAATCGTTCATAATTTAAATGTGTCAAGTGGTTGTACTTAAATATTTTACATCAACACATTTGCTTTCCTTAAATGTACTTATCCCTTTTTTAACTTTACCACTTGACACATTTGGATCAAATTCAAATTCATCTTTGAGAGACAGTCACCCCAGAGTCCTCACCTCAACATCACTCAATGTGTTTGAAATCACTTGGATCATGTGAAGCAAGAAATCCAACCAACGTCTAAGACTGAAAAATATCCCTGCATATTTTTTCTTCTTTTTTTTAAGGTCTTTTTTTTGCATTATTAAAAATAGAAAAATTAGAAATCTGTTCTTCTAACAAGCTCACAAGACATTAGCTACATTATTGAAAACAATAAGTTCTTTTTACTTTTTATTTTTATTCATGTTCATTTGCACTTATTCTAATGTTTTGGTGTTTTTGCAAGCAACAACACACTCACTGCAGATATAAATGGTTTTAAATGATCTGCCGAGGTGCCTACGATTTTCGCACAGTACTGTATATTAAAGTACCAACCAAGGTATTTAGAAATCACTGTCTGCATCTTAAAAACCGCATCTTCTCTCTTATGTTTATGTTGCATCATCAGATTGTATATGCTGTTCCTATGATGTGCTGATCATAGCACCTATTTTTTTATGGTCATTTGGACTTGAACTAAAATCACAAAGTGTGTCCCAGCCATTCCATGTTGAGCAAGTTACTACTTATGTGATAGCACTTAAATACAGGTTGGAGGACCCAAGTTTCCTCTCTTTCTGTCTTGGTTGGTATATGACTGTTTTTTGCACCATGTTTGTAGATTTAAATCCATTAGGCCAACATTATTGTACCAATTTAATTGTGTTTTACCAAAGATGGATATGTATGTAATGGCAAAAAACACCCTGAACTGAATAGTTTCTGTGTCTGTTGACCTTTTTTATTTTCTCAGTGTAGCCTGTTTGAAGGCTCCTGTAACAACAAAACATTGGCAGTAAAGTTCAGATGTTAAGGGTTAATTGTTTTCCTCTCAGTTCAGGAACACAAAAAAGCATTAAAAACATCTCCACTTCTCTCAGATAACTTGCACATTTCTACCAGTGATGGGCAGATTGATACTGAAATATCAATGTTCCTTATGATTCCTTATGAGAATCGATCCTCGCATAAAATATCCTTGTCTAATAATGTGAATATTATTTTTCCCATACACAAAAACTACAAGCCCATTTCCAAAAAAGTTGGGATGCTGTGCAAAATGTAAATAAAAACAAAATGCAATGATGTGCAAATAATTTAAACCCTATATTTCATTGAAACTAGCACAAAGACAACATATCAAAAGTTAAAACTGAGACATTTCATTGTTTTTTGAAAAATATTTGCCCATTTTGAATTTGATGCCAACAACACATCCCTAAAAAGCTGGGACAGGGGCAACAAAAGCCTGGTAAAGTTGTGTTATGCTAAAAAAAAAAAACAAAACTGGTGGTTAATTGGCAACAGGTCAGTAACATGATTGGGTATAAAAAAAGTATCTCAGAGAGTCTTTCAGAAGTAAAGATGGGGAGGTGTTCTCCACTCTGTGAAAGACTGCACAATCAAATAGTGCAACAATTCAACAATAACATTTCTCAACGTAAAATAGCAAAGAACTTATGCTTTTCATCATCTACAGTACATAGTAACATTAAAAGATTCAGAGAATCTGGAGAAATATCTGTATGCAAGGGACAAGGCCAAAAATCAGTATGTCATGTCATATCATGCCTTTCAACCTTCCATGAAGCTGAAGTCAGCTTCTTTTTCGCCGGCTGCTTATTCGAATTTCCCCATTCCACCTTAAATGGCGCAGCAGTTCAGAACGTGACTGCTGTACCACATAAGGTGGAACGGGAAAAGTCAATTAAAATGATTAGTTTATCAGGGGGTGATAACCTGCTTAAGGAGACTGTCAGTCTAATGACGTGAATTCAGTGCGCAGTAGCTTTAGCTCACAAGTAGCAAAATTCATATTTCAACTCTTTAACAACCTCATAATTCAGAGGATCCAGTGGTATTCGAGAGACGAATGTTCAAAGGACAAACCGTATCGGGTTGCCGAACATTTTTATTTAACACAGGGGGGTGATAGAGGCGATTTTTCGAAAACCCTATTCATTCTGGCCATAGAGGAAGCTTAGACCCGGAGTTCCTAATATGGGCATAAGAGCATGGCGCTGACTACAAAATGACGACACGACTACAGTGGTCTATAAGGAGTGTTTCAGCATGGAATGTTTCTGAATGAGGCACGATACAGGACAGTCAACCAGAACAGGGCTCATTTACGCATGCCAGTCTTACAGTCATGTAAGAATTAATGATGATTTTGGTCCTTAAGGAAAAAACTAAAATGCAAAATTTACATAAAAATAAAATGTAAGAGATGGGCTCTTTATATGATTTTTGCCCATTTTTATACATTTGTAAACGTATTTGGTAAGTACACTTTACATGTATTTGTTTCCACGTGGGTTTTATGAAATTCATTGTTTATTTGATGCAGATAATTTGGCAGTTTACTTAATGCAAAGGCCTTTTGGATGTGCACATTTACAGGTTTTCTCTGAAGAGTTCCCTTGGTTATATGAACAAGACAATTTTGAAATATTTGTGAAACTATAGGTATTGGGATTGAGATTTAGTTGTATACAAAAGTTTGAATACCCTGGACGAAACACATACTTTGCTGATTTTCTAAGTGAAAATAAGTGAACAATTCCTCAGAGAACAGACTTAAATGTCTACAGATTTTAGTGCACAATTTGTATTTATCTGCTGAGTTTGACATTCTGAAAAAAAAACATAAAATATAAAATGTGCCATAACTTTTGCACAGACCACATTTTACACGTTTTCGTTTTTCAACTTGTTAAATAAACTATAATTGTGTATTAAAATGTGCTGAAGTGTGTTCTCTGTAGCAGATATGTTAACTTGCTGTTACTTGAAATCGCACTGAAAAGACATTAACAGAGAACTTGTAGAAAGGAGAATTAACACTCTGCAGTGTCTTCCGGGTTTCTCAAACGCTAGAGGGCGCTCCCGAGCGCGTCCAAAATGAATGGGTTAATATTGAGCATTTGAGCAAAATCATAGTTTATAAATACTTAAACATTTTTAATGTAAAAGAAGGCAATCATTTCCTGAACACTGAATAGCACATTTGAACACCGCTGTTATATTTTAAGAGCTTTTAAACTCGAGTTATAGGAGTTTAAAACGGCACCTCATGTATGTCCATGACGTCAGTAAGCGCGAACAGCCAATGAGCTGCTCCGTTTGCCAATCAATCATCACGCTCTAGCAGTAATGCCCGCCTCCTGCTGCCCAAAACCCGTTTGCTGTAAAAGGAAATATTTAGGTAAGATTTCTTTGTTTTTTAGTGACATACATCCTTCTACCCTTCTAAAGAAAGGTCCTGGGCGAGTGGTTAGAAACTATTTTAACTTTTCGTTTTTAGCCGTTGGGCACCATTTAAGTTACTCCCATTCGTTGATTCTCCCTCGCGGGCGCCCTCTCTTGTGGTTTTTGATATAACGGGGGGAATATTAAGCGGCCAGGCTCCTCGTAAACCGGCTCTGGGGTTAATTTCTGTTCCCATTTCTTCACTTCCTGCGTTATCCCGTCTCCAACACATTAGGGGGCGACACTGAGTGTCCGTTACAAGATGTGCGCCGTTTCCTTCGAAACCGGTCTAACGATGTGAAGAAGTGCGGCACGGAAACAGAACAATAATAAAGAGCTTCAGCGGAGAAGTGGGGACTCTGGGGTGATTTCACGTTACAATGAAAGAAAAATAACAGTAACTTTGAGCCCTACGGCGTTAAATCTCTCCCCACGCATTAATATACACGGGCGAAACAGTGCTAAAACAAGCGAGCCGGTGTTTATGAACAGAATTATAACCCTTAACTGGCTGCCTGGAGCCACTGTGTCTACATTTCTGCCCTACATGAATACGCTTCTACACGGCAGAGAGAAAAGCACCACCACATACGCACACAGCAGTAAGGACTTTCACTGAGACTCCTGCAGGTCCTACAGAGAGCGAGTGTTGAGCTCAGAGAGAGAGAGAGAGAGCGAAAGAGCTGTGGGGTAAAAGGAGAAAATCATGGTACACGGGAAAGATGAGTGCAGACAGCATGGCAGACCAGCACAGATGTCCATACCCAAACGGCTGACTTGTTCTTCAGCTCAGAGGGGGCTTTCAAACCGTGCAACAGCATCAGGTACAACATTACTCTGTCCCATTCCTAGATTACCTACCCCCTTCCTTGTACAAGGCTGAAGTCGGGTTCCTATTCGCCAGCATCTTTCAATATTCAGTTCCACCTTAAACAGGGCAGCAGTTCCATGCTGGCGCCGGTACAGTGAGCACCATTTAAGGTGGAACGAAAAGTTCGAATAAGCAGCTAAGCTTCGTCTTCCGTGTCCTGCTTTTTTTGTTAAATTACCTTATTATTCAGTTGTTAAACGTAAGACCTATTGCGAATTATTCTGCAGTGCTTGCCTTAATACGGGCCAGTAGAGTTTAAAGGGGAATTCTACCGATTTTTCCAATTTGTGCATAATCAAATCATTAAAATGTAAACGCAGTAATTCAGTGTAGTCTGGTGTGAAATGCATTCTAGAAAACTTACCAAGTCAGAACTGTTCAGAGCGGTGGTGACCAAGATGAAAGGAACCAGATGTCTGAAACCTTTAACTGTTCTTAAAGCTATCTCAAAGAAAGTTATTACATGACATGGTTGTGAAGATGTGTTATGTCTGAGATATTGTTTTACAATGGTTTTGAGTTTTGGCCTAAAGGTTTTGCTAAAAATATTGTCGCATGAGCAGAAGAAGAAACACAGGAGTGGCCATGATCTGCTGCAAGTAGTGCTCTTTATTGAACACACAGCAAGACAGGCTTGTCACAACACTGAACTTCAGGGGGAGGTCACCACTAGCCACACACTTCACCCCTATGTTGACTCCAACAACATTAAACACACAAATAGTGCCTTTGTTGGAGGGCACGCGCATACCATGAGCCTGTGTGTGTGGGCATCTGCCTAGCCACACCTGCAGAGTTTCTTAGTGCAGATCTCTATAACTGAGGGGAGCTTATCCTGCTTGCAGCTTTACCAACAAGTCAATTCGCTTTTTTTTGTGATTTTTTTCCATAAAGAGAGGCCATATTGAGCATTACAAGCTTTCCCATTCATTTGTTACCCAGTGACCTGTTTCATCCTTTATAATATTTCTGGTACAGAGCAGCACAGTGTAGTTACAAATCTGAACCCAGAACTATGCATACCATGGTCGAGTACCAGTTAATGTTTCCCATTGCAAACAGAACCATTAAAGTATGTAGACATCTGTTAACTTTTAAAGGCATGGTTTCTAACATGAAATCTAGCATTAACAGTTAACACAAACAACAGTAGCAACAATAGAGGAGCTCATTCTGTGATGCTTGTTTGATCCTTCAGTGGTGTGCACCATAACTGGCTCACAGGCTGTGTTGGAAATAGCATATACTGTATATTGCATATTGCACCAGTATATACTTTATTCTGCATGCTAGTCTTCATAGTAGCATAAAGTATGTTATCCAGTATGCGACAAAGTGAGCTGTACTACAGGACAGAGGCACAACTAGACTGCCAGCAGCAGGGGCTGATCCAATCAGACCCATCTCAAGACCCGCCCTATTTTTCCTAGCCCTCCATTCACTACTTAGTAACCGTTGCTAGGTGCTTTACAGCAACATATGTGGATATATTTTAGTAAAGAGTTGTGCCTGCTGAATTTTGAAAGACGCTGTTTCTACTCATTTCCAAAAGCCACAAATAAACTGAAACAATGTCAGTTTTGAGTCAATCTGTGTGGTAAACCTGTTTGGTTTCCAGAGACAGCTCTGTGTTCCTATGTTTGCTAATAGGTTAGTCATCATACATTCGTAGTTGGTTATATGAGTTAGTTTGACTGTATAAAAAGCAGTGAAGCCTGAAAAGCCAATGCTGTGAGGACTGTTTGGCTCAGACTAACTTTAGTAAGTTACTGTTATTTACTAACTATGTTATCTATGCTGTTAACTTTATTAAATAAATGAAGTAAGCAAACCCACTTTAAAACCAGCAGAGAAGACTAAGGGGGCTTAATGAGTGCAACAACAAGACAAATTATCTCTGTTCATTTCATTCATGTATCCATAAAAGGGTGAATCGCAAGCTATTCAAATTTTCAGAGCAAACCAGGCTGTTACATCAGTGGTTACGTTCTCTTGGAATTACTGTGTTGTGTTTGCAGATGCAGTATATCATGAATATTTGGCCATGCCAGTACATCCTTTGTTGTCCTAGTATCGTTAGCGTACTCGGGAAGTTCATTGGTCACATGCTGCGTACTACTTACTACTTTTAGGCACAATCAGTATGCGAACAGGTGTATAGACTACTAGACTATTTTGAACACAGCCACAGACATGTAACTGTATCATACTGCACTGTCTGAATGAAAAATGGCATTTAAGTCAGGCTGTCAATCTTCTGGAGCCGCACTAAAAAAAATGAAACATTTCATCACGTGTACATTGTTGCAGGGCTACAAACTGGAAATGCACAGTATTTTTCTAGGAACAAAAATATGAAGTCTTTTGAAACAGTGATGTTATTAAGCCCATTATTATTATTTATATATTGTCTCCAAACTCCCAGATGTTTTTGGATCAGCATCTCATCTTACGTGATTTCATTCAGTTTAACATTTGGCAGGATTTATATAGTATGTGGTTTTATAGGCTTTAGAGTAATTCAGTAATCATGACCTGTAAATAGACAATAACTGAATGTCCTCTGTGCTTTTCTAGATACTCACATGATTTTGTTTGTGTCACATGTAATGATGTGTGAAACCACCTAGGCAGCTATGAATTTGAAATAGCTAACACTGTTGTGCATTTGATCATAACAGCCTCCTTATTGCCAAGTCTATTAGCTTTCTAAACTTACTATTATATTGGATTAAGTCTGCTTACAGCTACAGTGAATGGAACAGTATTAACTGTTTAACAGTGAAACTTTCATGCAACTTGTTGCTTGAAACCTACATGAGCTGCATGATGTTAAGCGTCCCGCAGCTCATTAGAAACTCTAACGCTAACAGTGCTTGTGCCACCGTTTGTTCTTCTTTAGCTAGTCCGCTGTTATCGTGATTAATGCAGATAAGCTAGATTCGTTTTCTCATCTCTTCACGCCCCCAAATTTTACTAAAATTAAAATTATTAGATGGGAAGAATGAGACCCGGTTCCTGCTTTTAGGACAGGTTGAGCGAGGCTGTACGTTAAGGTTAACGGCTACTTAAACATGAATTTCCAAAAGCTTAATATTAATACAACAGATAACAAAATCAAATATATAGCTGTATGTATAGGGTAAAAGAACGGCAGTGACAGCTAAAAATGCCGCAAATAACGTTATATAGCTAAATAATACTTCGCAGATCAAGAATGTGTTGCGTGCAGCTTTAATTGTTTTTGAACTGCTCACGGTAACGGTAAGCTCAGCTCACATCATGTGGCTGGTTGCCTGATGGTTTCACAGTGTAAAGTGAGCCTTGAGCCCTATTCGGACGAACTAGTTTTACTTCGGGAGGTGGGGTAATACACGACGTATGTAATGTTTACTGTTGAAAATACCTCAAAACATAAAATTTAGCCGTTAGTCAGTTTACCCTAACCATCTGTCAAACCCGCTGTCTTAAGTGAGCATCGCCTGAATTCACAGGCAACCTCGCTGCATAAAATCAGACTGTTCTTCTGCTGAGTTGTGCACGTGAGGCAGGGCTGTGACGTTACATGGCAGCTCATAGCCTCAGAGAGCACAAGTAAACACTTCTTCGAGTGATTATAAATTTAACCAGCCCCGGTTCCACAGGATAAAATAGAGTTTTTAACTCGCGCGGGATTAACCTGGGTTTTTTTCCAATTCACTTCACTTTTTACGGCGCTGCCCGTTACACCAGATTTACGCATCTTTTACGATGTCGTATTAGCAGATTAGTTTGGGATATTTAATGCTGAAAGAACTATAAGTAGTCTCATTCGCTTTGCTAGTTTAATACTGGCAGTATTTCATCTCTTTCTGTGGGTCAAAACAGACGAGAGGAGTATGGACAAAAACCTAATCTTACTAACCTAGCTAGATATCGTTTTTGGTTCAGGGCAGGTCTGTGGCTTAATCTCAAATGGCTCCGTGCTTCCCGTATAGTACGCTGCAAAGGTCATGAAAATATGGCTTCTGCACCTAAAGAGTGCACTTAATATAGAATAGGATGTTGTGCAGCTATGACTGAATATAAATGGATTTTTGGACATTTAACGCGCTGTTTCTGTGTAGAAGCTATCATATAATGGGCTACATAGTGCACACTACATAGGGAATAGGAAGCCATTTGAGACTGAGCCTGTAATTTGCCCAGGTTTTGTTCATGCTACAGGCTAAGAATGCTCTCTTACATGAAGCAAAACCGCTCGGGTAGATAACCACACCTTAAGACTTACTGGATAAACATGTAGGATAGCGTGCCAACCGAGCAGAGAGCAGTGCAAAATACCCAGGTGATTACTACTGAAGATCTTGTTACGGATCAGTTGCCATTTTCAGCTGCTGTATAATTCTTGCATATATACTGTACAGATTAGGTAGAGGTGATAAAACTAATGTTCTCTACGCATATGTGACAGTGGTGCGCATGTGCAATGCAAATCAGGCAGGGGCTGCAGATCGACCGTCGCAAATGACTGTCACGGTGCATTTGGAATGGACTAAAATCACTGAGAAATGCTGGTAAAAAAAATTAATTACCCCACCTCGTTGTTAAACTTACCATGTCTGAGGATTAACCGGCCACACCAATGGGGAATTTCACAGATTTTTCAAGATTTCTTCATAATCCGGTCACTGAGATGTAAACCAAGTCATTCAGCATGGTTTAATGTGAAGTGGTACACTGTAAAGAAACTTATCAACTCAGATTTTCTTTACAGTGGTGGTGATAGGAACAAGAAGAGCAATGTCCACACTTTGCTCACAAATATAGCCATTTTATTTACTATCCAAAACCACCAGTGAACATACATAGTTTTTATAGGTATATTTATATTGTTGATGATGGTAAACTCTGGTAAATCTGCGTAATTGGTAAAAAAGTGATAAATCTGCAGAAAGCCCCGTTTGGGGACTATTTGCTTTAGTATGACCTGTTTGTATCTCTCCATCCATGAATGGGTTTAAAAATGAGGTCCAAGGCCAAAATCAGGGCCAAGGCACAAATCTATCATAAATCACTGTCCCAGACATCAGGAAGCGTATTCATAACTTTCTGATATGAAATGCATAACTTCATAACTTTCTATGATGTAGCTTTTAGAGGCATTCAACTCTTTAGGTGTCCGGTTCCTATCACTACTGCTCTGAATAATTCTGACTTAGTCAGTTTCTCTAAAACAGAGCATTCAGCGTTAAACGTGAATGACTTTGTTCATTACTTAGACATTTAATCATGCAGTAATTTAAAAAAAATTGGTGAACTTCCCCTTTAAGTATCGTATTTCAGGAAGTGGAAGCATTATCTCAGGCTCCAGCTGGTCACTAAACAGCCTGTGCTCCTGCTGAGGGTATGGGTCATGTGACTTTCCCGGCAGTGGCAGTCTGGGTTTAATCAGCTGAGCAGGAAAGTGAAACCTAAAGTCGCTACAACTGCCTGTCTTAAACCTCTGTTACCATGACAGTGAGGTCCTCATAAACCCCAATATCAATCTGTGCCAAAGTGCATCTGTGAGATGCAGAAAAAAAAATAGTGAAATGTAATGAAAAAATGCTTTTGTTACACTCTGAGGCTGAGGAATTTCTCTCTCTCTCTCTCCCTCTCTCTCTCTCTCTCTTGCTCTCTCTCTCTCTCTCTCTCTCTCTCTCTGTCTCTGTTTCTCTGAAATTGAGAGTTAAGAGAGAGTGCAATTAATTTGCATGTTACTTTCTGTTCCGTTTTTAACATAACGGACAGCACAGTTCTCATTGGCTGGTTACAGTGAACACAAGGTGGAGAGTGCTATAAACCAACAAGAGGCATATGTATTACTCAGTTGTTCAACAGACTCAAACCGAATATTTCAGTGATCACTCATCTCTGGTAAGTCTGTTGTATTCTACTTTAGTTTTTACCGTACCATTGCTACATGCACTCTAACTGACAGTCTTAATGTGCTTGAGTTTTATTTATGTTACCATTGGCTGAATCTCAAATGGCTCACTACTCCTATTGTAGTGCACTATGTAGGTCATTAAGTAACAGCTTCTGCCTTCAAACAGTGCATCATATGTTTACCAAAGAGCCATCTGGGATTCAGCCATGTGTGTGCAGACCCTCACCTGGACATACAGTGCACTTTTTGCATTTAGAAGCCATAGGTTCATGAACCACAAAGTGTACTGTATAGGGAGTAGGGAGTCATTTGAGATTCAGCTATTGTTTTCTGTGCCATAATAGAGCTTCGCTGTCCATAACAATGTTGTTTTATTTATTTATGACATCGTAAAATTTACTGAATGCTTACCCTCTTAAACCTTAAGCACCTGTATGTGGGTCCACACTTCAATTTCTCACTCTCATAACTACATAATCACTAGCTACTGAGTCATTTATAGTTGTTACTAAATAATATGTCTTAAAATTAATGACAGAACAGTAAGCCTGCTGTAAAGACTTTATAGTGTGGACACCCAGCTTAGGAATAATTATTGCTGATTCATAACTCTAAGCAAGTGAAATTGGATCTTGTTTTGCTACATGTTTGAGAAGGGTGGGAAGTGAACCATGTCAACAGTAATTTGCTCTTCTGTAAAGTGGCAGGGTCAATTAAATTTCTTGGATCTGCCTGTTGGTTCATGGGAGTTGTAGTTCTTGCATGTAGGCCTGGGCGATAGGGTGATGTAATCAGATAGAGGAGTTGGTTGAAGAGAAAGATAATTGATAGAGAACTAGAGAGGAATAATTCAGTTTTAAACAGCTTGCTAGTTAATGTTAAATAACTTGTACATGTATTTTTTTATTTACTTTTACTGTTTAGTTAGATAGAACTATATTGATCCCGAAGGGAAATTGCAGTGTCTCAGTAGCAAGGCATAGTTGCACATAAACGTACATATACTGTGCAGAACATAAAAAATAGAAATAAAAATAGACATAAATCAAAGTATAAGAGAGTAGAAATAAAAGTATATCTGTTTGCATGTTTGCATGGCATATAAGACAGATTTATTGTATTTACATGATAGCAGGCACTAAGTGGTATGAGGTAGTCTAAAAGCACAATGAGTATAGACATAAATAGGAGTTGCAGCAATATTACAGTGTAAATTGCATAGTAAAAGTGTCATTACAGTAACATGATTTATTCCACAGTGAGTATTTACAGGAGAGTTGATATAGTGATGTAGTTCAGCACAGTTCAGGCAGCAGGAGATCAGTTGTTGTAGAGCCTTATAGCTGTGGGTAAGAAAGATCTTACACCGCACTCAGCGCAGCTGTAACAGTCGGCCGCTGAATGTGCTTCTCTGTTTACCCAGTGTAGCATTCAGGGGGTATGAGGTGTTATCCAAGATAGCTAACAGCTTGTTGAGCATCCTTTGTTCAAGATTAAGATAATGCCGTATTGTTCCTGGGTGGTGCAGCTATCTAAGAGCTGGCCCTACCGTTGGGCAATTGTGAGTTTGATCCTCAGCAATTTTTCAGCCATTTGTGAATGGGAGTCCCAGAGAGTGTAATTGGCCGTACTCTTTTCCCTCATCACTCAGCGCAGTGCTAGCCAACAGCGTCGTCTGTGAGCTAACATAACAGAAAAGATATGGTGGCTAAATTCATGTGACGTGGTGGAAGCACAAGGTAGCCTTCACCCTTATTGCTTGGTAGCATTGTGCAAAAGGGTATATTTATACATATATCTTCTATATGACCCCAAAAAGAGTTCCACTATTGTTACAAGCCAAAGAACCCTTTTTTAGTATTATATAAAACCCTTTTTGCTGAGAGTGTATAGCGGTGTGACATACTATCTGAGGAAGATTGTTTCTTTTTGATATTTAATTACCTCACACATTTCCATTTAATCAAATTTAGTAGAATCGGCATATATGGATCTTTCATTTGAATATATAATCCAATTATAGTTAATGTTGACATTTTCAGTTTGTAAATTAGATAACCTCTTGGATTCATTGTTAAGGGTGCACAATTGTGCTTTACTTGTATGAGTTTCTGTTCTGACACTACTGAATGTGAATACTTGCAGATAAAGAGATGGCTAAAACCTGCAAGAACGTCATCCGTCTACTAGAAGATCACCCTGAAGGCATCCCTCTCTCAAAGTTGGCCGTGTTCTACAGTCAGAGGTATCATCGTAACCTGATCGTGGCAGACCTAGGCTTCGACTCCATTCCTGCGTTCATTGCCTCTCTGTCTGACAATCTGGTGGTGCAGGATGGAACAGTCTTCCACAGGACACACAAAACAAAGAACCAGGACTCCGAGGACATGGTGGAGCTGCTTAAAAGCCATCCAGAAGGCATTCCACTCAATAAACTTGCAGTGGCCTTCAATCAGAGATACAAAAGAAACTTCACCCTGTCAGCATTAGGATTCTCCTCGATGGCCACCTTTATTGACTCACTAAGCAAAGAGCTGCATGTGAAGGATAATGTAGTGTACCACAGGAGCCACACCACGCTCCCAGGTAATGACCTCCTCAGTGCAAATGGAATTGTTTAATGACAAACAAATAGCTATTTGCATTGACTGCATCATTTGCTCTTTGTTCCCTTCTGTGCTTACAATCAGTGGCACAGCTCCTGGAATTGCACGCAGTTACCCTGATACTTTTATTGGACCCCTTATATTGCTACTTATGCAATTTTGCACCTATGACTCAGGGTAGATATGATAATGAAATGCTTCAACCATTAGCACAAATTACAGCACTAGCCTGGAGACATAGCGATAGTGAGTAAATAAGCAAATGACATAGTCTTTTCTGTTTTTGTTTACTGAAGATAATTTTCCACTGGGGCCCATAAGATCCTATTTATGACACTGCACTCTCAGCAACACAGAAAATAAAATTGGTTACAAACACTGTTAAGTTATGAGTACAGAGTACAAATATGCCTCTTTGGGAAAGTGACTGTAGTGTACCATTAAAAACTCATTTACGGTGCACAATTTAGGGGGAAAAAGTATACTGTTTTTTGATAGTGGGATTATAAAAGGCCGAATACAGTTCTGTGCAAAGCTTTTAGGAATCTAGAAAGCCGTATTTAAGCTATATTTATATTATATATATTTAATATATTTATATAATATTTAAGCTACTTATCTGAGTAGTAAGTGTGCATTTGCTCAGAAAAACACTAATATTAGAATGAATGCAAGTATTAATACAGTAAGTAGTTGTTTAATGTAAGTCATTAATGTCATAAGTTGTTTTATGTATGTTTGACCATTTTCAAACCTTTGGCAGCAGAGTATTATTTGTAGTCATCTTTATTGGCTCATTAGTACCTTAAATACATTAAATGAAAGCAAATAATGTGATTGCAAATGTGATTAAAATTTTTTTAACAAGCAAAATGCACTTGTTATCCATATTTTTTTTTATTTATTTTAGTGCCTTTGCACAGTACTGTACATGACATTTACATTTTTGTTCCTGTTTTAATACGGTTATTTGATGCTGTCTTTTCCAGGTGCAGACAAAGACAAAATTTCTCAAGATGTTGTGGAATTGGTTAAAGAACACCCACATGGCATTCCCCTCAAGAAACTGGCTATATTCTACGCTCAGAAGTACAAACAGAACCTGATTTTGACAGAGCTTGGCTTCTCCTCAGTTGGCGCTTTCGTTGATTCTTTGTCCAAGGATTTACTTGTGGAAAATGAAAATGTCTTCCACAGAACACACAGGGCAACCCCTGGGCCCTCGGCAGTGTTGAGTAAAACCCCACCTCCTCTGATGTCTACTTTTGGAATCTCCTTTGGTGCTAGTCCTGCACCAAAGGAAGATGACATGACCCACATGGAGCTGCTGGAGAAAGTTAAAGAAGTTATCAAAGTCTACCCAGCGGCTGGAACTTCCATTACACAGCTGCAGAATGGCTACTTTCTCCATTTCGGTGCAGTACTGCCACTGAAGCTGTATATGTCGCTGTACGACAGTCATGCAAACAAACAGAAGGCATCTCCGAGCCAAGCGCTGCTAAATGTACAGCTGGAACCAGGAGGCTCTGCTAGTATGTTAACAGAATCCCCAAAATGAATTGCTTGACCGGTCATGATGTCATCTTCATAATGCCACTTCATGGCTATTTGCTTTCACTCACTGATAGTAACATTGGCATTTTTGACTGAACCACAGAGGCCAAAAGTGATTGTTCAGCAAAAAGATCCAATCAAATTTAAACAATTTCCTCTTACCCCAAATGTCACAGTATGGTCAGCAGTGTCTGGTGTCCGTAGTTTACTTCTTTAGTTTTGCGCTGGAGCTATGAGACTAACGTAGTGAAAGCTAACATAAAAATGGACAAAAGTGCAGACAAAATTCAAACTTCACAATGCCTGCAAACCCTGTTTTTAACATACTTTTGTACATTATTAAGATAACAATACAGTGTCAGAAATCACATTAGAAAGTTTGTTAGATGTTAATTAGCAACTCAACCAAGTTTGGGGTACAGGTGACAACATTTTATTGTTATCTGGATAAGCAGGTTGCTTTTCTTAGCACAGCTTGGATATCACTTGTACTCAAATAACACAGAGAGCATAATTAGTCCTGTTTAAGTGGATTTAATGTGGTGCAATTTGTAAAACACTTGATAAAAATAATTGTATGCAGAGGTTTTGATAGCAGTTTACAAGTGTGGCATTGCTAGTGCATTTTGTCTGTATGTGTCATAGGCCTCTCAGTGTCCATTCTCCTGGCAGAATAGAAATCTGCTGATATTTTTAAGTGATATAATCAAGTAAAATAGTTTTCCTAGTAGCTGTGTTATCAGATTAACTCTGTGTGTGAAATGTTGTGACTCTGTATTGAGCTGCTAGCAAGCAACAAGGTGTGAAATGGAAAGTAATTCTGTTCACATCTCCCCACAATGACGGCTGTTCTGAAATAAAACAGACGGCACAACAATAACTTAAAACTTCCACAGTAAACAAGAACCATTTGAACAAAATGAGGAGGCACTTTAATAAATGTTGACGTGCTTGCTCAGATAAAAAGACAGAAATCCAGTTTGCTTCCATAGGATTTCCATGGAAATATAGTTCATCAGTGTTACTAAAGAAAAAAATGACTAGTGCAAAAAAAAAGAGGTGGAAATTTTATGGCTACTGTGAAAAGGGGTTTCTTGTTAGTTACATTAACCTTGTAGTTCCAGTGCAAAACTGAGAAGAAAAACCTCACCAAGCATATCTTGGCTGATCAACCTGTGGGGTAAGGGAGAAAAACTATAAACTATTGAATTAATGCTACTACTACCTCTGTTACAGTTTTCACTTAAATTGCCCATGTTTCTTTTGACTTTACAGCAACACCAGCAAAGACAGTCACTAGGGTCTCTGTGAGCCCACAGCCTACACTGGTGGCCAACGGGCTGGCTGAAGAAGTGGTCCACTCCAAGACTGGCTCTCCTCTTCGCCAAGTTAAGCCCATTCCTGCTGCTGCTTCTCCAGTCGCTTCTTCCAGTGCGTCGCTGGAGGACTTCCCAGCTCTCGGCACTAGACTGTCCAGATCTGAGCAGAGGAGGCTGAAGGAGAACCTTGAAGCGAGCGCTTTGGTGTTTCACAGTGCCCACCACGCCCAGCTGAGGGAGGTACATGGAGCTAATGTTCGGGCAGTAGAGGCGTTGGAGGAGGAGGAGGAGGAAGGGAGTGTGGGCAGGCGCAGGAGAAGGGTCATGAACCCAGACGATGTGAATAGTCTGGTTGACGATGCCATCCGTGCCATTGCAGTGGAGGGGGAGCATGTCACTGTTGAGAAGGTTCGTGTCTTCATAAACATGCACAAGAGCATACAGAGGCTGTGGAATTTGGCAGTGGCTCTTTAAATACGCTTCAGTCTGCTGCCAGAGAAGTTAGAGTGTGTTGGATGCACTGTGATTTTATTCTGAATGAGTGCATTCAGAGCACAATATGGTAGACACTTATTATTGTTTTGTGTATTCAGAGTAACATTAAAATGCAACTGATGTGTGACATATATTCCCAAAACCCTTCAGAATTTTCAGCTTTGTTAGAGCATGTTTTTACATATGAAATAAATATGACTATAGCACTGAGACATAGCCGTTAGTTGTAAGATCCAACAATAAAGCTCACACTGAGCTGTGTGTCTGATGCACCTTTCTTTCTTTTTTGCCTCCCCCATTAACATGTCAGTGTTTCTGGCACCTCATCATTTGCAAAGTGCTGAAGGTGTCCCCAAATGTTTGGCAGGCAGAGTACTTTAGATCTGTGACTACAGAGTTGAAGTGTTTTGTTTTTAATAGGTGATCAGCAAAGTGTGCACGCTCCTGCAAGTGCCCTCCTTGTACTCGGTGAGAATCGACCCTCACTGGCAGCTGCCTGCTGTGAAAGAATTCAAACGCACCATTAAAGAGATCAATCTCTTCATTCAGGTGAGAAGCATTTCTGCCTGCTGCAGATATGCCATACCACACAGTAATGAACAAAACAATGAATTCCCAAGGACATGAGTTTCCAGTCATTAGAACAGGAGGAGACCTCGAGTAACTACTTACCATACAACTTGCGTTAGAGAGGGATCAACAAAACCTTAAGCTGTATAATGGGCCAGTATGTGGGTCTACACTTCAATTCCTCACTCTCATAACATCATAACTTGCATATTTGTTTCATAGTAAATTCTGAATAGTTTAAAGTAGTTGCTCAATAATACTTTAACACTTTATAACACAGTTTCACAAATAAACATATATTAATACTTAACTAATGCTTTCATCACACTTGAAGTAATACATAGACTAATACTTAACCCATCAGGAAATGTTAATGTTAATAAAGAACTCAAATATATATAACCATTAATGATGGCAATTATTAAGAATTAACATATTGCTAACTCATGCTGTTAATCATTACCATGACTTGATATATTAATTAAGATCTCCCTATAATGCATACTGTGATTGAAGATGATGTAGGTTAACACATCATACAGTAATCATAAAGAAAATCAATGGCTTGCGTGCAACCCTATAGACTGTATATATTTAATTATCTGTAATGAAAGCATTTGCTTTAATAATGTATGAAGTATTAATACATGTTTTTTTGTGGACCAGTATTATGAAGTGCTGCCAATAGTTCTTATAATAATTCCAATAATTCTCTTTTAACAAAGAGTTTGATGTAGTGCGAAAAACATTATTACAGTTTCAAAACATATTAGTCAGTCTCCAGTGTATACAGTCGATATGTTGAAGTTAAGGTGCAGAAACAGGCCATTTTAAATTCAATGTTTTTGTGATGTCATGAAAACACATTTACATATAGCCACCTGTTGAGCCTACAGACGTTTAGCCCTGCCCGTTCACATCGAAGTTATAAGGTGTGTCACAGCCCAGTACAGGGAAGTCAGTCAGAGCAAAAACATGCTTTACATATGTCAGTCTTACAGGCACAGTAATAAAACAGCCTGTTTAATCTTAAGGAACAAAAAGAGTTTAGAATGGTCACAAACTGAATTTCACCTGTTTTTGGTACACAATGGAGTTTAAGAGTTCAATATACATCCCTCTAAAGGAACACCTATGACTAATAATGCAAACTGTATTAACTTTTGTTAAACTTAATAATCTTTTTTGTGTTTGTCTTTTGTTTTTTTTTTGCTCTGTAATGTCAGTCAATAGAGGCAGTCTCTTCTATCTGCACTCTGTATGAGCTGGGTCAGGCTATTGCCAGCCTCAAGAACAAGAAGCGCTTCGAGGAGCTCCACCTAGGCCCTCTCTGCAAGTTCCCGCTAGTACATCGGATGTTCAAAATAGACAGCAGCACGAAAGATGACGATATACAGCAGATCGAAACTGTGGATATTCTTAGGGTGAGGTGTTTTGGCGCTTGATAGCATTTTAGTCAGCATGTAGCACAGGTCTGGAATGAGATTGGACTTGAACAAAAGCCAAGCTACTCGCTCAGGTAGGGCTGAACGATTTGGGAAAAGTATCTAATCGTGATTTTTTGGGCCAGTATTGCAACTGCGATTTAAATTGTGATTATTTTACTGTAAATGGCTAAGAGGACCAGCATATATACTTTTTCTGGCTTAAGGTGTGAACACTGAGCATAGTGTGGCAGACTGCCTGTTAGTTGTGGTTGTGCAGGGGTGCACGTGGGTGTTTGGTTGTTTTTGACTGGTCTAATCTATCTACAGGCAGTTCACAACTTTTCGACTTAATCCTTGTTAAGGCAATGTTCTTGATAATGTAGGCTATTTTGAATATTGCAGCTCTTGTGATTTATAAATTGCACTCTTTCAAAATGTATTTTTGATACAACAGCAAATAATCTTTCAGCCCTACACTTATGTCATTATGTAATTATGCATTAGAAATGTGTTCTCTGTAGGGGATGTGTACTTGTTTTTGCTTACAAAATCAACAAAATATTTTGACAATTCTACCGAATTTGTTCAAACTGCGGTCCCAGAATAAAAACAAATAAATGAATTAGTATTTAGACCTTAGATATTTACAAGAAATATGTTATGATCTATTTAAACCCAGTGCATTAATTGAGTAATAAACTATATCTACATTTATAGGGTACTTTGTACTAGGAGGTGTCTGTCCTAAACCGTAAACCCTTGTGAAATAACAACTTTTTTTTTCTTCAGTGTTGTTTTTTAAGAGATATTATTCTTTTGAGGTGATGTTTAAAGATATAAATCTATCATATGTATTTGAATAAATAACAAAAAATCAACAAGAACAAAAAACTTCAAGAGATTCCATTTTATTCATCATTTCCATATATTATATTATATTATGTCAACACAACTTCTGAAAGTAACTAAGCTGAAAGACAAATAATGTTGTTGTGATATTTTATTCATATAGCAATTATGCACACGTCTGAATCAAGTAAATCCAGTGCAACATGTTGTTCAGTGCAGCCTAAAAGACCCACATAGCAGACCACATATATATTTCTGTTTATTTATGTCCTGCATCTAATTCATTTCTGCTTTCTATAGAGTCTGCGTAACTTCAGGAGAAATCGGAACAGAACTAAGGTAGACCTCGCCGAGTTCATGCAGTACCTTGCAGACCAGTATAACTGTGAATCACCTTATGAACTAGGTGTCAGGATCCAGAGTGTTGGGCTGCCCATATCGGTAAGTCATTAAATTATAAGCAAGGCCCATTGAGTTAGCATACATGCACTAGAAAGCCATGATTGGTGTCCCTCCATTGGTTTCTCCTCTTGTTTTTTTTCTTTAGACGTTGGCAAAAGCATATAACTGTGAGAACGCCTGCATGGACAAAGCAAGAGAGGTCATTCAGAAGGAGATTGAAGAGGACGTGCAGGCCAGACTGTTTAAAATCAAAAAGAGCCTGCTGGAGCCAGCCCAGGGAGCACCACTCTACTCCTCCGCTGGCAACCTGGAGCTCAGGAAGAAGTATGCCAATCTGACCGCTGCTGAGGCTGTCATGGAGGTCTTCACCAACTCCATGGGCATTTTTAATAACAGGATGACCAAGGTGAACAGCTTCTCCTTTAGCTAGAGAGGGGAATAGGTTAGATTCTGTATTACTAGTTCTTCAAGGCTTGTTTTTTTTAGCTCTCTAGTAAGCTCTGTAGAGTACTGTAGACTTTTCGGCTGAGTAGAGGTTTTATGCGGGTCATACAATCCAGTGCGTATGGTTGCATGTGGTGTCGCAAGTATAATACATATAGTGCAAGGCAGTGTAGAATGAAAGCTTACTGTGTTATTCTCATATGTGACTTTAATCAATAGCCACACTGGAGTGATATAGTCTGACCTCTAGAGTGATGTTATATCAGCTTGACAGATTAGATGCTCATTATGTTTGACATTCAAGGTTAAGGTTTAGGTCAGTTTGTATTGACCTTAAGGGCTTATTTATTACCCCACTGTCCCATTCTGGCCTAATTTTCTTGCAAGAATGAGTTTTCGCCAGGCTGAAGTCTCTGTTGCCTGCAAGATGGGTGGGTGTCCGCTTGTCAGGGATTTGGGTGTGTTGAAAAAAATTGTCGTAACAAGCCTGCTTTTTATTTCATGCTTTATTTTGCCATGAAAGGCTCTGCTGTAATTCCTTTAAGCTTCTGGTAAGGATGTAAGTGGGTGGCAGGCGAGCAGCGGAGAGGGATCAGAACATCCTTGCCTCGTTAATATGATGCCACGCTTGTAATCTATTAATCCGGGCCAGAACTCGTAGAAAGGTCATTAACCAGCTCCTCTTACACCCTCAGCGTTCAGGCTTTTCCTCTTTGAACTTCTGAAGATGTTGTGACTCCCCTTTTAACTGTAGGGCTTATCGTGTTACTGGGTAATTTCTTGCAATACATCAAATAGAACACATGAGCATGTCCTTTCCATGCTGCCTTAGCTTTGATCAGATAGATTGAATGCTAATAAGTGTGTTAAATAGATTAAATCTTTCCTGATTATCATTTTCATGAGACCCGTTTGTGCTGTTCAGAGTGAGTGTGTCTGTGTGGAGGTGTGCTTTGGTTACATATGTCTATAATGTTTAATGCTTTGTTCTCTTTATATTATTATATATTATTTGACCGCTATACAAAACATGTGCAAGACTGCATACATACAGGCCTTACAGGCATTATATGTATATCAGATTCGACATTTACGTCAGGTCACAACTTCAAAATGAAGAAGAAAAACACCTGCTCCCACATAAACAAACTTTTTTTTCAAACTTAAAATCCACATGAATGTATGTACATGCAAGTTTTGCCTATAAATCTGTTATGTGTTTTAATTTCTCTGTCTGTTCTGTCTGTCTAACCTGCTGTCTGTGTGTCTGTCTGTCCCATCTGTTTGCTGTCTCTTCTTGTTGTTGTCGTTACTATTGTTAGGGGTCCAAGCATCGAAGGTGCTGGATTCCTATTGTCTTTGCTGAGATTTACATAAATTATTTTTGTTGTTTTTTTCCCTAAAAGAAATTGTGCAGACCAAACTGTAAAGCCTGAAACTTGGGTGCAAGACTTGGTCAATATGTAGCACTCCCTCATGCTGCACATGCAAATGAGATTTTCCTGATTAGCCTGAAGGAGGTGCTACAGCATAGTGTTTTACATTTTGGCCCATACCTTGTACACCATGAGGCTTACAAACATCTGAGTGCTGCTGGTTTGAAACTAGAATCAGATTATCCACAAGAATCTGAACCTGCCACATACCAATCATTCTGGATCTGAGCATTGTTGACTAAAACACTTGTAACTCAGTAATGCCTTGTTTGATTCTAATTAAACTTGATAGGCCTGCATCTCAGAAGATTCTTCAAAAAGCAAAAGCCTGTCAATTTTGGTGCATATATGTCAATAGGGGGCGCCATAAAAACTAAGAGGCTGTTTATTAGCATCGGTACATCCTATCAGTCTGAAATTTTGCATGCTACATCTTTGAGTTCTCTCATAAGAAGGTTTTTAAAGATGACCTGACAATTAGATAACATCATAGTTGCCACATAATAATTAATTAATGCAACTTTGCCAATTTTAATTAAATTTCTGAAACTTTCTGAAATTTCTGAAACTCCAAACTTATATGAATTGAGATTCAGTTGAGGCATGTACATAGCTTTACCACTACCTGTAATACATCACATTGTATCTGCTCTACTGTAAAGAAACTGTGAAGTGATATGGAATAACAATAAAATAAAGAAAAAGGGGGGGAAAAAAATGAATGTTATTGTCCCCAAAGGAGTGGTGGTGGTGGATATATGCAAAAAAAGACCTTACAAGCATTAAAAACCTTCAAGGATAAAAACACAATAAAGTGTTATATTTATGTGTCTTTTTTCTGCATCTTCAGCGGGTTCAGGACTTCCTTGTGTATGTATCAGGAGACCGGCTGGCCCGGACTCTTTTTCAGTTGGCTATCTGCGGCGGCTCCCTTGCTGTCCCGAGCGACCTGGTCCCGAAGGAGAAACCCCAAAAACCAAGCCAGGAAAAGAAACCATCTGAGGAGATGACCAGTGAAGCACCCCCTACTGAAGGTGTCTGTTTTTCATTTTCACTGTCTGTCCTGCTTAGAGAATTTACAAAGTTATTGTTGTCCAGTTGACTGCTGGCCTTTAAACGCAATTTATACTCTACAACATTTTGATCAAATGGAAAAAATAACGAAAACTTTCAAACATTACAAAATTTGGCAAAAAATAAAGGATGTACGTACGTGCAACAGAAACTTTTATTAAATTCATAATAACATGTCGATGTTGCTAAACAACTTGTTTCCATTGTTTCAGCTGCAGTGAAGCAGTACTTCCAGGAATGTATGTCCAGCTTCATCGGCACAGTCACTCTGCCTTACCTCTGCAGACTGGAGAAAAAGGTGGTAGAGCATTTTAAGTTCAAGGAGTTCCGCCAGCTGCAGCAGGGCTCCTTTCTAGAGTTCCTGCTCAAAAACACGCAGGCAAGTACAGACAATCCCTTTATTAACATTTTGGGGTGTGAGTCACTCGTGGTCTGGAGGAATAAGAGGTTGTTTTTATTGTGTAGGTCCTGTGGTCTTCTTATGATTTGCATGCAAAAAAAGTTAAAAACTTTTGAGTTTAGTACAAAAGGCAACAGTGAGAAAACAATAATAAATAAACAGCCTGGAAATATACTGAAGCTAAGTGTGATTAAGTGTGCTGCTGTCAGAACAAAACCTTGTATCTCCATTTTTGTCGTTTTTAGTTTTTGACATAATATGAAAATACCTGTTGCCCTTTACATTGTGTGTAAATTTCACGATGAATGGACCAAAACGTCCCAGAATGACTTGGAAAAAAGTCTGGTTCCACTGACTTACATTGCAAGTATGTTTTTTCTTCTCCAGTAAAGTTAAGGTTTTGGAGATTTGAGGTTTTGTTCTGACAGCAGCGAAATATAACTACGTAGATTAAAGAAAAAGAATGAATAAATAAATAAAACATAAAAAGTGTCTTCTGTGGTATAAAGAGTATGTTTTGTCTAAATAACGATTTCACAGTTTTCTTTTCTAGACATTGATCTATGTACATGAGCTCGAAGGAACACTAATTTTCCATATGATCAAAGTACCACACTTTGTGAGATCTTTTTTTGTGGAACCATTTCATTATGTATCCGACTTTATCCATTTTCACAACAGTGAGGACTTTTATTTAATCCATAAAAGAAAAGTTTTTTATGTACATGTTTGTTGCATATTGCATTCTCTCAGTTTTTCTCAATTGTAGTTTTAAGTTCAATAAACTCAATTCCAATAACTTAACTGTTTTGTGTTAAAACAACCACTTTTATTTCTTTACAGTGTATTAACATGATAACAGTCATTTATTTGTGGTTTCTGTCTGCAGATGCTACAGGACGCTACAGGTGGCATTGTGGCTATCAGCAACCAGGACATCCGAGCATGTGGCTTCAGACCCAACCAGCAGGATGTGTATGAGTTTATTAAACAGTGCGGGGAGGCAGACCCTTCACGAGTGAGTCTTAGATGTCCGGATAGTACGTTGCGTCTTCTGTAGTTAGATGATAGAAGTGCTACATCTCTGATGATGAACTGAGACGTTTATGCTACATGTAACACTAACAGTGAATCAAGGTGACATACACTGTCTGTGAAAAGTTTGGGGACACTTTGCTGTTTATAATGTTTGATTTTCACTGTTAATTTTCAATTAAACAAGAGTTTGTCATAGTGTGAAAACATTGTTAAAGTTTCAAAACATACCATTCTTTCCCCAGTCCATATGGTCCATGTGTGGACAGTGATCTGCAAAAACAGCTGTTTTGAATTCACAGTTTCTGTGATGTCAAAAACCAGTGCATTTACATATATCCTCCTATTCAGCCTACAGCGGTTTAGCTTTACCAATTCACACTGAAGTTATGAGAAGCGTTTCAGCCTGGACTACTTTTTAAATGAGGCAAAGAGCTCATGTACATATCAGTCTTAAAGGCACAGGAGTAATAAAAGCCTGTTCAATTCTAAGGGATAAAGAGAGGTTGAAAAATGCTCATGTATAAATGAATTTATACCGACTGTCTGCTATGTGAAACCACACAAACAAACCTCAGACTAAAAATAAAATACAAGAAAATATAGGATATTGGGCCTTCATTTCATACCAACAAAAAATGCTAATTTGTATCAAAAACGTTTTGTCCCCAAACTTTTCATGTGCAGAGAGAGTTGCTAAACTCTCAGTTCACGTCTTGTCCCTGTGCTGTGTTTGAGCAGCTCCCATTCATCGAGGCTGCGCTGAGGAGTCAGTACAGGATCAGAGACAGTAGAGAGCTGGGCTATGGGCATCTCCGCACCCTTCTGGACTTCGCCAAGCGCCAGAGGGAGCTGAGTGGGGGGGTCATCAGCAGTGCCATCCGCTACGAGTGCCCTCTGCTGCCTAAAGACCCAGGGTAAGGTTCTATCTCCTCACGCACTCCACGCACAGGTGTGCCTCTGCACAACACTTATAACAGTTTGAGCAGGCCTGCGTATGATTCACTTCATGGATTAGGTTTGACTATGTCACTCCAGTTTGTACTGTAAACAAACCTACCTGAGCTGTTGACAATCCTTATCTTAAGGTATTACTATCCTTTTTAATGCTCTTTAAATATAAGTTTGCAATTACTAGGGCTGACAAATGATTAAAATAATTAATCACAATTAATCACACATTAATTTTGTGTAGGTGATTGTGATTATTATGTCTTATTTTTTTTACGATACAGAATTTTTTTACATGTACAATGCATTGCATTGAGTTGGAGTCATCTAAGTGAAGAAAATAAGCTTTGTCAGAATGTGTTTACTGTCAGTTTTTCAATAATATTATTTTCATTACATAAACTAAGTGTTCGCATGAATCTCAACACGTGATTTCCATAGGGTGAATGCAGTAACCATTTTTTGTCACCAGTGTCCAGTGAGAGCAACAGTGGGTACATGTTCCAACCAAAGAGTGTACATTGAGCATTCTACTGAATTAGTTCAAACTGCAGTTTCACAGTAAAAATACTATTTAAAAAACAATAAAGAACAATATATGTTCAAAAAATGCTTTCTCATGTTTTCATGTCACTACCGAAACGCAAAGAGTTTTAGTCTGTAGGGGGAGCCTTATTTTAGTCAAACCCTTGCAAGTGAGACTGCATGCGTCCCAATGTGTCCCAAAGTCTGAAAATCAGTCTGTAACCTTAAGAATTGTCACTACAGATATAACATATTTTTTAGCTATTAGTAAATCTGTTTGTGTTTTGTTAAAAAATAATTATTTTATGTATGTACCATTGTTCAAAGCTGTGTTTACTAGTCATGTACTAGCTAGTGATTTTGAGTTATGCTCAAAATTAGCTAAAATTACTGAAACAATCACTACCCAAACATTTTAGCAAAGTTTCAGTAGTGTTATGATTGTTTTGTCAGTAATAAAATTGAAGTGTTCAATCGTTTGTTTTAATAAACATAATTAAGGCGTAAGGTCACTCAAGGTGAAAGGATAATACGTACAGTAAATGTGTATGTCTATGTACAGTCAGTGGCTCCATCTTCTCCACAGTTGTAGCTCTCTCGATCTCATTCTCATTCATACAGCATGTGGAATCATGTTACGCTGAAGGCCGTGTAGGTTTCTGCTTTTCTGACGCTTTTGTTAGTTTAATGCTTGTTGATTTACCCGTAGCTCTTCCATGAGCACTGTCCAGTGTAGCAATGTGTTTGCTTGTAAATGATACTTCAAGGTCAACGTACTTCCTTTCTAAACAAATTTAAAACATTGCAGTTGACCCTTTTCATACTTACTAATTTCATGCAACAGAAGTCGTAGTAGGGAAAACATTACAGCAGTGGCGGCGTTTACACATGAGAATGTAGAGGAGCAGTGTTCAGTACCTGTTTTTTCCCTGAAAGATGTTGTTCATTTGGTGTCTGCATTAAAAATAGGCTACTGACACCTGCTGCTTCTGCACTTCACAGGCAAGTGGTACAGATAAAAAAAATAACAGAAACAGTTTGTGAACACGAGAGAGAATGTGTGGCATTATCTGTATTTAAAATAAGGACTAGTGGTGTTACCCTAGTTAGCTAACATTAGATAGGTGAGCCAGTGAACTGTGTGAACTTGCCTGCAGTGCTGTGTGTGGCAGTGTGGTTTTGACAATTTTCTGTAGTTAAGGTTAGTGATATTACTGCTCAGACGCTAAAGTAATAAAACATTAGCTTGCACAGGAATGCTGACTACAACCTGGCTATTTACAACACTGGACACTGTACAGCACAATAACAACATTAAACTGACTATGTTAACTTTTGTCCCAACCAGCATAGCATTGAATACATTCTAATTATTGAAGAAATGCCTTTCAAACTTGCTCCTTTCTGAAAATAAACACTGTTCCATCAATCAAACAAACGAGTCCTCTTGATTCTCATTTTTAAACTGCTGTAGTGTTTTTCCTACTATATTGACTTCCACTGTGTCAAATACGGAGGTGTGAAAACGGTCTACAGCTGTAAGTAATCATTAGTATCAAAAGAGCCATTAATGAAGCTGTAATTAAATGAAAGGACTATGAGTGTGGAGGGCAGCAGTGCATGAACAGCTGGGCTTCAGCATGGAGTGCTACAGATGGTTTAAAGGGTCACTTCAGGATGAGGAGTTAATGTCCTTAAAGATATTTTTTGGCATTAATAATTGATTGTAGTAATTTAATGCATGATTAAAGCATTAATTCTCACACCACTAGTAATTACATAACTTGTTACGTAAACATAATTGTGTTTGCAGTTGATTTACATTCTGTATCAACAAGTTTGAAGCTGCGCTTCTGACTTTTTAAAAATATAGCAAAATATACAATTTTAGAAGAGCATCTTCTCTTTAGATTCAAATCATAATGAAACATCTCAACTTTAACCCTTGTACACAAAATTTAGAATGTTTTGACAAAATTTCTCCTCTTCTTTCAGTGACCTTAACAATTGCTATCAAATTACGCTGAGCTTTTGTTATCGCCAGCAATGACAGGGTTGAAGAAGTTAATTTGCCTGAGCCAGAGCCAAAAGTAGAACAAAGCTGGGTTTATTGTAGAAGCTCTAGGGATTCTGTGTTCTTTGGCAGTGTGTCTGATCTGTGTGTGCATGTGTGTATGTCCTCTGTGTCACCTCAGGGACGGGTTGGGAGAGACTGTGGGCTTGCTGGGGGAGTTGAGCCGTGAACAGGCCATAGCAAGCCTGCTGACCGCTCCGCTCCTGCAGGATCTGAGAGAGTGGAGCCAGTGGGAGCTGGTGTTCCAGCCCAATCATGGACCACTCAAAGACTTTATCGACAAATACTGCGGTATGATACCTCAGCTACACAGCTACGAGACTGAGCAAGGCTGTTAATCCTTAGAAATCCTTAGTTATTACTGTCAATTTTCCATACAGTCAATTTATAATGCAAAACTAGTTTACATTTAATTTGCATCTACATTTCCAGCTTTTTTATACGTCAAAATGGCAAAAACATAGCAAAAATGTTTGTATTTAACAGCCAAATGTTCCTATTTTATATAATGACAGTGTGCTAAATGCATCATAACCAATCAGAAAATAGACACATCACATACAGTTTATTATAAATTGATCTGATTTATCATTAAGTTTACAAACTTAACAACTTAATCACAAACGTCAAACATCAGAATATTCTAACCCAAACTGCGTTACAATAGTGATAAGACAAAAAGTGTATTAATAATAATCACATGATTTAGAAAGTGGAAGTCTAAGTCTAAGGATGGTCTTTGTCTGACGCAGGAAACACAGACCTGCTAGCTTTGGAAGTTTCTCCTGGAGTGCTGTTGAGGATCACCTCAGCCACCAGTGATAAACTGTTCTCTGAAGCAGCTGAGGCCCTGGACCCTGTTGGTACAGCCGGCCACTTGGTCTCCATTGTGGTGGCTGATGGGATTTCTAACACCCCCACAGCTCTGCTGGCCAATCACATGGAGGATTCACTGGCAAAGGCAGTTGCACAAGAAGGTAGGAGCTAGTGTCACCACACTGTCTCCAGCGCTGCCATGAGAAACTGGTGTTAATTGGGTTGGTCATGTGGGTCCATGTTCACTTGTGGTTGTTGCTTCTTGTTTGATTTTGCATTTGACACAGTGACCAAATTGATTGTAGGCAGAAGAAATGTAAAGCGTTTGTTTGCAAACTTCAGAAAGGGTAAAGCCATTCAAATAATACATCCTTTTGTGAAACAGCGCACTTCTCTGGGAAAACAGACTAGATGATAGCTTGATCAGTGGCATGCAGATGCCTGCGGTGCAAAACAGACTCGTTGGAGACAGGAGAACTGTTCTTATTCAGACTGCCCCAGGCAATAAGACTGACACAGCGAGTTTAAAATCTTCTTGATTATACAGAATCTAAAAAAGGTCATAAATCCTTTAACTGATCAAAGTTAGCCAAAGAAGTTGTTTTCATTTTTAAGAAGAACTGTTTCCTCAGCTCATTTGCACCATTCACAGTCAGCACCAGCAACCTCTTCTAAGTAAAAATAAGTTAACACATCCTCTACAGGCAATGAACTTAAACCTGGCATTTTTCTACTTATTTAAGTGCACACTCTATTTAATTACTGAGTGTTACATATCAGAAAAAACATAAAATATAATTTTTGCACAGGCCAAATTTTATGTTCAATTATTTTTTCCAATGTGTTAAATTCAGCAAATAAAGAGTCATTTGCAGTAAAATATATAGAATTGTGTTCTCTGTATTTGCAACGATGGGCATCCAAACAAACATATACAACTGTATACGTATACGTAACTTATATCAGTAGTTATTTTTTCGTTGTACTTCAAAAATATTACAGTTATTATTGATTAATCAATGTGATCCGTAAGTGTAGATTTGTTTTTGCTTGGTTCTTGGATTTACATTTCATGAAAAACATAAATTATCAGAGCAAAGCAAATAAATAAAAACATATAATAATAATAACAATAATAATAATAGTAATAACAAAATTGATTATAACAGTATTTGTAATAACACTAATGATAATATGAAGAAGCACAGAAACTTAAAAATAATCTATTGGGTAATTAAAATAAAATGTCTTGAGCTTTTCTTATTATTATAGAACATTTAACATAGAATAAAAAGACGAAAATATTCAGTAGTTGTTACCCTAATTAATACACAATATTGTAAAATGCTGCACTCATATGGGCTTATTTCTCTCTTTGAAATCCTCAGGATCATCAGTGAAAATATGCAGTGTCAAACCTGATCATTTTAGCACTAATAAGTAAAGATTTATCATTTTTGTATTGCTTTACTATTCAAACATGATTGCATAATTACATTCTTAATTACATAGTAAGTTACACAACTAATTGTAACTAATCTACATTGGATTCTGTATCAACTTCAGCTTTGACTCTACACTTCTGACTTTTTTCGTTTGTTTTGATGTTAGAAAATTACAAAAACATGGCAAGTTTGCAAAGGACTGTTTTTCTTACCAGGAACAGAACTGTACACACAACTTTAAATCAGTAGTCAAATTCAAATTATAATAAAACAGTTTAGAATCTGCACGTTCAACAGATTTTCTTGCTTGTTTGAATTAGCAACAAATAAGGAACAACATGAAATGTTTTTTGTTATCATTAGTTACTTCTAAGGGTTAATATCTTGTCTGAATCTTGTTTCTCTTAACAGATTTATACTGTGATGAAAATGGTTCCTTCAGCACCGCGGCCAAGTTTGTGCTTGAGTGCATATCTCGGATGCCTGCAAGAATCTGCAAAGAGCTCCTGCAGCAGGTGAGGTTCAGAAATCTCTGTGTGTAATAAAAAGGGTTTTCATATGCGGAGGCATGCTGTGACTTTTAAAGATTTAACAAGGGTGTGTTACCCTCACTTTGGGAGGCCGAAATTGTCACTGAGAAAATATTTGGGAATCTTATAAACCCTCTTGGGGAATGAATGCTGTCCATGATACATAGTTATAATACTGTAAAGAAGAGTGAAACACAAAGAACAGGTGGGTGGGTGAATCTTCAGGGAGAAAAAAGAAAGAACAGTAACTAGGTTGTTGGCATGACAACCCTTGCCAAGTGTCAGTGAGCTGGTTGCATTCTTGGCAGGGTCAGAAGATCACTTTCCTGTCAGACCATTAGCCCGCTGCCTGGGGAGCTGCTTTTCCACTCTCATTAGACAACTTCCATAGCTGCACTTAGCGTGAGATTAAAGTCTGAGGCATCACTCCTTTTCTCTGCTGGCTGACTAATTTAATGCATGATTTCTCACTTGTGCACCACACCATTACCTCACTATATATTTAAGCCCAATTTCAACTCATCTTTTATTTCTCTCCTTTCTTTTTATCATGTAGGTGTTTCTGGAGCCTCTGTCTAAAGTGATTGGCCAAGCCAAGTCTAAAACAATCCTCCTGGATGCAGCCAAGTCTGAGACAAGGTACCTTAACAAGCTCCATCAGATGGGCATTTTGCTGGGCATCACTGAGTGGGCGAGGAACTTCCACACCAAGCTCATCTTACCAACACCACCTGAGGTGCCCTCTCACACAGCCAAGGTATGGAGACCCCCGTCATTACACTGAATCAGTTTGTTCTAGAGCAGGACAAAATATCACTTGTCAACTTGTTAACTTTTGTCAACTCAAGTGACACAGGTTTTTGCTGACATTAGGTTGTGTCACGATACTTGCTGGTGTGAAATGACATAGCAGGAAATGACAGCTGACTTAGTGGCATTCTGTTTTTTTCACAGTTCCTCTCCTCTTTCTAATACTGTCCTTTTTACATATAATTCTTAAAACACTATCCTTGACATTTTAAGCCTGACAAAATGGCCTGAAGCCATCCTACATCAATGTAGTTTTTCAGTAATAATTGAATATTGTGAACGGTAAAGCAATTTCTTATAGCAGCACCACCAAGAGAGGAAGGAAAGATGTGACTCCATTGCACAAACTGCACTTTTTACTTAAGAGACAAATAAAATTAAATGTACATAACACATTTCAGCATTTTAGCATTACTATTAGGATAGCAAAATGAAACTCACTCTACTTAAGGGCCAGAGGGGAAAATATATATATATATATATATATGTGTATGTGTGTCTGTGTGTGTGTATATATATATATATATATATATATATATATATATATATATATATACACACACACATATATATATATATATACATAAATAAATAAATAAATATACTGTTACTACAGTCATTACAGAGTCATGACATTGCCACACTGATTTATAAAGATCTTATAAGAGTAAATGTAACTCTCACTTAAACTTACTTAAAAGGTGAGTTGCAGCGATTGTTCTAAATTTCTCCACAATGGGCAAACACCCTTCACTGTACCAGTAAGAGTCCTTGGGCAAGACTCCTAACACCACTGCCTTTGCCTACCTGTGTAAAATCATCAAATTGTGATTTGCTCTGGATAACAGCATCTGCCAAATGCCATTAATGAAAATGTTATATTTCCATTGTCTGATGCCAAAGACATTGTTCTATGATAGTTTTAAGATAAACTTTTGGGCTGTGATATACTTTTCAAAATCTATTAATGGCGGAGAGGTTATACGGTATGCAGGATGTGTGTGGTCCCCAAATACTTTTTTTTTGTTTTTTTCAGATTTACCACTGTTTCTACTTCATAAGGTCTTATAAGAGTAAATATGGTACCCACTTTACTTAGAGGTCAGATAAAATATACATAACTCTGTCATTACAGTGTCATCGCATTGTAATAGGGCTTCATAAAGATCTTAGGAACACAAATACAACACTCATGTAGGGGCCAGAAAAAATATATAAATAATTCTGTAATTACAGTGTCATGACATTGCTATAGGGCCTGAAAGATAGGTGTAATGTTAATATGACATTAACATTGATGGAAGCAGCCTTTGTGGCAACTGCTGCTTATCGGCTTAAGCCTTTATAAATGTTTATATAGGTTTATGTCAGTTGTCAAGTTATCATGTCTGTTAAAAAAATAGTGTTTTAACTTGACTCGAACCTTTAATTTATTTCAAAAGTATTACATATTAGAATATGAAGTAACCAGAATATAAAGTTACCAGAACAAGAGTCTTGCATTTTACGCTCTGTCAGCAGACTGTTTGAAGTTCAGTTCATTTAAAATTTTAAGGCAGTGATCTTCAAAGTTTTAATGCCACTTTTTTATAGTGTAATTTGCGTCACAGGCTACTTTTTTGAACAAGAAAACACAAAAAAATAAGTAACACGTAAGTCATGTCTTACTCTGATTGAAGAAAATAGTAACAATCTCTTACTCATGCGAGCTGCACTCCAAATCAACAGTGCATCCAAAAATTAATGCCAAAGCTTGAGCTATTCACTGCAGCATTATATGCTGCAAGGACATTAATAAAACAATACAAATGATTGCGAGCACACCTGTGCATTAATATTTGTCTTTACACACAGTGTTTTATTCCCAAATGTGAGTACTGTAAAGCAGCTAAGCAGCAGAAAAGCTAACTTTGTTAGTTGACTGATCTGAACATTATAATGTTATATGACATTATTTACTGTTAGACATCGTATCAAAGTAAGTGTTAGAAAATACAGTAACCCAAAAAGAGTTTAGATTATCTAAGAGCCAGCATAAAGGCCACTGCACACATCACATAGCAGATACAGTATGAAGCTCTAATATACTACAAGGAATGTGTTGCGGTGAGAGTACCAGTAAATGTCAAGTTCAAGTTCATTTTTACACTCTGCTGGTGTGAATTTAATTAAATAAAACATTTTTCAACATTATTGTTGAAACACGCTTGGCATCAGGTTACTGCCTCTTCACTTCTGAACAAAAAGAGCTAACAAGACTAGGCTAGCTACATTGACTGGGGTAATGTGCCATGTCTGTTTATTTAAAAAACTGACTCCCTTTTTCTGTGTGAATTTCCAGCCGCATGTGATCTGTTATTCCTTTCTGTGGTGCTGAGTGGTGTACTATGTTCTAGGAGTGCTCAGAGTTGGCACATGTCATCACTGGTATGCGTGGCGTCATTAAAAAAACAATGATTTAGAATTTTTATTCGCTGCGAAAATCCCCACTAAAAAATGTCCTCCAGGTTTTTCAAATACTAGAGGGCCCTCCCGATAGAGTCCAAAATGAATGGGTTTCTATGGAGCTTTTGTGCAAAATAGAAAAAGTTTATAAATGCTTAATCAATTTTGTATGTATGTATATTCTGAACATGGAACAGCATTAAATATTTGAACATTGTTGTCATATTTTTGAGTGATTTTGAAGTTGCCACATAAATGGATAGAATCATGTGATCTTTTGTTTTTAGCTGTTTGGCTCCATTCTTCCCATTCCTTAAGAACTCACTCTCAGGTGCCCCCAAAACACAGGCGTTTTTCAGTCATGTTTTTGGTATAATAGGAGAAATAGGAAGTGGCCAGGCTTCCCTTAAACTGGCTTTGGCAGCGGGGTGCTGTGCCTGTTAGTAGTTTTGTTAATTACCATGAGTGTGGTCCTCCATATAGTTTAATTGCAAACTTTTCCAGCTTCAGGAATTAAGTAGAAACAGCATGTTTCTGAATTACAAGCTCCACTAAAGCACTTTTACACCTCTCTTACCCTAATAATCCTAATTTACTGCCATCGCCACTCTCACTACAAACATGTGGGTGCTAAGATTTATACATTTTGTCTCTTACATTCTTGTCATTTTTATTTTCTTTATTATGTTTTATTTTTTCCTTGTAGAGTACTTTGTAAACTAAACGTTCATGATTATACTGTGAAACACTGCATGTCTCATGATTAACATGTTTTTCACTGAATGTTTTTAATTCAGCACAAAGCATATTGCAATTACAAATGTAGCATTATAATTGCAGAGTAGTTCATGTCATCCAGCTCTAGACTGAGGTTTGAAAGTGCTGTATATCTCTGCAGAGCGCAGCAGCCGACTCTCTGAGTGACAGGTCATCGTCATTGTTAAGTCTGGCTGACAGTGAGGATTTGTTGGAGGACTCTGTGCTCAGTGCTGTCTCTACCTCTGGCTGCTCCAGCCCTGCTAAAGCTCCTCAGCAAGGTGAGCTTTACAGCCAGTGTTTCTGGATTGTTTAGCCCTTCATATCAGGTTTTTGTAGCCAGCATGTTGAGATGTATGTAACTAAATCCACCTTTAGTGTCCATGTGTTGATATTTAACTCATGGTCTCTGTACATACAGGTATTAATGACAGTGCCAGGAGTGACGATCATGATGATGAAGATGATGAGGGTGATGATGAAGATCTGTTTGAGTTGGCATCTGTGCAGAATGAGGAGGCCCACAGCAGTGCAGAGAGTAAAGGGGAGGATGAAGAGGATGAAGCTGTAGAAGAGTCTCCTGATCAGACTGAAGGAGCTGAAACTAATGAGCGCTTAAGTCAGTGCAGGGCCATCGTCGAGGACATCAGGTTCATCCACCTCTCACTGTCTTTGTGTTTTAACTCCCTCCATCAAAGCTACATACACTCAGAGCTTTGCGAGTAGACTTTTCACGTTGATTTGTTTCACTTTGTGTACAAGATTTCCTTTTGTTTGAAATTTTTTGATTGCTACTATAAAACATTCCTGAAAAACCTCGACGAGAACCATTTATAACTAGAGCTACAAAGATTAGTAAACAAAATTGACATCAAAAGTTGTCAATATGGATGATTTTTTTAACACATAATTTACTATAAAAAAAAATTAAAAAAAATCATACACAATCTTAGGCAAAGGTGTGGACACCCATGATCATTTTCTAAGTATCTGTGTAAAAATTATTATTTTATGACTAGTATAGCATAATCTAGGCTTTCTGATTCATAGGGTTGGATGTAGCTATTTGAACACATGGATATCCAAACTCATCTTAGTATTTGTAAATCTTTCTTCAGCTATCTGAAAAAATACAGTTAAATAAACTCGGCATTATTTTGTCATTCTTACAAAGGATTTGGTCAGTATGTGCAACCTAGAACTGCAGTGAATGCATGTAACTTATATGTTTGCACTCACAAGCTGCATGCACGTTAAATAGAATGTCATTCCCTCTGTAAGTTTAGTTTAACTAGCTCACCGCTGACCAGCTCCAATAACCAATAACTCAGATAGCTAATAGGTAACTCGCTCCATCAGTAACATTGAAAGTAAGGCTTTAAGTTGAAATATTTTTTTTGAAGTATTTACTAAAAAACTGCATAACAAAGTAAAGAACGAAGAAGAAACTTTTTTGTTGGCTGGCCAAAGATGGGTTCTCTTTCAGCAAAACTAGACTGTACACAAAACACCTTCTCATCTGATTTAAATCATTTTTTTTCTGCTCTTGTATTTACAAACCATATGTAGCATCACTCACAAGTTTACAGTGCTTTCAACAGAATTCTTCCACTTGTTTCAATGAGCTACCAGTGAGAAGCGACTAACATAAAATAACATGAATTTGTTATTGTTGCAATAACTGTGACTTCTAAGGGTAGAAGGGAGATTCTATCATTTTTTTCAAAATGTTTGTATTATTCAGTGGTTAAGATGTAAACAATGTCATTCATAGTGGTTTGATGTGAAACGCTCTGTTCTAGAGAAACTTACCACTTCAGAATTGTTCACAGTGTTGGTGACAGGAACCAAACGTCCTAGATAAGTATTTATCAGAGAAAGTTATTACATGAAATTTCTGATGCCTGAGGCATTGTTTTATGATAATTCTGAGATACGCTTTTGGCCTAACATATTTTTAAGTACAGTTGTGGCAAAGAGGTACCTGCAGGGCATCATAAGGCAAAATAGTCAAAGAAAACTTGTTTTTTCAGATTCACCACTATGTTTACCATTATCAACACTACTTATAAATGCATAGAAGATGTGTATTCACTGGCCATTTTTTGAGTAGACATTGTGACACTTGGTTGCCATCAACACCATTGTAAAGAAATCTGAATCAGAATTCACTCTGAATTAATTCACTCACATCTCGATTGAATTATGCAGAAATTTTGAATCGCAGTTTAGAAGTGAGCAATGTTATATAACTCTTTTTCTTCTGTCCTGTTCTCTGCAGGAAGAGTGAGTTTGGTATTGGAGTGGAGCTGAATGAAGAGGGTCAGAACCTGATGAGAAAACACCAGGCCAGGCTGGGCCGCAGTTTGGAGCGCCTCTCCACTGAACTCTACAGCAAAGACACACACTTTGTGCTGGAGCTCATTCAGGTCACTGCCCTCGACTGCTGGAACACTCACAGTTCTTGGCAGGAGCTGTCACATTATATTGTTTTTAATATGTGATGAGAGTGTACTATCAAGTCTTTTCTCACCTCCCTTTTCCTACCTACCATCTGATATGCAGTACTTACAATGGAAACAAGTCATATGACTTAATTGTTTTATCCTGAGTTATTATGCTATATCTTCGTTTGGTATCTTGCATTGTAATCACTCAACCAATGAACTGATCAGTTAATCAATCAATCAAAGTAGTGTCTGTAATCAGTTTTGTTTGTGTGCAGAATGCAGATGATAACAGTTACCCGCAGGATGACACTGAGCAGCCCGCTCTGGCTTTTGTGGTTCAGAGAGACTGCATCACCATCCTGAACAATGAGTGCGGCTTTGAGGAGAAGAACGTGCGAGCCATCTGTGATGTGGGCAAGAGCACCAAGGGAAAACACATCTGTGGCTACATAGGTAAGCAACATACCTGTGCTACACTTCGGGGCAGATTTACTAAGAGAGGTGCTAATTACTGACCGTCTGCCAACACTTTGCGGCCAGTTGAGTGGGTTATCTATAAGAAAGTCCATGCACATGGACACAGGCGCAACTTCTTCATTAATGCTGTATTAGCATCATGAGTAATTATTTTGAGAAAATAAGACATTAATTCATCAGAAATTCAAGGAAGTTAAGTAATTTTTTACTCACTGTTTTAAAACAGTTCTGTGCCAAGAACGTTTGGAAATCATGTGAAATTGTAAAATCCCTGTAAAATTTCACTGTGCATTCTCAGGTTGTTTGAAATTTACGAAATATGATTTTCAGTGAAAACTTGACAGTGACATTTCTGCCCAGCGCACAGATAAACCACTGCACGCAGAAGCTGCAGCACAGAAGTAACAAAGTAACTAGTAGTTTTAGTAAAGCAGGGATTGCAGAGCCAACGATTTCCAATACGCTTGGAAAAGATAATTGTTATTATTTTGTATTTATTATAGCAAAACTTGCTCTGTGATAGTGCAGATATTGAATATTAGGAAATAGCAGTTTAAAACATTGTTTTTCTAAAACTGTTTGCTTTATTGTTTTATCTTCTTCATCAAATTAGGAATAGTGTGGCATAGCAAGTGTTTTTTTTCCCCATCAAAAATAAATAAATGTGTTTGAAAAGCTTTCTCTTTTCTCTCTGAGCACAAACAATGGCAGCCATTGTAGCATTAAAACTAAACTAAAGACAAACTTTTTACAGGCGGTAAACAAAGCACAGCCAGTATTTAATACCAGTTTTGAGTAGGTGCTTTGTGGTTATCTCCTCTCAGGATTTTGTGCTTTGAAAGAGAAACTCATATAAATGCATATGCAATAAGGCTAAAACGCAGAACAGCAGAGACCACCTGTTTCTTCTTTTTGTAGATGCTGAACGACGACGTTGTGCCTGTTTAGTAAATTGCGATAGTCAAAATGAATAAATGCAATGCAGAATGTTAGTAAATTTGCCCCATAGTGTTCAAGTGGTCATGTGGTCAAAATATAGAAACACAAGTGGCCTCACAATTATCCCTGTATCTACTGCACAAAAGTTATAAAACGCTTGTCATATTAAATATTTGCGTTTATATATTGTTCATATAAACTAGATTTTTTAGGTTTGGTTGTTCATATAAACTAGATTTTAGGTTTGGTTGTTTTATTTCATGAATTCTAAGTTATTATATACTGTACGCTCTATACTATAAATATCTATTTTCATATGATATATTTTTGTGAAGCCCAACTTGAAATGTGATCACCACTTTTCAAATATGAGGCTTTCTTGATTCCAATTCTCAATGTCCTACAGCTCTCTCAGTCTTTTCTCAGCTCCATTTGTCCTTCTGGACACATCTAACATTTCTGCATTTCCTAGCTTCCTGCTAGTTAATTGTAAACTATGAATCTACACCCACCTAGCATATTAGAATTATTTGCACACATATTTGCAACCAAATTGGTTTTATGTTGTAAAAAAAACATTGATTTCAAATGTTTTAAGTATGATATCAAACATTTATACAGTGATTCAAAACAGTAGTATGAGTTTGTTGAATTTCTTAGGGGAGAAGTTCTGATCTGGGAGCAAGACTTGCTTTAAAATGTCTAGTACTTTCTTCTTTGTCTCAGATTTTTTTATTGACACTCATGTACCCTCGCTGTTCCTGTTTTTTTTTTTTTCTTTTCTCAACACAGGGCAGAAAGGTATTGGCTTCAAATCGGTTTTCAAAGTCACAGATTGTCCCGAGATCCACTCCAACGACTTCCACATCCAATTCGACAAGGCCAGTGGCCCCATGGGATACATTCTGCCTCACTGGGTGGAGGAGGAGAGGCACTTGCACTGTGTTGCCAAGGAGATAGCTGAGAAGAGGTGAGAAAAAAGAAAGTTCTTCTTTATTGAAAAACAGGATAGTGCAACGTGTGCTCTGACCATGTTCACACACAGTTTATTAAAGCTTAAAAGGTACAGTTTATTAGATACACCTACATTGTACCGTCACTCACTGGCCATTTTTTAGAAAACACCTATCATATAAATGCATAATATAATACACACACACACACACACATACACATACATCATATATATATATATATATATATATATATATATATATATATATATATATATATATATATATGATGAAGCTGATGTTCCTGGTATAAAACATGGCATCTGAAACTATTTTCTTTTCCAGTTTGCTAAGTATCTTCTCAGAAACATTCTGTAATTTATTATGAGAGCCTTCTGTAATTTTCATTGCAGTTTTTAATAAATTTCTCCCTTCAGCTGTACAATAAGCTTACCAAACCAGGTGGAGATACCATAACAAAAAAATGTGCTTGCTTCTATCCATATTAGTCATAAACCGGTGTTTTACTGTTACATTCCACTTGCACCTGTGCAAAAGTAGGAATATTTGTCTTTGATAGACTAATCCCTTGTACTTTCCTTGTAGCTGGACCACTAAGATTTTTCTGCCTCTACGATCAGAGAACTACCAGACCAAGAACCTCTTCCATGATGTGCACCCTTCACTCTTGCTCTTCCTCCACCGCTTACGCTCCATCACCATCTATAACGAGGTGAGTTTGTTTAGGGTTGCTGTCTCCATTTAATTTAATCTTTAGAGTAAATTTATAATGCCTTGGCCAGTTCCTTGAGTCCTAAGGCTAAACCGTGAGGGTTTACCACTAGGGCTGCATGTATTATTTGTTTAATAATTGTTGCAGTATTCGTCTTTAAAATTATGCAATAAACAAATTAACCTTTACATTTCTAACAGTCACATTTTTTCACTGTATGCTTTGAATATCCCAGACATTTCAGATGTTCTTTGGATGTTTGGAAGAATCAAGGAAACTGAAAGGAAATTGAAAACATAAATCATTTTGGTCGAAGTAATGTAGGCCAGTCTTTACTCTCGTCTCACCCTTTGTTCACCAGTATATTTTAATGTCCTCGCTGTTGGAATAAAACCTCATGTCTAAAAAAAAAAATTATCTTTATAGGAGAAAGGATTATTATTATTATTATTATTATTATTATTATTATTTGGGTTTAGGGATTATTTAAGTAACCCAACCCAGTGTGTACTTTCTGTTTTGTTTTTTTGTATGTGTGTGTGTTTTTCAAGAAGGTTATTGCTAAAGCTGGAGTGCCACTTTTCTATTGGTCCATTTGTCGTGAAACACACAGTGTAAAGAAAATCAGGCATTTTAAATGGTGTAGAAAAATATGGAGTTTCCTGTGACAAGGACAAAATACATATGCAAAAGTTTAGCCAGCCCAGTGAAATTATGTTTTATTGTTTTTGAGAAGTAAGAATAGGTGCACATACTCTAGAAGGAAAACACGTCTGCAATTTTAAATGCAAAGTAACAGTTTGTTTGCTGAAGTTAACATATTTGAAAAAAATATATGTTGCCTGTGCAAAAGTTATGGTGCATTTTATAGTTAATATTTCATCTTTTTCTAAGATGTTCTCAGAACTTATCAAAAAAACAGGAATTGTGTCATACTTAAACTCGTTCCCCGTAGAGGACGTTAACTTATTGTCTTTTTGAAAATCAATAAAACATAATTTGACTAGGGGTATTCAAACTTTTCCAAATGACTGTATAGCATATATTCAAAGCACAATGTGTAGCAGTATAAACACAATATGGAAACATCCACTGCAAACATTAACAAATTAAAACTAAGAGAAAAAAGCCTCAAGTTATGTGTTTTCTTTGTGTGTCAGGCTGAAAAGCGACTGGTTTCCATGACTCGAAGAGATCTGAGCCACAACATACTGGAAGTGGACCACACAGGTGGTGTGGAGCGTTGGCTGGTGGTGAAGAAAATGCTTTACCCTAAGAAGGTTAGCCAGCTAGCCTTACACATAGACTTACACAATCCCCACTTACTGCCTCCACTTATTACTTCATGCATAACTAACAGGAGTCTGTCTGAGCTGTGTTTAGGTTTGAGTCTGTGTTCCTGCTGAGTTTTCCTGGCCCACTTTCCCCCTTCCTTAATTGGCTTTTATTCAGGCTTTTAAAAAATGCATCTTTTCAACCTGCTGTTTTTACTGCGCAGCGTTTCGCCGCTGTCTGTGTTGCGTAAGTATTCTACAGCTCGCACCCCAGGGACACAAAAACGCTTCTTCTTCTCATCTCATTCAAGTGACATGCAAGCGGGGCTTAACAAGGTGAACTGAATTCATTTCCTTTGCCTCAAGAACTTTCAGGATGCTCACAGACAGGCGGTGTACCTGCTGTTTCCTTCCTTGATGCATCTGGTTTTCCTATTCTCTTTGCGATCTTTATCTTTCCTCTATCATTGTTCTTTCCCCCTTGTCAGGAACGCAGGTGGTGGGAAAGGCTATGAGCCCTCGCTGAAAGTGATTTTAGAATTTCTTTGTTTCGATTTTACTGACTTGTTTTGCTCCTTCACTCTTCCCAGTGTGTTGATTCTGTGTTTCTGCTCTGCATTTGCAAAGGTCTTACTGTAGGCTGAAGTAGGCTGAATGCTGTCCCTCTGTGTGCTTATAGATTAAAGAGGATGTGGAGTCCACGGAACTTGCCCTTGCCTTCCAGCTCAGTGATGGCTTTGCCTGTGATGTGAAGGTGCAGCCTCCGAAGCAGCCCGTCTTTGCCTTCCTACCTCTGCGAAGCTTCGGCTTCCGCTTCATCGTCCAAGGTTCATGTTCACTCTCTCTTTGAGGCTGTTTATGCTGGTCAAATCATGTATCTCATATCTGGATGAAACCAGATAAACTTTATCCACATTCAGTGTAGATGCATCTCTGATGTGCTTGCATGCAAACACAAGGAATTCTTTTCCATCTCCTAGGATGACGCCATGCATGCAGCTGCATTTTATAAGAGCTAAATGGAGAAATGATGTAAAAGACTATGCAGCTTTTTTTCATTAGTGATTCATTTTCAGTAATGAAAATGTGTTCTGTTTGGAAGGAGTAGCGGTTACAAAAGCAGCTGAAGAAATAGAGACAGATACAGTTGGCTCAGGTGTGCTCCAGCCAAACCATTTCCTGAGTGATCAGATTGCAAGCTATTTATCATATTTTTATTTTCCATAGCAACAAAATGAATGTGAACCGGTCCATTTTCATTCCTTGTGTTGAGGCAAATGCATGTAAAAAAACAAAGCAGAAAACTTATTTGTTGAGACAATAATAAATGTTGTTTGGTGTTAAGAAAACAGCAAAGGTTTTAAATAGAGTCGGGTGGAATAATGGTAATAAGGCATACCATGGTATTTAAAAAATGACATGACAGATTTCTGTTCTACGTCTGAATGTCCAAATACACATTACACCCATTTATATTCACTGATTGGTGGTGTGGGAGCTCACTGATAGGTGAGGTTGATAGAAAAAGGGAAAAATCTTGCTTAAACATGTAAAAAAACACAGAAAAACTAAGCATGGTAGTAGCTCAATGATGGCTAGGAGCTACACACACCTCAGAACACGTTCAGTTTAAACTTTCACTCTAACACAAATCATTTGACTTTGCATGCTTTGCCAAAATGCTACAGCCCCAAACACCACAGAGCAGGTTTGATTTCAGCTTTCTGTCCCTCCAACACCAGTCATGACTTTTGCTCTTGCAGATACTAGTTTTTTCTCATCAACATTTTTTTCAGCAGAGCAGCAGTCAGTGGCTTGTGGCACTGTTTGATTCTGTAACCTGTTAGCTAACTTTAAGTTAGCCAATCAAGCTACAGATCCAAACACCACAGAACAAGTTTAATTATGTCTCCTGTCCCTTCAGTGCCAGTTGCTTCACTTCACTCCCTCATGTGTAAATCGTTATCATCTAAAGTTGTGTGGGTGCTGTAGTTAGCCAGAATCCAATCTGTTCTGTGGTGAGCAGAGCTATTATCCTGCTAGCTAAGCTAAGCTAGTAAGCTAATGCTAACTACCTTCTTTCTCCCACTCTTTAATGTTTAGTAATTGTTAGACCAGTGATGTTATGTATTGAATAATACATAAATTTTGGTGACTATGTAAGTGAACTAAACATATTTATTAAAAACAGTTAAATTGTATATCGCAAATACAGATATGGCAATTAGTCATCAACTGAAATGTCATGGTAGTCAAGAGCCAATCCCAATTTACCCCTACAACTTAGCCCTTACCCCTCTGTTTTACGTGTTCATATCTAGGGGTAGGGTGTCCCGATTTTAATTGAGATAGAGGGGTAGGGCGAAGTGTAGGGCTACATGGCCCTCCAAACGGAGGTTTTTCAGAGACACACTTCAAATGGAGTGTTAAGAGAAAAAAGAAAAACCAGCAAGGTGGCTGCACGGGCCACCAAAGAAACCTACAAATTTTCTCCTTTAAAAAGATCATGATAACCATTGTATTGTCTTAGTTTAATGTCGTTTCAGTGTATTATGGTTCTTTTCTTCATAACAAGCATAAAAAATCACCATTAGTACGCTGATGTCTCAGTAGCTAGCTAGCTAAATTTCCCGTTCCACCTTAAATGGTGCAGCAGTTATGTTCTGGCACCTAATCACCAAAGAATTAGGGGTGGGCAATAATAAATAATTGTCATAACCCCCCTCTTTGAAGGCTTGTGATTCTCTAAATTTATCTAAAGACCAGCAGCGAGGCTGCCGAACTTTACCCTCCACTGCTATCACTGCAGACTGGCAGGGTCGCCTGCAGAGCACTGCTAGTAGCTGTTAATGAAGTAATGTGTTGTTGTTGTTGGTTTTTGTTTTTTGTTGTCCCATTTCGTAGGGGACGATTTCAACCACTTCCTCTTGTAACTCAGTTCCAAAGGGGAAGGTGACACTCGAAAACAAGGGGTAAAAATAAGACATGTGATTGAGCCCCAGTATAAATAGGCTCTCTCATTATCTGCTGATGCTGATGCAGGTGTAGTACTGAGCACATCCTTTGTTTATCAAAATAATTTCAGCATAGCGGTTTATATTGAATTAAATGCATGGATTCTGTTTTTCTTCAAGTTTTTGGTAAACACAGGGCAATGTGGACATACCGTTCGTAGGAGATCATTGATATAAATGAGAGGAAAAATCAAAAGTGTCTAAAGTAGTTGCTTTCTCACCTTTTTCCTACAGGAGATTTTGACATTCCTTCTTCCAGAGAAGATGTTGATAGGGACAGTTCTTGGAATCAGTGGCTTCGTTCTGAGATCCCTCAGCTCTTCCTGCAGGCCATGGAGGTCTTCACTGTAAGCAAACAATGGCATATGATGTAGATGCAAATGAATCACTATTCTACAGATTTATAGTGCAACCAGTACATGATTGGACAGTGTTTGCAAATAGAACTGATGCTGCCAGCCCTAATTAGTTCACAGACAAGAGAACTAACAGCAGTTTCAGAACTGATTGTAGATGTGACATTTGCTTTTGCAGTTGCAGTTGTCTCTAAACATGAGGACCAAAAAGTGACAGTGCCAATAAAGCAAGCCATCATGAGGCTGAAAAATCAAAATAAATCAGATACATATACGCAAGAGTTTGAATTCTACACTGTAAACTCCAATGTTGAATTTTATGAATTTATTAAGAAAACACACAGTTGTATGCAAAAGTTTGGGTGCTCAGTTCAAGTTACATGTTTTCTACGTGAAATTAAGAATATGTCCTCTACAGAGGACACATTTCTGCACATTATAATGCACAATCACTGTTTATTTGCTTAATTAAACATACTTGGACAAAGGTCTTGTGCAAAACTTACGGCACTTCTTATATTTTGTGTTTTTTTTCCCAGTATTTTAAACTCAGCAAAAACAAATAGAAATTGTGCACTGAAATTTGCAGAAACATGTCATATTTAAGTGTGTCCTTTGTAGAGGATGTATTAACTTATTTTCACTTAGTAAATCAAGAAAACATGTTATTTTACTAGGAGGGTTCAGACTTTTATGTATGACTGTATGTAGTTAAACTGAAGTGAACACATTGATTGTTTCCTTTTGAAGTTCACACAACTAGTAACTTTTGATTTAGTGGAGTTTTGGAGTATTTTTCTTATTCTTTATCATCTCTCCTCAAATAAAGTTCATTTTGAAAGTGAAGTTTAGATACATTGTACATGTTTTGTAATTTTAACCATGAGGGTGTTATATGTTTAAATTTACCAGCTCAGCCTGTATTGCTAGAATAAAAGTAAACAGTTGGTTGTGGCCTCTGAACAGCTTCTGATTTAGATCATTACGTGTACACTAGTGGAGCAGTCCATTAATCTGTGTTCTTTGATACCGGTGTTCCTGTAGTGCTGTCATCAGTCGTATGTCCGTTCGTGACATGAAACTTTTGATGCATTGAGTTTTCACAAAATATTTAAGATATTTTGATTTGAACATCAGTTACCTTACTCATTTTGAAAATTATTCTGAATTGAAGAAGTATGAATTTGAGTGTAATTGTAAAGCTTGTCCTGATAACTTCATCTTATACTAATACACATCTGTGTTTGAAACATTACAGAAACACCCAGAGTTCAGTGGGCTGCGTGGACTCTGCCACTTCCTGCAGTTCATCCCTCAGCCCAGTGAAATCCTGGACTTCTTCAACCCTGTAGCTAATCAGATCATCCAGCTACTGAAGGGTAAAGCCTTCCTGCCCGCCAAGGAGGACAGCGGTGAGTCTTCTTCACTCTAACACTGCACCATCTCCAGGCTTACGTATATTTGTGTTTTTAGCATTTCTCTTGCTGCTGCATGTGCTGGGTCAGCATGTTAATCCTAAAGGGCATCTTCACTCACTAATAACACCTGGACTTTTCAGAGGGCAGAGTGGAGTTCAGGCTACCTTCCCAGGTGGCTGTGTGTCAGGACCCTCTGATCCAGGAGGTGATTGCAGGAGAGGAGCTGTGTAAGCACCTGAACCTGTCCTACTTGCACCCCACGCTGCAGTCGACTCTGTCCCAATCCCTCGTCACAGCTCTGGGCATCCACCGGCTGAGGGCCCCTGAGATCACCACTGTCATCTGCGCCATGGCCAGGAGCCTCGCGCAACATGGAGATCTTCAGTCAGGTAGAACTGCTTGTTGGAGTTTTGGGTCACTTTCCATTTTTGGCAGGTATTTTATTAGTCTTGCATAACTACAATACATATAGATAACAGAATCTTGTAACTTTTGATGCGGGACTGTGGCAAAATCCACCGCAGACAGGTGTGTACCCACGTCTAAAACCTGCCCTCAAGTTCTTCTGGTCTGTGAACTTCTAACATCCAGAGTACAGTTGATAATACAGGCAAAAACAAGCTAGCTAGGGAAATGTTATTCTTAGGTAATGGGGTGTGGCTGTGTTTTTTTCTATTGCAAGGGGTACTGTTTATTTTTACTCCACGTAATGTGTCCTCTTTGCATGTGATACACATCTACATGGTTGATTGAAATTTTTTGGGGGAGCTTTCAGCTGTGATAGCTTCCCTCACATTGACAAGCTTGTTGCCCATTGGACAGTGTCAATGAGCGCAACGTCACCAACTTACTTTGAGCGCTGCTTTCAGAAAATGTTGGATTGGTTTAGAAATTTCACTTTCACAGGTTTTACCTAAATTGTGATATGACAGCTTTTTTTCCAAAATATTGTTAAAGGACTTGTTTTACAAAAAATCAAATTTGCGTGATTTTCCACTTATCCCAAATGCAATCAAACAGCCAAGACATGTTTGGTGTCAGAATTTTACATATGTAGTGTGGAACTTCAGCTGCTAGGTTAACTGTGCTAACAAAGGCTGCAAGTAAATAGTCAGCAAAAACTAGTTCAACAGATACTTTATGTATTTGCTTCAAATTATGTCAATAAGCTACATAAACTTGTTTAGAAAAAAAATTAACATGGCATGGACGCACCATATTTACACGTTTAAGTTAAAATTGGAACTACATTATCATCATATGGAGGACCAGATTTGCCAAATTAAAAAAATAAATAAATTAAAAATAAATGACTTATAAATATAAATGACTAAATTAATATATGAAGTTGAGTTGCAAAGAATAATGATGATGAATCTAAAAATAAATATACATAACAATTAATATATTAATAAATACAAATCTTATATGAATTAATGTGTGCATTTATTTATATGTCTATTTAGTAATTTCCCCTTCTCACTAATTTTTGTATTTATTTTTTTGTTATTTATGTTTCTTTATTAACATTTTTTCTGTTTTTCTATTAATATTTTTTATTAATTTTAACTATTAATTTCTATATTTATTTATTTCTCTGTTTATTTCTGTATTTCCTTGTCCTTATGCTAATAAAGTGGCTGTCAGTCAATGATGTCACAGCGTCTTAATATTCCTATTGGTTGATCAGTGTCAGATTCTGTAGATCGATTGTTCATATCTGGCTCTCTCAGCGGTAACTAAGGACAAGACAGTACAGTAATGGCTTCTTACAGGCTGCAGACAATCAGAGATCTGAGAGTCTCAGCTGATCTGGCTGAAAATGCAGGTCCGGATCATTGACTCTTTCGTTGGAGGCTGTGGAGGACAGTTTGCTCCATTTAGCTGATCTGCTGATACAGAGGTCGATCTGTAGTGTTCAGAACTTTGGAGGAGGTGGTCCATCGTCTTTTTCTGTAAAATTCAGATCACCCAGACATTTGGACGCCCTTCTCACACACTGCCTGTGGAAGCCATCGAAAGTTATTTATCTGCAGGTTTGTCTGTCCGTGACACTGCAGCTCTTTATGGAGTGAAAGAACAGTTTTATCAGCTCTTCTCCTCCTGGGCTTTATTGCTAAGCCTGAACGTGAAAAACACGCCCCCCATTATCATATGAACAACAAAATACAGAAAAATATAAATGAATTAATGAAAAAATAAATAAATAAATGAATATATGCATCAATGAATGAAGCTAACAATTGTTAGAAATATAGATATGGAAAAAATATAAAAATGGCATTAATAAAACAAAATAAATAATACAGAAATAAATAAATTGAGAAATATATAACCGCAGAAAAAGGAAATATGTGTATAATTACAATCACAATAAGCAATATATACATTATTTAGGTTTTTTATTTATTGATTAATTTACTGAGCCTTTTATTTTTTAATTGTATTTATTCTTCAATTTGGCAAATCTGATCCTCCATATCATCAATGTAACATCTTGCTTTCTGGTACTTTTTTGCCTTCAAACTCTAGGAGGATGTCGTGCAGGAGTGTGTTGTAAAACGTCACTATGCAAGTACATAGTGTTAGCACTGGAAAACGCTTCTCTTTTCTCCAAATTTACATGGAGAAAATTATGTAAATTATATTTTTTGCTATTCCCTTAAAAGCCCATAGTGAAAGCTTTTGGCCCAAAGCTGTTTCAAACAAGCTAAAGGTCTGGGTTTGACATTATTAGCAATTAGTAATTGCTAATTAGTTAGAATAAAAGGTCCAATAAAAGGCCATTGTAGGTTAAAGTATATTCCTATTCATCATGTATTTTCCTAGATAAAAAGGTATTTTGTGAGAAAACCTAAAAACAATCAAAGATTTTTTGTCTTTGTTAATTTATGTTGCAACAACAGTATTGAGAAATCATGTTCTTTATAGAGAAGAGTAGGTTAAATGGCAGAAATGGCCACTTTTTGTGTTTGTGTTGAAAGGTTTATATTAGACAAAGACAGACTGCTCATTTGCATGAAAAACATCTTGAAAAGCTAGGTGTCAAACTTGATGGGCAGTGTATGTTTGTAATTTAAATGTACTCCCACAGTGTTGCATGAGTGGGTGATTATTACAGGACTGTGACTCATGAGGGTTTTATTCAGCCCTCACCGCGCCTTCATCATTAGATCACTCTCTTTTCTTTTCCAGACTCTGGCCTGAAGAAACTGGCCAAGCTGCTGGCGTGTAATTTCCGTGCTCTGGAATTGGGTTATGGGGAGGTGGATGATCTGTTGCAGACCCTTAGAGATGTTCCTATGGTCCCTCTGGCAGACGGTCGTGTGGTGGCACTCAGTGCAGAGGGTGTGTTCTTTCCTCTCAGTGACAAGAAGAAGACTTACACAGGTATGATAAAACATTCTCTAAGACACATTTTCACTCAGCTCAGGCTTCCTCATTTACATCAGTAGTTCCTGCAGGGTGTGGAAGTCAGAAGGGCTGCTTTGTTTCCTGTCTGGCTTTACTGTCGTCCTTTCAGTCAGACAGCCTCTGTCTGGCCCGTCTGCAGAGAGAGACGCTTCCTCCTCATTTCGAGCACCTCTCCTGAATAAATGCAGTGAGGCACTGGGGGCACTAGTAGTGCAAAACACCACCTGCGTCATTGCTTTCACTGAATTGCAGGAGAACAGTTTTTTTTTAATGGAACATAAGCCATGAATAAAGCATTCATCTGCTCTTTGAAAGGTTTAGTGCTACATATTTGTACATGCTTCAACTTCAGCACCATCAGAATCAAGATTTTTCTATATTCAGTAAGCACAAGATGTGTAAGAATGTACAATTGTGTCAACGTGAATTAAATTCAACAGGGAAGTATTTAGCTTTCAGTTGTTCAAAGAAATCTGCATTTTTGCCTCAAAAGTTCAATCTTAAAAGTTGGTTACATTTTCTCCTTCTCACAATCCAAGTAAACCAAACACATTGATATGGGACCCTGGGGTAACGTGGGGAAGGAGAACGGCAGAGGCAGGTGTGGAGACGCAGTGTACTGTTTACTTAATAACATAAATCAAAGCAGTCAAACATGAGGTTTGAGCCTTTCGCTCCCTGCAGACATAAAGACTGTCAGCTTTCAGTCCCTTCCGAATTGACTTGCCTCTGTGCCTTGTGGCTCCTCCTCTCTCTGGTCTTTTGACCCCTACTGAGTGAAAAAGAAGCGTATTAGTAGGCACAGAGACAACTACACACAGGTGGATGTCAAGACTAATCAGTCCACTGTCCCACTGAAATCAACTCTACGCCCCACAGACGGCGCTTGACTACGGCCCCGCTGGCACAGTTGAGGTCTGGACTCTGGGGTGGTCAGTCCATTGTTCTGAGAGCACCAGCCGCTTCTTTGTTTGATTTACAAATTTTCTTCTTTTTTTCTTTTTACTTCTTTTTCTTTATTGCGTTTTCTCGGTAACAGCTTCCCAACATGTACACATTGTTCCAGACTCATAGTGTTGAGTTGTCTTCTCACAGTGGATGGATGGACAGAAACACAGATATTTTCAGCTCCAAAGCAAAAGAGGAGCTTTTTTTTCTCCTTTCTCTCAGAGATGAAAGCTTGAAATATTGTTTAGTGACAGTTTTGGTACTTAATAGCTGTTTTGACTGGAAATAAAAAAAGAAAAAAAAGGCTAATTTTTAAAAAACGTCTAAGACTTTTTCAGATTGTTATGTATAGTTAATTTGTTTATAATACATTAACATGAAAAATTATTAATGCTACAAATTTTAGTTTGACTCTTTGAACCATTGGTAGGTTTACCCCTAAACCAGCTGCTGGCTCACTGTATGTTGCTGTGACTAACTCTGTGACTGTAGCCCTCTTGTTTAAATATAGATTTAAAATGGCAAGTGTCATTGATGACTTGCTTGATAAAAAGTTATTTCCAGCTACTTCACTGCCGCAAATTGGTGTATTACTAAAGTACAATGCAGCAGTCTACACTGGACATCATTCTTGCAGAGGAGTAATGAATTAAAAAAATGAGCAGCAAACTAACAAAAGCAAAAGCAAAGTGGAAAGCTGTAGTTCCCATAGGGTTCGCTGAATGAGAACGAGAGGAATGAAGGAGCTACAAATACAGCAACAAACATACAATGAGTGTATAGTGTTACGTTATAAATATCAAAGCTACATATGTGCGTCAACTTAAAGGAATTTCTCTTGGTACAGGTAGTTTTATAAAATTTAATTTATAATTGAATTAATTTAGATACATAAAATACTTAATATACATGTATATTCATACTGAAGTTATAAAGTACATACATACAGTATATATGGCATGTCTGTTATGCAGAAGGGAGGAGAGAATGCTCACGTTTGCTCGATACATGTGTATTAACTTATGCACCTGCTTGCAGAATGAGTTTGGTTCTCATATCTGTGAAATAAGCCACGAGAGACTGTGCTGGTGCGAAAAAACCAAAGTAGGTTCTATAGAAGAACGCTAGCCCTGCGTGTCGGGAGAAGCTGGGGAGCTTGGCTTGAAGCGGAGGTCGGATGAATTAAACATCAGCGTTGGGGTCTAAAAAGATCAGACAAGCGCCAGAGGAAGTGGGTCATAGTCACTCATGTGCACTAAAAAACATGCACGCTCACTAGGGATTGGAATGGTCATTGGAATACATAGATTTGCAAGCTTGTAATAGTATTTGCCAGGTATTTAAGAAAAAACAAGTGTTTTTTGAAATAAAAAATTAAACAAATCATGTATAATACTGTAATTTTAAGTACATTTTATACATGAGATGTTGGGACCCAAGCAGCTAATGTTTCCTCTCATGATAAGTGCAGTGGCAGCAAACCTGTGTATCGTCACTGTCAGGAGATCTTCATAACTACAATTTTAAAACAACCCTTATAAAAAGTTGATGAATGATTTTAAATTAGTTTTTTAAATATTTTTTTTATTAGGTGATGAACACCTTACAAAGAACTAATGCAATTAAATAGCATGAATAAACAGGGCAGCAGTGACCTGTTGCTCGCAAAATAGTGAGCCCACATTCATCTATACTTTTAAAGTTCAGATCTTGCTGGTTACTCATCTTGCCTTGCTTCTACATAAATCAGCATTATGCTGCCAGCTTCATCAGATATCAGATATTCACCATATATAACAGCTCACTATTGCCCTTTTTATTTATGTGTCATACATATTGCACACATTGCTTCTTAATGATTTTTAAACCATTTGTAAACCCTTTATAAGGTTAGTCTTATTGTAAAGTGCTGCCTTTTTCTTTTTTTAGTGCCATTTGAGAATAGCAGATGCCCTGTGCATTGTGTGAACATTTCATGATGAATAGGCTAATAAAAATGGGCAAAAATGACTCAGATTTGTTGCGCTAACATGCCTCAAAGTTAAGAACATTTATTTATTCTCCTATTAAGTTTCTATTTCAGAGATACATGATTTCGTTACAACAGCGATATAGATATATTTAACAAAAAGAAGAAAAATTTGAACAGCATAAGTTGTACCTCATTCGAGAGATTTGTAAGCTGTTCAAAAACACAAATATTAAAATAGACAAAATGGTTAAAACTCTCATGTCAACACTCACACCTCTCTGTTTGCTCTGCCCTGCTGCAGGTCTGGAAGCTCTGTATAAAGATTTGAGCATTGTGGAGCCGCGGCTGCTGTCCTGTCTGGATGAACTGGGGAACTCACAGGTGCGCGAGCTGCTCCGCCGACTGCAGGTGCATGAACTGGAGCCGCAGCAGGTGCTGCAGCAGCACATCTACCCCGCCCTGAAGAGCACAGCCTGGAAGGTCAGAACACATCCTGGACATTCTGTAGTTGTCCTCATGTTGAAAGATGTTGCAGAAGCAGAAAGTACGGTTCTCATTCTCATCCTGAGTGATTTTCAGAAAATACTGAGTTGGACTGTCAGTGGTTCCATACTTTCATTGCTCAAACTCATTACTACATAACCTGCATGTTAGTTTAATAGTTGTTATTTTTATATATTTTATATATAATTTCTTTATATTACCGATAACGGTTCTTTTTAAAGGCCTTTGCTGATGAAATGTGTTGTAGTTTAGGCTGCAGTTTGACTTGAAAAAAGATGAAGCTTGCAAATACTAAATAAAGAATCCAATATCAACACTCTTAAAAAGATATGTGCCAAATAGTGATGCCATGTAGGAACCATGTGTTTCCCTTTAAGAGCCTTTCGGCGGACGGTCCTTTAGAGAACCATTTTTGAAAATAAGATGTGTGAGTGTGAAGAACCTTTTAAAAAGTACAAGGAACCTAGGAAGGGTTTTAGGAAGAACATTTGTATTGGTATAGAACCTTTATATTATGTGAAGGTTCTTCACACTCACAAATCACTTTTCAAACAGGGAACCAAAAGCACTCTTTCTATGGCATCAGCCACAGAACCTTAATATTTAATAGAGAACATAAAGAACAAATACTTAAGTATTTAAATTATTTTGGCCAGACATACAGATAATAATTACAGCTCTCTTTTGTTTCTCAATACAAACCTGTCCAAATGCTAAAGAAATCAATTAATTAAATAAACAATTTAAACATCGCCTCATTCAACATGTTCTGAAAAAATACAGGATAGTCTAACATTCATGACACTGTATCTCAAAACAAATAGAAATTTAGGTCATATGTTATTTTGATGGTTTCTAGATGCATAAGGTCACATACGGGAATATGCAAAGGTTTTGGCATCCCTTGTTAAATAAGGAAAATAAACTTTCTACAGAGAACACACTTCTGCATGTTTATATGCACAGTTACTGTGCTCAGACATAAAATATGGTCTGTGCAAAGATTATCGCACATTTTATATTTTGTTTTATTTTTTTTCTATTATGTTTACTAAGCAAAAAAAGAAATTTACTAAAAATTTCAGAAAAAATGCATATTTGAGTGTCTTCTCTGTAAAGGACGTGTCAACTTATTTTCACTCAGAAAATCAAGAAAACATGTAATTTCACTTCTGCATTTCACTGCGAAGAACTTTTCATCTGTGTGTTTCAGATATGCTAATGATTTACAGGATTGAAAGAGTATTGAATCATTTACCTCATTGCAGTATCGATCAAGTGTATACTGAATAATAAGCCTTAGGATTAATAACTGATCACTAAATCTACAGTTTAAGGGGTTAAACTTTATTCACCCTCACAAGTCAGGATGCAGTTGTAAAGCTGCAGTACATTAACATCATCTGACCTTACAGCTATCTGAATTCCTGCTGCGCAATTCTCTCCCTCTACAGGCAAAGTCAAAGGACATCACTGTCAGCTACCTGGTGTTTATCAAACAGCACTCCCAAGAGCAGGAGTACAGGGCACTGAGAACCACCATCCCCGTCCTGACCAACAAGGGCTTCCTCTGCCCTTCCCACAGCAAAGTCCAGTTCTCTAAAGAGTACGGCAACATCGACCTACCCACCAAACTGCCTGGTAAACACCCTCCTTTTGAGCCAGTGCTTGCATGTGAAACACAGAAACTCCTACTCAGTTACATATGATCCTCTACATGATGGAACGGACTATGACTATATCCTCAACCGTCAGTATAAATAGCAACATAAATTGTCCTGCTTTCTGATTCACTGTTCACCTCTCCCTTTGCTATTACGTACTACTTGTCTCTGGATGAAGCTTTTTAGATATGTCTGGCTAAAGTGTGGGTGGGTCCATCTCGCTGGGAAAAAATAAACATGACAAGAGCTTTTTAGAACCAAGGTTGAGTCTTTACCAAGAGAACTGCTGGCCTGAAATAGCGGCAGCTCTTGAGCCCAGGGCAAATCAGGAATGAGTATGCAGTGCTTGTGGCCTTTGTGCGTTGTCTGCGTTCATCCTGTCCCATATAATTGATTACTGATGGTCTTCTTATTGGGCCTAAATGTTAGGGGGAGTGGCCCGTCCATCGAAGCACAGGCATTTCCCCTTGTAGGAGCCTAACAAAGGCATGAAATTATGGGGAGCGCTTAGAGTTATGTAATAACTGCGTGTGTATGTGGGATGGAAAATGTGTTAGCATGCTTGACCTAGCGCACTAGCCTTGACCTGGCTGGTACTGGCCAGTGTTCTAGACACTGCCCATTGTGCTTGTGCTCCTCTTGTCCACCTGTCTTTTTTTCTGCTTCCGATCTTCCATCACTTTTGTTATTGTCTTCCTCATAAGTGAAATGCTATTGTGTAGATATATTGTTTTGCAGCAGCACAGTGACTTGAAACTTACCGGTAATGTAACTGTGGAGTTTATTAGAGCATATTGTGATGTAATTTATCATAATAAGTACTTGTAATGCTTCTTTTATATATATTGTCATATTGCCCAGCCCTCATTCCACCAGTTTTTTCAGAAGTTGTACTCGATTGGTGAGATGTAAATAAAGTCATTCAGTGTGGTCTGATGTGAAATGGTTCACTGTAGATATTTACCAACTCAGATTTCTTTACAGTGGTGGTGATTGGATGGCTACAGCTCAAATATAGCCATTTTCTCACTGTACAAAAAGACCAGTGAACCTACACGTCTTCTGTGTTTTAAATGTAATGTTGGTAATAGTTAAATAGTAAATCCAGAAAAAAAAGTTTTCTTTCGCCTTATAATACCCTGCATGTACTCCTCCGCCAAAAATGTTGTAAACCATAATTTATCTCAAGACTAGTGTTAAGTAAGGCATCCTGCAGCATAATTGTAACCATTTCATCTAATAATGTCTGTGTAGCTTTTAAAAGCATTCACAGCATTGTGATTGGTTAGAGGGCTCATTTGCACTCTACTGAGATATCAGTAATGCAAAATACGATACCGCGATTGCAATTAACAAACGACTGACTTCAGCCCTAGTTTGTGCTAAAAGTACTGTGCTGCATTTGAATCCTGATTACCATATGCTAATGCTAGTAATCAAAATGCTACAGAAGCACAGACTTTTTTCTTATTTTTTGTTATCTTCCTCTGTCTCGTCCAGGGGTAGACTGGGTGCTGCTGGACCCGTGCTACCTGCGGGCTGATGGAGACGTGCCTGGTTGGAGGGAGCTGTTCAGTGAGCTGGGGGTGAGGGACCTACTCATCTTCAGGAAGGAGCAACGTACTCTCACAGCCACAGAGCTGGTAAGAGAACGCTGCAGCTCAGCCGGGAGGCGCCAGAGGTCCAGCAAGTTTAGAATGCAGAGGCAGCGTGTCCTGCGTGTTTGTGTGAGTGAGAGAGCAGGGCTGGTCAAGCAGATCCTCGCGTGTCAGTAAGAGTTCTGAATGGGCCAAAGCCTAATGAAGCATGCCAGCATTCACTTTTGTCTCTCTGACACTTTACTGCTCTGAGAGCAAATGAGTGAGGGTGGGGGAAGTGAAGACCCCTCTTTAGAGGACAGTGTGTGAACACTAATCACGTCAGAGACAGTGACCAATCAGAGCACTTCCTGCATTAGCCATTAACCCTTAGAATTGTAGTTATTATTGTCTTTTTTCTTTTTTTGTCTTTTTTTGCATTATTACAACTTAATCCAGTATACTTTGGCCACACCTCCACCACTTTTTTTACCCTTATTTGAATTTCAGTTCATTCACAACAGTGAAAGCAGACAGAACCACAGACATTTTTTTTTGATGAAAATAGTTACAAAACAGCAATGAATGGTATAGCAAAAAGCTGTATATCAAGTATTAAACAATGGAATTGTTGTTAGGAACTGGACATTGTGACCATGATGGGGAAAATTGTCAAATTGTATATATTTTATGTATTGTTTTGTGACAGGACAAGAGACATTAGCTTTCAATACATTGTAGAAAGTGCAGCCAAGTGTCCTTAAATGATTTAGTGTTATTTTTTAAATTTGCTGTTAGTCTTTCCGGACCAGAGTAATGTGTGAAGTACTTGAGCCTGTGTTTTATGTTGATTTAGGTTCTGTCTTTCTAGTTCAGTAATATAATATTAATGGCAATGGTGAGTGATATTAAACTGCCGATGTCGTGGACAAACTGATTTTCTCATTTTTTAAATAGTTTGATGTACATATACAAACACTGTTAAAGACTCTAAATGTACTGTTAACTCTTTAGTTCAGGCAGTCCATATATAAAAAATAAGCTGCAAAACCAGCCAATCAGAACAGAGTTCCTTTACATGTATCAGTCTTAGAGGCAGTCACTAAACAGTCAGTTTAATTCTAAGGGATAGAGAGAAGTTGGAAATGGTCATGTAAAAATGTATTATATATTTTAGGTAAAACTTTATAAGTGGATCTCTGGGGAAACAATAAAATGCATTAAAGACATAGGATGTGGGCCTTTTAATATAAAGGGAAACAGGTTATTGACATTTCACTTTATATGTGCATATACACACATATATATATATATATATATATATATATATATATATATATATATATATATATATATACGTAAGTATGTGTGTATATATGTGTATGTATAACACTGGACACACAGCGGTAACTTTTCAGATATTCACAATATCTCCTCTTCTCTTCTTCCAGTGTGCTACAAGTGAGATATAATTAAATAAAACATATCAAGAGACATTTCAAAACCTATATATCATGGAGGACCTAAGAGGATTAAAAGCACTTTTCTTCATTTAAAAGGCTGCAATGACATTTACAGTGATAGCGTCCAGCGGCCTTGGTGTTAAATCTGCTCACATAAATACTTGAAATATGAAATGTATGGCTGTGAGTCATTTCACCCAAGTAAACCACCAAAGGACAGCACATGCAGTTCTGAGCAATTGCAGCCAGAACAGTGACTAGTTAAACTGAGAGCACTGCCAATCCAGGGCTCAAATACAGCATTAACTGTGTCAGACAATGACCACACACGTAATCCGGTCGGTCATTACTGCCCACTGCGTGCAGCTCATTTAGTCTCAGTGTGCGTTTTGTGTTACCAAATGAATGACCTAGTGTTCCAAAGCCAGCAGTTGTGTTCATGGTCTGTTATGGTTTCAGTTTGAAGGGGACAAAAGAGTAGAAATGCTGGCTGAAATGATATTTTTCAGATATGCTGGAATTGTAGTACTTGTTGGTTTTGACCTACATTTCTGTGGCGTGTTTATCAGGCTGCTTTTCCCTGTTAGAAGAGCTTTGAGAGAGGCTGTTTTCTGCACTCCTCTTTAATGCTACTCAGCGCACAATCACTGCTTGCAGTGAGGAGCTCATACAGTGCAGTAGCTGGATTTAAGACTGCTTTGGCACCTTAATCCCACTGCTACCGATCCCCTATCACGCTTTATCCCACAACCATGCCAGCGCTGCTGGATTTAACTGGAGCTGCAGTCTAGTAATCATTGCTAATAGTGTTTTTTATAGCATTTTGCTGTTCTTAAGACTCTAGAGTGAAGCTGAAGCAATACTGGGTCAGCATTAATTCTCAGTTGTAATGGCAATAACAAAAGAAAGTGCTAGAGGTAATAGAGAAAATAAAGAACCCGATCCAGTCCAGTGTTACCAATCTATCCTGAAATATCACACATTCTCATTGTGTGTTGAGTACATGTAGTTCTTCCTGTAAGGTAGTGGTGTGTTTGAGTAGTTTGAGTGTGATATCCTACTTTTAGTTGTTCATCTTAAAGGGGAATTCCACCAATTATTCAGAATTTCTGCGTAGTTAAGTGGTTCAGATGTAAACTAGTCCGTTAGAGTGATTTGATATGAAATGCTCCGTTCTAGGGAAACTTACCCTACATTCATGATGAAGAGGTACATGCAGGGATATACTACTATTTTTCCATCATAAACATTGCATATAAGCACTCAGTTGGTTTGTGTAGGTTCACTGGTGGTTTTTGTAGGGGTTAAGGGGTTAAATGATACAGTGATATGGTTCACTAATGATTGTTCATTTGCCAATTTCCATTTATCATTTTATATTATCCTCTCTCTCTCTCTCTCTCTCCCTCTCTCTCTCTCTCTCTCTCTCTCTCAGTCATCTAGCCCGTGGGCTGCGGAGGGCGAGCTGTGGCCTAAGCCTGCAGATGGAGTTTATGTCATTGAGGATCAGCAGTGTGAGGAGTTCCACTCTCTTGCCACGGCAGATCAGCTACCCGCCCACATCAAACTCCAGCAGAGGCAAACTCTGATCAACCTCCTGGAGCACAACTGGGACACTGGGTAACATCCACATTCTCCTGCAAAGCATCACCCTGTTCACTCTTGTTCACCTCAGATCTGTTGAACAGAGCTCTTCATCTTTATTCAAATGTTAACTACTGCTTTAAGAAACCAGTCCTTATTTATTGATTTATTTATTTCATGCAAACTAGGGGTGGAAATCTCTAGGCACCTCACGATTCGATTCGATTACGATTCAGAGGGCTGCGATGCAATTATAAAACGATTATCGATGCATCTTTTTTTTCTATATAGCATTTATATTTTCTCACTGTGTGAGTTCAGATTTCAAGTTTATTTGTCATTTGCACAACATATCAGGACATTTATGCATTGAAATGCTTGTGGTGAGGCTCAGCTAATCACTCTATAGAAAGTAAATAAGTAAAAATAAAAATACAAGAAAAACCAACTGAAATATATTAAATCTACACAAAATATACACAGAATATACATACAATATACATTTTAAAGTGACTCAGTGACTCGGTGTTGTTATTTAAAGTGACTTGGTATTTTTAAAGCAAAGTATTTGTAATGATCCATAATGAATTTACTTCCAATATCTTTTATTAATAAATCAAATGGAAGTGATGTGGCAAGTGAACTAGAAGGCTCTCATTCAGTGCTCTTGTTTGGAGCACGAGAAGCTGCTGCTACTCATCTGCGATAAAATGCGCAGTTATGGTGAAATAAGATCCTGTGGTGATGGATGTCCACGCAGCACGTTACAGCTATTCTACCCGTTTTCTTTAGTGATTTTATAACTTCGGTTTTGGTCTCGTTGTAGAGACGGGGGGGTCGCTGTGTCAGTAGATGGGACGTGTGCAACATAGCGCGAAAGCCGTTTCGCAACGACCGAGGACCGACGTGCAGACTGCAGGTCACATAGCAGCGATGCGTTATTCGCATTTATAAGCAGCGCAGTTGGTTTCCTGGTACGTTAAATCTGCAACGAGAGACTGTCAAACAGTAAAAAGTGGCAAAGCTGAAGTCGCTTCTCTTTCGAATTCTCCCGTTCCACCTTAAATGGTGCCGCATTTACACTCTGGCCTCAGTTAGAATTTAAGGTGGAACGGGACAATTCGAACAAGAAGCTGGAGAATGAGAAGCGACTTCAGCCTCGTAAAACAGTCGAACGCTGAGAGACATTTAACTGATCAACTTCTGAGGAAAAGTTTTCTGGCGGAGATGGGAGGAAAGCGGCTATAGCTAAAGTTTAAAGTAGAGTAGAGTAAATCTGCATTTTCCTTTATATTGTTTAGTCTATACTAGGACATTATCACATACTGAGACATACTGGACATTAAATGTTGTGCCTCCCAAGGTGGTTTGATTTTTGTTGAAAGGACAAAATGGCTCTTCTTAACATTTGGGCTGTGACTCCTGACCTAACCTGGCTTTTAATACAGAGGGAGCCGGTCGGATTTCTCGATCATCCAGTAGTGTTTTTGTTATGTGCCGCCACAGACTGTCCGGGCGCTGCACTTACCCACTTCCAAATTCCGCCTTTTGCGTTCCGTCCACATTACATTATAAATTAAATATTTAGAAAATCGATTTTTGATATTTGTGAATCGTTTCAGAATCGTTCACGTCCACATCGCGATGCATCTAAGAATCGATTTTCCCGCACCCCTAATGCAAACCATAGCCAAACAGCAGTACTCCCACAGGTGAACATAACTGAACTTGTAAAAATGTTGGGTGATGTGATGTCCTACTTTAACACTGTTGTGCCTGAGATAGATTAAATTGTTCTAGAAATAAGGCTGCACTGGTGAATGTGCTCAGCGCGGCAGGCAGATAGCACGCTTGTACAAAAAGGTGCATATGTTAAGGACATTCACAGACCACAGTGTCAGGACCTCGTCCACCTGTGTACAGATATTTTTAAAAGCATTGTTTTTCCAATCATTTTCAAAAAAGTCTTTGTCCACACCTGCAGTGTTTTTGAAAATCTCTATGTCCACACGAAAATGCAAAAATTACTCGAAAACTCCATAAAATATGACGTCATTCACCTCAAAAAGTACGTGGTGAGCACACTGCGAAAATATATAGAGGCTGCTGCAAAGCAAATACAAAGATCTTAAACACGTTGTACCACCATGTTAATGATACAGTAGCGTTGCAGGCTGTCTGACCTCCGTAATTTGATAATTTACATAGATTCAAAGTCTGATTTTTAAAACCTACCTCTTGTCATTGGGTTTTTTATGTTGCCATAGCTACACCACCATATCTGAAACGTCCACGCAGTCTTGATCAGACAGAGCAGCCGAGTTTTTCTTGCTTTTCATCCAATTTGAATTATAGAGTTAGTATTTATTTTGAATCTGACATGTATGTTTAGAATCATTTTGGTATTTTTAGTATTTGCTGTCACAGTGACAGCTATGAGAACAGAGCACAGTACGTTCTGACGCCTCCACCTTGTGGTTTAATGAAAAAGGAAAACCAAATTCAATTATAAACATGTCAGCATGCAGAAGCCGTCAGTCATTTTTTAGACAGAGTTCTGCTTGCTCAATAAATGAAAACACCCACATACATGCGCAAGTTGTGATGTAATGTCAGCATTTTCAAAAAGCTGTGTTTTGCCCATCCACACCAAAACCTCCACCCTGCAGAGCATTTTCAGAAACCTCCTTTTTCAGTAAACAAAAATGCAGTTTTCATATGGAAAGGAGGCCAAAACACAGAGAAAAAAAAATATGTTTTCAGAAATATCTGGATATGTATGGATGACGCCTTAGACGCCAGACAAAACAGCGTCAGATCATTGGAAAAACATGGTTAAAAGCATATCTTAGCTCTCATATATCAGGCAAAACGAGCTTTATGCTGCATTCATTAAAGCCGTTCCTTGTCTCATAGCGGTGTCTGACTGACAGCGGCATGTAGCCTTGTGAACATTGGTAGGCCGACTGCGTTACTGCCGAAAATGGATGATTTTCAGAGGAGATATACGGTATAGAGTGTTTATTTAAGGTGGAAAAGGGCAGGAGGATGCTCTGTACTCTTTTTTTTTTGTTGTGTAATACTGGGTTCATCTGTAATTACACAATGTGACGTTTAGCATTCATGGCTCCCAAAAAAATAAACATCTGGTTTATTTCATTGCTGCAGTCGGCTGCAAAAGTTGGAAAATGTAATTCTTGACTGAGTGTTCTGCTTACTGCTGCAGTCAGTGGCTCATTTGCTGCTGGCGGTCATCACACATTTTCCGTTCTGTTGAAAACAATAGAATATCTGGTTTACCATTGTCCATCTACAACCAAGGTGTGAATGCAGCATTAGGGTAATTGACTTAGGATAAGATGGCATCAGGCTAAGTTAAGTGATCACAAACTGTAAACGGTAAAGTTTGTGTGACATTGGCAATTCTGTCCTTTTTCACTGGACTAATTATAGTTTTGTGGTCAAATTAAAAAACGTCATACTACAACCACAACTTTTACATGACTGCCCTTTTATTATGTTCTTTATTTTATTTCAGAATATTTTAGTTTACTTCAGAAAGATTAAGCCCCAACTCTAAGTCAACAGGTTCACTTCTGACTTTTATCCATTTGTTTGTGAGCAAATGACAACTACGTGGCAAAAATGTAATGTATGGTGTTTTGTTTCTGCACAGCAATAGTTTTTCATCAAATTTTAATCGTGGTATAATATCACCACTTGTGTGAAATAATCGATAAAAAATTGCATGTTTTGCTTTCCCCTAGCGATAACACTGAGTTCTAAGGGCTGAATGGTCATGGTTCCTCTCTATGTGTGGACGTACGAGTCCTGCTGTCTGCCTGCTAGATGCCTTAATCCTCACAATCCGTGGTTGATTGCGAAGCAAATCCATTTGTCTTGTCGGCAATCTGTTGATTGAGTGCTGTATCTGCTCCCATTCCTGTGCTCTCCAGTCCACATTCCTCACACTACTGGCCTAGTTTGAAATGTCCTCTATCCCCCTGCTGGTGGCTAAGAGTCTCTCTCTTAGAAGTCCGTGTTAAACAGTTGGCTGGACAGTAATGGGGCCATTGTCAGTGTATTATCCCCTCTGATCTCTAAGCTTAGTTTGAAGAGAACTATTGCACTGCATTGTTTGGGTTACTTTCAGGCTGGAAAACAATGTGAAGCTCAGTGTGGATTTGTGCAATCTATTTAATGTATCCTTGTTTTTAAGTTTACTTTCAGCTGGCCAAATTTGGCCAGACAGCATTGTGACCGAACTGAAACTGGAGACACAGGTCCTATTCTCGGAAACTGCGATCAGCATAGTGTTGACCCTTGAAGAGAAAGCACACGCCACAACACATTGCTGTTGTAAAAGCACAGCTGTATTACGGCTTCCTTCAGCTGCTTTGTGCACGTTTATTGTGCTTATTCCACTCCTGCAGTCTTTCATAATGGCCCTCATTAATGACCAGCAGCAAAGACAGTTCTGGCAACTTTTGCTGGCTTTTGTTGACCTTTTGAAATGTGCATTTTAGCGTCGCTCTCAGCTAGCACTTCACCCCCTCGTCCTGTCCCTGCTCTAGAAAATGACTCATCTAGCAGCCAAACCAGGACAGACACAGCACTCGCTATCCTCTTCCACGCACGCACTTTTACATGGGAATTTTACGCTAATTAAACGGGAAGGGGTTAAATGTGAACACGAGCTGGAGTCAAAATCCCAGTAAGACTGATGCAGCAATTTATCTGCGTTAGATCTAGTACAGTTCCAGCAAAATTATGAAGAGGACTCGTGTGAACAGAAACCGATACATTACTGGAAAAGTTAAGTAATGCTTGAGTACTCAGTTAGCTATTTGAAGTATTTAAACGCTGAAATCACTGTTCTGATGTTCATTATGTTTCATCACAGCAAGACAGAAAATATACAGGCTAACTGTTCAGTGAAACGCAGCATTTTTTCTTGTATTTGTGAGTAGTATGTAATGTTGTCAGGTTGTTTAATGGAGCTGTGAAAGTAACAGAGCACAGAGCGAATTTCTGACCTATTAAAGAACACAAGGAATATGCATGTGTGTTATTTGGGCCACTGCAGGGTGAAACCAAACAAACCTAATTAAAAAGATCTGATGTAACAAAAACACAAACTCTACAAATGGAAGAGGTGGGAAACAGCCTTAGAAATGAAGGAACTGTTGGTCACATCCTGTTTAACAGGATGCTGGTAAAATACAGTTGAAGAGCTGGCTGCACGTGCAAATGATACAAAGCCTAAACATTAGCAGTAAAGTGGTAGCTGGTAATGTACCAGGTTCTGAATGTGAAAAGGGTTGTTGTTTGCTCCTTTAATCTTTTTGACACATCTTAGGTCCCCCATGGCATATACAACTGGAACCACCTCTTCTTACATTTTGAGAAATTCTGATTCTTAATTTTTTATTTGTACTACATTCTTTTTTGTAAGTAGAGCACTCACATTATTGGTTAATTGTGGTTTTGAATTTGATCAGAAATATATTAGTTGAGTGTACAGTCTTGATTTGCAGAAAGAAGAATCAAACTTTACCTTTTTGTCATGTTTTTGTTGTTGTTTGACATCAAAACGAGGAAAAACCCAAACCTGTCAATACAGAATGTAATTCAAATGTAATTGTAATTCATTACATAAATGTTTAATTAATTATGGAACTATGTACTTCATTTAAATAATTAAGTACTTTTTCAAATATATAATTATTAATGCAGAATTTATATTAACAAAGCTTGAAATGAACATCTAGTTCATTAAATGACTGCCTATGTAATTAATAAGGTAATTACATGTAAATAATCATGTAATGTAAATTAAATGTGTAGCAAAGCTGCAATAATAACTACTAAAGGTTAAACATTTAAAAATAAAAATATTTGAAAGGGGCAAACCTAAGGAAACCAGGAATTTCCAAAACTGGTGTTTATAAAGTTATTAAAAAGATTAAGAGAAAATGGGACTCTTAACAACTATGCAAGACCCTGTAGACCACCAAAACTTTCCCCATCAGATAAACAGTACTTTTGTATAGTGTTTTTTCCTGATGCTGAAAAATTAATAACCTGTACTTAATGGCTGTTTTGACTGTAAATAAAGGGTGGTCTCTGACTTTTGTACAGTATTGTATGTTGGCTTAGATATCCAGTTACTCAATAGTCATGCAAGCATTTTCTGTGTTTCAGAGAGAAGTACGCTCAGTATCTCCGGGCTCAGGTGCTGGACAGTCAGGGCCGATCCATAAGAGACGCCAAATCCTCCTTCTATCACTTCTTGACCCAGCTGGCCTGGGTGCCTGCGTACAGGCCTGTGCTGGAGGGGGGGCGCACTGTGGACTACTTGTGCCCAAACACTGTGTATCTCTTTTCTGCTAGTGTGCACAGCCTCCTGGGAGCTCACATCCATTATATCGATTTAACTCCCAGTGAATTCTCCAGAGCCATAGGTAAGCAGGTGGCACCAGCAAGACTGTCAACACATCTTTCTTGCCTTTGAGTGATGAAAGGATTTGATTGGAAGCATTTTCAGTGTCACAGACTTGTTTTTTCTGTATATGATCTTCACTACCAGTGAAAAGTGGACACACCTACTTATTTTTCTTACTTTTACTGTTTTCCTCATTTTTAAATAATAGTCAATACATTAAGACTATGAAAGAACATGTGAGTTTATGCAGAAACCCCAAAGAACAACCAAAATCTAAATTATATTTTTATAGTCATATTTATAGTTTAGCCACCTTTGCAACTTTTTTAAAAGTGTTAAAGAGCTTCTCACGTACACCATTTAAAAGTTTGGAATCTCTTGTTATATTAATAATTTATTTTGAATAAACTTATATAATGTTGATGTAAAATGTTTGAACTAGAGACCAGTGGGTATTTTTTTATATTTTATCCAGTATTTAAAGGATTTTTTAAGTTAAGCACTGTAAATTCTATACTGACTATTTATTTACAATCATTTTCATTTTCCAGTTTTATCATTTATTATTTATTTATTTTTTCCTCTCAAGATTTGATTACTTTTCAAATGTGAGGAATTAAGGTTGTTAAAGTTATAACTGCATTATTGATGTTACCTGTCTTTCTCAGTCATTTCAGAATCCTCTGCAGCTCCATGCATCTGGACACATTTAACATACGCTGTTAAAAATATTGTCATTTTAACTAAAAAAAATTGTGCTGCCTTTAAATGTTGAGGTAATTGAATTTTAAATAGTAAGTTAACGGATCTGCAATATGTGCCCTGTCAACTTATTAATTGAAGATCAGATAGCTCAGAATTGAATGGCAGTCCAAATACTAACTTTTGATGTTAAATACACAAATCTTTTTACAGTATAGCTTTCTACTAATATATTTTTTACAGGACTTAAATTCAGTTGGTTAAAAAAAACAAATTGGTTTTATATTTGTGAAAACATTGATTCCAAACATTTAAACAGTGATTGCAAACTTTTGAACAGAAGTGTATGATAAGCATTTTTAGATATATATGTTTTTTCCTGGAAGTAAATGCTTATATAGGCATCAGCTTTACTTGGACAGTTCCAGTTTACTGACTGAGCCATGTTTGAAGCTGCTGTAAACTACCCTTATACTGTTTTGAGTTATTAAAAACCATTGCTTTGTTCATGCAATGATGTTTGAGAGTTATGTTGCTTTGAACTAGTGTGATAAATTAAATTGTTCATTGAACATTAACATACAGTTGTGTGCAAAATTAGGACCTTGACTTTCAGAGTTCCCCATAACCACCATTTGTTAATGACATTTTGGACAGTGGAAATTGCGAGCTGGAAGAGTTTGATGTCTTTTTATGGCCCTCTCCTGCATTGTAGACATTTTCAGATCCTTAGCCAGTTGCTTAAAGGAGCCCATAGTTGTTCAGTGTTATCACAAAGTTTGAAGAGTCAGAGAATGTATTGTGTTCTGGAACTGTCATCGGCTGACCATTCCTAACGAGTTATTGACCTGCTTAAGTTTTAATGAGTCAATTAAGGCCTAACGAGTCAAGCAATTTCTGAGATTTTACAACAGAAAGCGTGTCCAAAATTTTGCACGACATAATTACTAGTTTATTTTTTTCTATTTTTTTTCCAAATTAATTAAATATTAAGTTACTGTGCATTAACATGCTGTAGAGGTTGTGTTTACTTCTTTTCACTTCAGACATCAACCAGATAAGCCAAAAATCAACCAGACATTGATACAGACTCTGTGTGTGTGTGTGTGTGTGTGTAGGGATGAGACACAGTGTAGGGGTAGATGAAATGGTGGGCTATCTGAAGCGCTGGTGTACAAAGGTGGTTGAAGGGAATGAGACAGGTGAAGCTGAGGGGGCGGACTTCAGCACCAGCATCCAGCACATCCACGCTGTGTACTGCTACCTGCAGGCTGAGTGCTCCTCCGCACAGCTCAAAGACCTCTTCCAGCACTCGCCCGCCGTCTTCATAGAGTACGACAGGTCAGACCTGCACTCGCTTTCTAATCTTTTTTCAATAAAACATTTTTTTAAAGTTCTCTAAGGGCACAGTAAGCTCTGCCTGCTGACTCTGTTGGTAGTTTATGACTGCTTTTATGGTTTAAGAAGAGGTCAATACTGTACTCAGCCCAAACCTCACACCAAAAATATGGAAGCAAGAAGTGGCTTTTAAAATCTTGAAAATAAACAACCAGCACAACACATGTTTATTGACAGCTAGTATAACAAAGAATTGTGCTGATGTACTTTTGTTGTATTTTCTTGGTAAATAATGTGTAACCGTGTTTAGCAAAGCTTTTCTTTAACTAATCATATATAGTTCGATGTAGATATGTAAAAAACAATGTAGAATTCTATTAAATGAATTGTCTTTGCATTATCTAAAAAAGTAAGTAACCTCTAGTCTGTTACAATTAACCTGACCTATAGGGTAAGTTTTGACATTCTCACTTGTGCCATTTTCAGCTGAATTATTCACAGATGGTTGGTGCTCATTACTTACATTTACATTAGTAGCAGAGCTCCTTAATGGTCCCTTACATTGCCCACTTGCAAATTATTTACAAAATGCCTATTTAAACACACTTGATTCAGTTCATCAAGTTTTCTGAAAGTGAGAATCAGATGGATATGATTAGAGCTGTAATAAGACAATAGTGAATTATAATCACCAGTACAAGTCAAGAATCACGTTATTGCTGCATATACTGTTTTTAGTCCTTTGTTCTGTGTCAGTAAACATTATATTATCCATTATCTCTTAAAGAAATAATGTTTATTCTTATAAAATTAGTACTGCTTCCAAACGTTTGGCCTGTAGTGTAAGGATCAACAAAGTGAAAGATAGCCGTGGTGTGTTTTAATAGCTCTCTTTTTTTTACATGTCTTCAGGAAGGAGGACTGTTGTTCTGGACGGTTTTACCATCTGAAGGATGTGTGCTGGAGCGATCCCACAGGCATGTTTGTCAGATATAAGGAACTGATCCGCCGGCCTGAGAGCGGAGTCCAGGAGCCGAAAGTACTGGCCCCGTTTTATAGCCAATTGCAGCACATGAAAGAAATGTTCCTGGTGAGTCTCCTACTTTGAAACAATTCCAGTTGAAGCAACATTGGCTATGAAAAAGGTGCATTAGAAATGAAACCTAAATGAAAAAATTGTTATTACATATGTTGGCATTTCAGATGACAGGGACTGATTTGTTTTGAGGGTCTTTGTCTTGAGAGAAGAGTTTTTGGTCTTGTTTCTATAGTCTTTGAATGTGGACCGCAGTCCGTCTATGAAGCAGTATGTGGACCTCCTAGAGGTTATGTGTGAGTCAGCCCTACTTCCTACAGGAGAGGTTCTTCAGGACATCTCCGTCATTTTTGCAAGACTAGGTGAGTTTTATATGCAGTAATTTCATTAAAATGCTGCTTGTTGATGGATATGAATCTCCTGAATGGAATCCTGTTGATATTTTGTTTTGCCTCTCTCAACAAAAGCTGAAAAATGTAAAAGAAATATGCACGGAGAGCAAGATGAAGACTTTGAATTAGACCATTACTACTGCAGGTCTTTGAAAGGTGAGTATATGATAATGCTGTTCATTGACTCCTTGAGCCTGTTAATACATTGCATTAATATGTGTTTTGTGTTTTGTATCTGGATCGTATCTGGAAAAAAAAATGTGGGCCAGATTCCATTTACGCTGTTCACTAAAATGCGTCCCCAGTGTGACAAGATAAGATCTGAGTGCACTTTTTCTGCATAAAAAACACAACTACACATACGTCATTTCTGTTTTACTTGTGTTCACTTTTCCCCCTGTTACTATGTGAGTGGCCTGGACACCTTCATCAGCCTGGAGTGCTTGAAAGCTCTTGGTTTGGGGCTAACTTCAATATGAGTATTGCTTCGTTGTTTATTCTTTCACCTACTAGTCAGCACTCAGCAGAGGCATTCCATTTACACTTGAGTTAAATGAGGTCAAGATCCATCCCTGACCACCTCCAAATGTGGTTGGAGTGATCCAGTCGTAATCCACTCACAATGTGTCCTGGCTTTTTATGAGGTCAAGTGAAATCCGAACATGAACCAATCAGTTAAAATTTCTGTTAATGCAAGGTGTAAACAGGCCCCTTGCTGATTTTTACTCTTTGTAATAGTGTTTTGTGTAGTCAAATTTAAAGGAATATTCCAGCATTTTTCAACTTAATATCTGTCTGCTGCATCTGTAACAGTCAGTTATCATGGATAGTAACTTTCCTGTACTTTGAAAAGAACAAAAAATAACTTTACTTAGAACACACTTCTAGAGGCCAATTTGCAGGTGCCTCAGCCATTGTAGCAATTCAGATATAGGTGTGTATAAGCTGGGGTGCATGATCAGAATTGCGTGGAATAAATTGGTTTATTGCTTATTATTATTTCAGCTGATCTGTGTTGCAATTTTAACAACATTAAATGCCCTGCCCATAGCTGGCTCACTTTTTTATATTTATATATATAAGAAAATAATAATAATTAAATATATTAATATTTATATAATTAATAATTATATATTATGTAATTATATATTTCTGTTGCTACTGTAGTTATTTAAATGAAGTTTGAGTTGTGTGGGAGAGAAATAAGTGGTGGCATTTTAACCATCTTTGCTATTCAAATATCTGAATTTTTAAATAAATACACAGCACTGCTCTTCTATAGCAGCCCTAGGGCTTTTTTTGCTTATAGTCATTTAGCACAGGCTGTATTAACATAAAGCATAGGATATTCCAGTAAGTTCATGATCTTTGTATTTTAGTCATAATTTATTAAATAGCAGTTTAATTTGTAATGTATTACTTTGTAAGTGGCCTTCTTTTGTCTGCTAGCACATCTACTAGGTTTTCACACACTGGGTTTAGTACTAACTATGCCATTTTTGACATTTGAAGCTTGCAAGTTATACATGTAATGTATGTTGCAGTTTTACAGTGAATCCTTCAGAAAATACTGCAACAAAAAGGCTACAACACTGAACACTATTTGAGGAACCTGTCAGCCTCTTAGCTCTCAGGAGCTGGTTGTAAAACAAAATCATTTTCTTTCATTGAGTGTGTTTAGAATGATTTCGGGCTGTTTATTTCACATCCATACTGCAGACATATGTTTGTGCGTTTGCTGCTTCATGTCAGTTTATTTAGCCTGCAGTTGTGAGTTTCAAGTCAATACTAAAGTGAATTGTCTGTTGCTTAAAAAATATTTTAAAAATATTCTCCCAAAAATTGTCTAATCTGGCTGTAAAGAAATTGTAATCAGCCATAAAAACTCATCATCAGTTAAAGTAAGTCTGCATAGAATCTATTGTGAGAATAGAGAAACGTGCTAAAATGATTTTCTGTGGTAATCGACCATAAGATACAGATCAAACAGAGATTTGTTGAAAAATGCTGAAGTATTCCTTTAAAACAGTTTTCTGGCTGGAGCTCATTTTTTGCTTGGTGTCATTTCTTTCAGAGATGGTGTCTCGTAAGAGGGTGTTTCCTACCAAAACTCAGGGCTGGGTCACATTGGCCCGCAAACCCATGATAGCAGACAGTCAGATCCTGGAAAAGATCTTCAAGTCTCACAGTGAAGTTTGCTTACTCAACCTGCCCTCCGCTATGAAGAAAGCAGCAACCAATCAGACAAACAAACATAAATCAAGTGGCCAAAAAGGTAATTTAAAGCAGATCACTGGGACAAATACTGTGATGTGCACTGATTTGAGTAAAAATCTGTTCATTAAATATTCTATTTTCTAACAGCACAATAAAAAAAATATTGCTGCTGTCGGAAGAAAACCTCGTATCTCCATTTTTGATGTTTTTCAGTTTTTGACATAATTTGAAAATGCCTGTTGCCCTTTACATTGCATATTAATTTCATGATGAATGGACTAAAAGAAATATTTCAAAATGACTTGGAAAAAAGTCTGGTTCTATTGACTTACATTAAAAGTAAAGTAGGTTTCTTCCTTCTTCTGTAAAGTTTCCATTTTGGAGATACTAGGTTTTCTTCTGACAACAGCAATATATCCTTTTAACAAAAAAGTACAAGAGTGCTTCAAGAGTATTTAACTTTGCATTTGCAGTAGGTCTTTGAGAAAATGGATGCATTTTCAGTGTAACAAAACTGGATTTCAGAGAATCACATAGGTCTTTGGGTAAAAGTACAAACTACAAGCAGCTGGCTTGTTGTGGCTGAAAGCTTGCTTCCTCCACAGTGTGCTGGTTTCCGGTAGCTTATTATGTCTGAGCCCTGGTGTATAAAGTCATTTTTAACCGCATGAGTCCCATCATTGTGCTTGCTGATATTGTATAAATTTCCACCTAATCTATTTTGAAATTTGGCAAGAAAAATGTAATTACACCAGTGATATTTTTAAAAAATGTCAGATGAGGCATTTCAATTGCCCCTTTGATTTTCACTGGACCCAAGGACCTTACAATCCAGTTATTGTTATATTGTATGTTTTCCTTGCCTTGTTTTTGGACGTTTAAAGAGACACTGAAGAGTCTAAGCTAGTATGGGTTGTATCTCTCTTAGGCAAGCGGCATGTTAGCGAGGAAAAGCCGGCGTTCAGTGAGAGAGACCGAGAGCTGTTCCTGGAGATCTGTGGGGTTAAGAGACTCACCCAGTGCGTCACCACTGAAGCACAGACAGAAAACTACAGGCCGTGCCCAACCATGCAGGCCCTGGTGCATGACCTTATCCCATACATTCAAAGGTTCATCTACCACCATGAAGAGCTGGGAGAAATATACGAAGATTTGAAAGAGAATGGCATTGCCCAGGAGATCAAGTCGCTGAGCTTTGGCCAGGTAAGTGTGCTTCGTTCTGCTGCTCCATCACTGCTAAGACTTTTGCCATTGTTGGCTTAGTTCCAGAGTCTGCTGAGTCATTGCTCACTATTGCATCATATCTTTTAACTGGAGGACTGAATAGAGACTGAGGAGAGGATCGTGTTTTTTGTAGGTTGGAAAACTCTACATTTATTACAGTCTGGAGCAGCCAGACGAGAGGCCTATTGTAGAGAGCGAGGACATCATATGTCTGCTGAAAGACAGGAAGGAGTTATACATACAGAAGGACCACCAGCTAGCCAAATTGGACATCTGCAGGTACAGCTTCTGCTCTCTGATTAGGTGCTGTCGCATACTGTGATCTTTTTGTTTTGACAATGGAAAATCTGCTTAGTGACATATGGTGTAACTGTATTGTTCTGATTGCAGAGAGCTGGTGAAACTGTTCACATCTGAGAAGAACTTTGTGAAGGAGCTGGACTACTTTCTTGAGGGCCTTGTTACTTGTATTCATGTAAGCACACTTAATAAGGGCCATGATAAAAGTGGCATTCTTACCTAAAATGACTTTTGTAGGCAAAAAGACTGCAAAATCAGTTTAGGTTAGTACTATATATTCATTTGCAATATACACTCACCAGCCAGTTAGAAACACTAATTTAATATTAGATAAACCCCCCCCTTGTTCTCAGAACAGTCTGAATGCATGGTGGCATGAATTCAGCAGGGTGCTGAAAACATTCCTTAGAGATTCTGGTCCATGTTCCATCATATAATTGCTGCAGTTTCTTAGCTGCACATCATTGCAACTCTCATCTCCAAGGTGCTCTACCTCATTCAGACCTGGTGACTGGGGAGGCCATTGAAATCACTGGACTCATTATCATGTTAATGGGACCAGTTTGAGATGTCTTTGTCACAAGGCACATTATTGTGGAAGTAGCCATTAAAATATGGAAATTTGACTGATATAGGCTGTGGCACTCCAAATTCTGACCCTAGCATCTGCATGTTGCAGTAGAAATCAAGATTCCTTAGACCAGGCAAAGTTTTCCTATATTTGACTGTTCAGTTTCTGGTCTGGAGTAACCTTCATGTTAGCTTGTCAACTCAAACAAGTCTAGCCATTCTCCTCTGACCTCTCTCATTAACAAGGCATTTCTGCCCATAGAACCGCCATTCACTGGTTCTTTTTTGGGTGACACTTCCTTTGAACCCTATTACATAACCTTGACATAACCATGCCAAAAACATGTCAAGATAGATGTCTAATGCTGTCATGAGTTGTCATGACAGATTATGTCCAAAAATATCACATTGTCGTGTTACCATTACTGTTAGCGTCATAATGTTGAATATTATGGTGGCTAACTTGAGTGCACTTAGCAAAAATTTGCAGATCAGCAGTTTTCACTTTCTTCAATTTTATTTTTCAGTTTTATTTTATTTTTTATGTCTGATTTGATTGTTAACTGATGCCCTTGACCTGTGTCTGCATGATTTTATGCATTGTGCTGATAACACGATTGGCTGATTTGATAATTGAATGACTGAACAACTGTACAAGTATTCCTAATAAAGTTGGGCAGCGAGGAAACTGTGCACATGGTAAATAACCTACACATTTGGTAGACCTCCTCAGAAAAGATGTTCTCTGAGAACCTGGATGTTATTTTGAAAGAACCCAGTTTCTAAATCATTAAGCTTGGTTAGCAAGGAAGAGGGAACAATTAGAGCCAATTATTGGGTTATGCTATACTTAATCCACAATTACTTGTAGACTGTCAACCTTAATTAGCATTGGCTATTGATAATTGCATAAACTGAGCCTGGCCTCAAGCTAACATCTGAGCGCAACTAAATGAGATGAGTCACTAATGATGATGCAGCAAGGTCATGGCAACTATTAAAAGTAGTAATGGGGACCCATAATGGTGAGTCTCTTAACTCCTGGTCCTGAAGCCATGCGTTAATATGCAGCATGCAGAGAAGGGCGTCTGGTTCCTCGGCACACAGGTGAGTCATTCCTCCACAGATGAGAGACACTCTGCATTTGTGGGTCATGTCTCTGGGGGATTTGTCACAGCCGCCTGGCAACTGGAACTGATGTGCTGATTGAACGCAGTTTAAGACGTTCTAATTAGCACATCAGGCGACCATAGAAGGAAATGTCTGGAGGAGATAAGCTACATGACTGGGTGTAAACCATAGCATGACAGCCTTTTGTATCCTCCTCAAATTCAGCAATCTGTTCACAGCAGACATTTCAGTTCATGCTGTGTTTTTCGATTTTTCCCTTCTCAGTCAAATCTCAACATGTATTCAAAATGCAGAACAAAAGAAAACAATGAGACAGTCTGAGCCATTCGTATTGTAAACGGACCCTTTTTAAAAGACGACTAAATTGATATAACTAAATTTATCCCCTTAAATGGCCAGGGCCCACCGGCAGGCCCACAGTTTTTTACATACTTATATAACCTAAGAATAGCTCAGCCAGTTTGCACTGAAGTCCCTGTAGTTACTGAATAATAAGCTTTAGTATGTAATAGGTTTTAAGGGATTAATCTGTTTGTTTTGGTGTCTGATTTAGGATGAAGCCGCTCTGAGAAGATTCCTGGACAGGAAAGGTATTCTGGAGCTTCCTGAAGAAGAAGAGACATGGCAAGTTCCAGCACCAGTGGAGATCAAACCAGAACCCACGGGTAAGCTCGGGGTGGGGTCTGACTGAGGGTAATAGGATGGGGTTGTTTGTTCTCTTGATGTTTCACATGGTTTTGAAGTCTCATATGTGGCACATTTGCAATGCCATCAGGCAGCAGTGCTTTAATCCCAGAATTCTCCTCTTCTTTCCAGAGCTCTGTTATTTTCCCTCATTTTCATCTTCTGTTCATGCATGCACACGGACACGCAGGCTACATATGCTAATTGGGATTTGTTCATCGCTGTGCTCGCTGACATGAAAGAGCAGCTGTTGCCACGGCTGCAATACAGCAAAGGGGAACATCCCTCCCTAAGTCTTTATACACGCACACAATTCAGCTGTGCAACAACCGCACAGCAGCTAGAGCTTCGCAGTATATTGTCCATTAATTGTTGTGTTGATAGTGCTGATATTGTAGACATGTGCAATATGCAAGTGAGCTTTAAACCAATCACTGAATGTACTTTTTTTACTACTGTTACATACCACTGACACCACCCAAAAAATTGAAAATACAAAACACTTGTGCTCAATCATCTCATACAATGCAATAACACAGCGTTTAACACAGTGTGTTATTTTTGGAAAATAATTACAGTACATAATCACATCATTCTGCCATCTTAAAAAAATGACATACTATTCCTTTCAGTCGTAATTTTAATGCTGTAAAGTTTGGTCATTGGGGGAGCAGTACACTCCCTGCCTGGCCTCAGATTCCACCTACAAGCACAGCCATTGTCTCGCAAGCCGCTGAATGCTGTTGCTTTATTGGCTCCCTACCGAAACATCTGCATGAATTAGGGCGTGCTTCATGTAAATGATATACTGGTAAGCTGATTCATCTGATGATGTGCTCAAATCTCTGCTTGTTTCCATGTTGTGTGAAAGTTTCGTGAATCTGATGTAGAGTAGTTCATACATAATTAAAGGTGATCAAATCTGTGCTCTTTTTTATGTAGCTTTGATGAATAAGGTTCAATATGTTACATTCAGCGAAATATGTAATCAGCTGCAATGTAATTTTCACAGACAATTCACTTTTTGCACGATTCTCCCATGTTTTGCGTGGCCCTCCCTCGGAAGAAGCACATTTTGTTTTTTACCATGCACACAGCCTATAAACTGCATGCATTAGCTCATGCAGCAGTTTCATGCATAACTCATGAGCAAAATGCAGCCTACTTACACCTGAAACTGCAGCAAAGGGCTCAGTACATCCGGCCCTGAGTGTTCTTGTCCTCTCTTTTGGCAGTGCCATCCACTGTCCGCACGTCTGGAGCTGCGAACACGCAGGAAGCAGAGAAAAAAACTGAGGAGGATGAAGATGACAAGCTGCACTGCTGGCCTCCTAAAGCCTCGCTCAGCAAAGCAGGAGGCAGTAGCACAGGTACTAGCACAGACTGTAGTAGTCTACTTGTGCACTGAAAAAGTGATGCACTGAATTTACTTGATTCATATGTGTTCATCATTTCTACATGAATAAAATAAAAGCTATCAGTTATTGCCAAAATTAAGTAAATTGAAAGATTGTGTTAGTGTCATGTACTGTACTCATGTGTAAATGATTTTATGCATTTGAATCAAGTAAATTCAGTGCATTACTTTTCCTCTGTGTATAATAAGAGAAAAGAGTGTAACTCTGCTTTAAATACTGAGCTTATAGTGAAGGTTCCTGTGGTTTTAACACCTTAAAACCTGATGGTCCGTATGTTGGCTCCTATGCGGGTTCCTCAGTCTTATAACTTCATAACTTATATTAGTTTTATAGTAGTTACTGAATAATAAGTCTTAAGTTTAATTACTGTATAATAAGCCAGCAGTTAAAAGGGTACTTGGTACTGGAAGGTGCTCAGATTCAGTACACTGGCACATTGGCTTTCAAGTGTCTCACCTTTATGATTCTGTACATGTAGGTGCAGGAAGCCAGGCAGTGGACGCGGTGATGAAAATGTGGCCTCCTCCAGCACCTCCAACTTCTTCAGCACCTACTGCATCTCCAGCTCTGAAGGCTGACAGGAGCTCCTCCAGTGTGAGCACTCAGGAGCCTAAAGGAGAACTCCAGCCACATGGAGCACCACCAGGCACTTCACATGTTCATGAACCCAGGTCACATTGCGCCCCACACTCAGCAGGTTAGTGCATATAACAGGAGATGATGACTAATGTCTGTCAATGGCAGAATTAAGTGGTGATTTCAAATGATGCTGAGCAACTGATATTGCTGATAATTCAGATGTGAATCTTTAAAAAAACTGAAAATTGCAGTGCATGCTTGGTGTCAGACTCAGAATACATTTTTCACATATTTTAATTGTTCTGTTGTGACATGTTGACATTGATATTTCAATTTTGGGAAATTGAGAATATGCACTGTATAAAGTTTTTTGTGAGGAGGTTCGGATGATTTGTTTATATGAAGACTTTCATTCCAAACTGCTGTATATCCATTCGTGACAATTCTGAATATAACGGGTTTCTGAAAAGAATAACAGCTGACGTAAACACGTTTATGTCTCTAATATAGCTGGTATTACTCATAGCATTGATAATTTTTCTATGTGTAAAGCTCACTTCCAACAACCTATATCATGATAAAAAGTGATTTGAAAGTCGTCTGTAATGCGTCTATGTAGAATATTAGAACTTAGTAGAATCAGGACAGTTTTATCAAATGAAATGGGGAAAATTGAATTGTATCTCAGAATGAAAAATCATGTTGAAAACTTGTATCATTTCTAATGTACTGGTTTTACTCAATACAGTTTTCTCTTTAACATCATCCAGGTCCCACAGAACAAAGACCAGAAGCCACTGTGCAAGTAGTCCAGTGTGTGAAAGTTCCTCATGAACCGCATGCTGTGGGGACTCCTGTTGAGAAACCTGACCCCAGAGAGGACAAGACCACCAAGAACAGTGTGATAGCTACAGCAGCAGAACAGCGCACATCAGAGCCTTCACAGCAGTATGTTGCGTTGTTCTGTGTTTCTTTACTAGCACTTTGTTCTCCACGTGAAGCCTTTGTAATTCTTCCAAATACATTGTTTTTGTTTTGTTTATTTTCAGAGCTCATAATTCAGTCCAGGCTCCAGAGATAGTGGCAAGCCAGTTCCAGAGAGGTAGTCTTCAGCGTCCACCCATGTCTATAGACAGCGCAGTGTGGACCAAACCAGTGACCACTGAAGCAGTCCTAGAAGACCTGGTGCTGGACTGCAGCTTGCCTCAGTCCCTGCAGCTGTCAGAGGACTATGATGACACGGCTGATATCGGCAAATGGGGAGAGCAGCTGGTCTACTCGTTCCTCACACACTGGAGAGAAAGTGGCAGCGGACCCAGAGAGATCACCTGGTACAACCAAATTGGCGAGAGTGGACAACCATGCGACTTCAAGCTGACCTTCGCAAATGGCCAGGATGGCATGCGAGAGGTTTACGTGGAAGTCAAGACGACGATCAAGCGGGAGAAGCACTTTATCCACCTGTCAGCCAACGAGCTGGACTTAGCGCTAAGGGAGAGGGAGAATTATCACATATACAGAGTGTACGGCGCTGGAGATTCGCAAAGCGTCCGCCTCTGTCGCATCAAAAACCTCGCCCAGCACCTGCATTCCAAAACACTGGAACTGTTTTTGTTTGTGTAGCATATTTTAGCGTTTTTAGCGTTCTCTTGCCTATATAATTTTATTCCACTGTGTTGTTTCTGTGAATGGTGCACTGTTCAGTATACAATTAACTACTGTTGTTTGATTCATTCACGTTATGAAATAACACTTTAGTCTTTTACAAGTATTTAAACAGAATTTTAATTCCTGTGAAGTCGTTTTAGACATTGTTGTACCTGTGTTTTTAATTACTTTTTATTTTTTACTATTCAGAGTGCTGCATTTCTATTAGCGTGTCTGGTTTTAGGCTTTGAAAATAAGTTTTAGTTTATGCATCTCAAATGAACCCTTATTTATGTTCATCACCAAATTGTATGCATTCATTATTCAGCTGTTGGAGCCATAACATCTGTGTTGATAGTTGTAATTATAATAATTAAATTTCATAAAATGCTGGAATCGTGTTTATGGTGCAGGCTTTTTTTATAAAAGAAAAAACGTGAAAGCAATCAGGTGACATAAGACTCCTAAATATGAATCGTCTTCATGTCTTCAGGTAAGACAACTCCGTCGGAAATCTACAGTTACTGATTTTTAGTGACCGTATCATCTTTTGTAATCAAAGACTGATGTATGTAAATATTGTTAAAGTTTGAATACCATTCACTCCCCAGTCTATACAGTCCATATATAGAAACTACAAAAACAGCATTTTGAATCACTTGCTTCGTTTACATGTGCTGTCCTATTCCACCTACAGCGGTTTAGCTCTACACACTCATATATATATATATATATATATATATAAAAATATATAAAGTCAATATTAAAGGGAAATTTCACTAGTTTTTCTCAGAATTGTACCAACATGAACATCATTGCCTTTTTCTCATGTGTATCAACATGTTAATTTAGTTCAAATGTAATCTGGCTTTAAGCAAAATGTACTATTTTTAACGCCTGAAATTAGAGCATAATTTCATGAATATTCATTTATTGCGTCAATGTGTTGTCCACTTTCGGGGCAAGGAAACTGAAAAAAAGCAAAATTCTTTAAAACATGTTGGACCAAGCAGCAACACAATGTGGTGATGAATTGTGAACTTCACTAAGTTGTGATGCAACTGCTAGTAACCGGCTCACTGAATTAGGTTAGTCATTTGGCGGTGTGAGTAGCTTTTTGTTCTTCACCTTGATGGCATTTAATTTTATTGCTATGAATGCATGTTGAATAATATTTGTTGATTACCTCCTAAAATATCAGACTTATTACCTCCTAACACATTCATTAGCTCCATGCACTGCAATGCAAACTGGTTGAGTTATTCTAAGTTACAGAAGTGTGTAAGAAAGGTTTGGCTTATTAAGGGGTTCACGTGGTCAGTGTGGTGGTGCAATGACCACACTGACCAAATCAATTTGTTTACAGTATCATTTGCCACTCAACAAGCCTTTGCCAGCTGTTCAATTTCCCTCCTTTCTACATTAAGAGTGTTTTCCCTGCTCTAAAACACAAAGTCCAGTTCGTGACCTTATTAACGAGCTGATGAGCTCAATCCGAGAGCAGAGGAACATTAACCCATTCATGTCCAACAACTCAGTTTGGTGTGATGAGGAAAAAGGCCACGAAACGACAGAATCGACTGGTCACACTTTAAGTACTTGAATCTTTATTTTTGTTTACAATTAATTTTTTTATTTTTTTAGAATTCTGTACTCATATTTGACCAAAAACACAAAGTCATAAAAACACACTTTTCGGCCATATGGTTTGGTCAATTTAAAATATTTTTATGCTCCAGCAAACTAAACTCACAATACAAAAGGTCAAATGATACATAAAGCTTATAGAAGGACATAAAACCCAGATGTGGACGTTGATGATCATTAATATCGCACTTCCACGTTAATCTCTACGTCGAAGTCACTACACGGACTTTGGTGTTTACACGGTCGAGCGCCTGTTCACGGGCAACGAAGGCATCGCGCGGCCGGCGACCTGTTCGGCTATTGGCTGAAGAACACGTGGGCGGCGCTTCCCACAAGCTCCTGTAAGGTGCTATTGGTCGATGATTGCAGCAGGCGGAGTTTTCCCTGCGCGTTCCAAAGCTGCTACGGGCAGATACTCGAAGTGGGTGGGGCTTCTTAGCCAGCGTTCTAAAGGCTGCTATTGGTTGAAGTATGCCGGGGGGCGTGGCCTCCCATCAGCTCTCTGAAAGCTTTGATTTGGCATCAGGAGCTGCGGAGCCAGACAATAGCAGAGCTGAGAGAGCAGAGGGACATTAGGACACAAGCGGAGTCAGAAGGAGGACTGAACGGGTCCAAATGCCGATAGAAGAGACACAGAACAATATCAGAAACACAGAGGGAGAGAGAGAAAGAAAGAAGAAAATGCTCTGCCTTCACCCGCGGTCAGGTTAGGAAGCCTCACCGAACAAGGACGGATTTGATGGTGAGTAAATCCCTGGCAATCGCTGCATTTCACCTGCACCACAGTATCATTCAAACTCCTCTTATTTCTGAGTCTGGACTTCGGCAGGCTAACGGTTCCAGGGTGTTATTACATGATTATTAGCCTGTATGGCTTTGAATAAGGGCTGCTGGTAGTGTAGTCTGTTTGTAAATACAAGCCAGGTGGAGCGTTTTAGCAGCACTGCGGACTCAGTCATTCAGCTGGTGGCAAGACAACGTAGAATATATTAAATACATTGAATGAAAAACACGTCGCCGGTGATTTTTCTGATTTCTGTGCGGACATTGCTCTCTAGTCGTTGTAAATAAAACGATTCTAAAGCTGACTTATTACTCATGCAAATGTCAAGCATGAATATTGAAGAGTCCCATTGCTTTAGACGCCTCAGTTCCGCTGGCTGGCCTGCACTGGGGTCGTTCTGTGTTGTTGGTGAGCTGCTGGAGAGGATGAGTCAGGATCCTGTAGGTCACCCAGTGGGAAAAAGGGAATAACGAGGCTGTCACAGGTTAAAAGGATAAGAGAAAACCAGAGGAACTGGATAAAGCTCGTGCATTTCAGATCAGCATGCAGTTTGATAGTCCAGTGCACATGCAGTGTGATGAAGAGGAAAAACAGCCACACCAGCTGAACAAGCCCACAATGCACTGTGCACTTCTTTCCACATAGGAGACTGAATGTGTGTCCTGGACAGAGAGAAAGGAATAAAAATATATGTATATATATAGATAGATAGATAGATAGATAGATATATGTACAGTTATTAATTTTATTACCTTTTGGCAGATTTGTTTGACTTCAGTTTACGGTTTGCTTTATGATCATATCTTCGACCAGGTATGTCACGTCTAGAAGTAACAGGACCTCCACAATCTTTTATATAAGAACTGTGTCGACATGTACGGCTCATGAACACTGTACTGAAGCCTAGACCTGTTCTAAGAAGCACTTTGGGCAGTCTCAGTCTTATTCCATGTCTAAAAGACCATCTCTGGATGATGACGATGGTAATTTCTGCAGAAGAAAACCACTAACTTCCAGAGGATGCTGATCAAAAGAGGCTTATAATGACATACAGCACTGGCTTTGTTTGTAGGACATTTGCACTGTGTACTCACTGTTTATCTCATAGAAACTGATTCAATTTCAAGGACGAATGCAATGCTGTGGAAATGAATGCTGATATGAATACATTAGGCATTGTTGGTTTTGTTGGGATGGTGTGTGCCTTCTTTTTTCTTTCCTATTCTTTTCTTGGATGCTCTGAGCAGCCGCAGGTGTGTGAGTGTGTGTCTGTGTGTAATTAGCTTTCCGTAGGAACCAAGTGTTCCCAGGATGATTGACATTTGGCTGCTTCTCACTAGGACTTTAAAAAAAGAGCACAGGAATGTTCAGATGAGATTTAGAAACTGAAAACAAAAAATAATGATTTACTTGATTCATTGGTTCCATAAGAAAATATGTATGTATGCATGTATAAGTAGATAAGCAGATTTTTAAATGTATTCATTCACTGTTCATTATTGAATCATTGCAGTAAACAGAGTCTTTCAGAGTGGTTTGTTGTGAAATGGTTCTTTACTGAGAAACGTTCAGATTTCTTTGTAGTAACGGTGATAGGAACCAGGGGTCACCATGCAAATATAGTCGTTTCATTTACTGTCCAAAAAGACCAGTGAACCTACATGTGTCTTTGAGTTTTGTATGTAGTGTTGATAATTGTAAGTAGTTGTAGAGCTGAAAAAAGGTTTTCTTCTTCCTGTGTGTGGAAGGGCATTTCAGTCAAATTTGATATTTTATTTTTTACGACATCGTTCAAATAATATTCGACAAATACCACCACCACAAAAAAACATTCAAAAAAGTCATTAGTCATTGGCTGTTTATTTTATTTGTCGTTCATTTTATTTTATCATTTGCAGGAAAGAACACAGCTGTGTGGAACGTTTCCTGTCTTTCTTTTCCCTTTCTATCTTTTTTCCCATTTGAAATGTGCAGTTTATTAAGCCTAATTATAATAATTACAATAAAAATAACACTGCAGTAGTAAGATTACCGTAACCTGTAGCCTTTTCTGTTTGGAGTGCACAACATTTTAGTGTAATCTTACCAGACTTTACATAAACTCCACCAGTCTGTAACTGAAAACAACTGCACAGATCAGCATGAATTCCATGCTGGTTTATGCTGGTCTGGTGCTGGTTTAGTTGGTTACCCAGCATGGTCATACTGGTTGACCAGCATACCAGCATCCAAAGCACAACATATGCTGGTTTTGCTGATGACCAGCCATGTTGGTCTATGCTGGTTTTTATAGTAGGGTTAAGAAATGTCGTTAACATGTGCTCTAGGTTAAGTGGAGAACGACCCTCAGGATGAGCCCTGCCACAATAGCGGGCTCTTGCTTGTAGGCTCTTGCTAGCTGCACTATCTGGCTAGCTGGCTTTCCATCAATTCAGGGGATCTATGTGAAGTGGTATGCACATGTCTTCACCATAATGGTGAAGTTCTGTTTAGTCGATTTCATTGTTTTTGTGTTGTAATCCTCGCCGAACAGGGCCGCTGTGGACGCGTGGCCAACAGTTTAGTTGCATGGCTCGGTTCAGGTGCAGGGCTCCCATGGACATGCTGAAAGCTGAAAGATCTCGCACTTTTGTTTCTGTTGAGAGTTTAAGTACATTTGTAGTGAACCTCAGGGGTTTGTGCCCTGGCTCAAGAAATGATGCAATGATTTTTTGAATTTCTGTTTTTTTTTAACAGACTTGAACCTCTGACCAAAAAAAAACAGTGCCTCTGATGGAGTTCCGACATGTCATGGTGCTTAAACATGAGAACAAGTGATGGTAGAAAAGCTAATTCACCTATAGTCAAACATCCTAGTGCACTATTTACATTTTTTAAAACTTTCGTGACTATTTGAATAATCAAATATATTGACCCATCGCTAGTACCTGTCCACCCTTAATTAATAAAAAAAAAACAAAAACAAAAAAAATTTAGGCCAAAATCTTATCTAGAAATAATGGTAAAATAATATGTCAGCACTCTTACCATTTAATGTAATGACGTTCTATAAGGGAGCTTTTAGAGGCCTTAAACTCCTCAGACATCTGGTTCCTATCACCACCACTGTCAATAACTCTGACTCGATAAGTTTCTCTAGAATGGAGCATTTCATGTCAACCCACTCTGAACGACTTTGTTTACATTTTAACCATGTAATTACGCAGACATTTGAAAAAATCAGTGGAATTCCCCTTTCAGTGTACAGTGATACAGAAGACAGTTCCCCACAAAGACAGCAATACAAACTTGCATGTGTATTTTCCTCTGATCCTCTTTTTCACACCCCTGTGGTCTGAGCACAAGGTGGGGGACTCGCAGCTTTTAATTAATGATTCAGGAGATGGACGAGCTCCACAGGCCCTGCTGTCTGCTGCTGCTTCATTAGCTGGCTGTTTACAGATATATGCCTGTGCTTGCCTGTAAAACTGAGAGCCGTCCACTGCTTCTACTGCTAGTTGGAAAATGTCTTGCGTAATGTAGTGGGGCATCAGGAGATTGAGAAGCTAAACTGTCAGAAGAGCTATTGGCTTTCTAGCGCTCGCTCTATTATCGTTCCTTTGAACATTTCCGAACGATTGAAACGGTTTCTCACTGTCTGGAAACGGGCCGGGCTGCGTAACAGCTCTCTAGATTTGCAGGCTTGAAAAAGCCTGGCCAGTATTTATGCACCTGTCCAGCATTTCGCAAGTAATCAACCTTCTCCCTTCAGCAGAACAGTAACAGCATATGCAGCTCCACCCCTGTGGTAGGCCTATTTAGTCATGTTAAATGCTTATGTTGTGGTCTCAGAAGGATTTTTATGACTCATTTTTAAACAACTGAAGCAGCAGTGAGATCTGTAGGGCTGAACAGCTGGAAGGCTTGCTGGCCCCAGTTATGCTGTCAGCAGTATTTAATACCAAATGGACCGTGTTGCCTTTAGAACTCTGTAAAGAGTAAGTGTTCAGCAGACCTACACTGATGGTTCCCAGTCCAGGTCCTGCAGTATCCATATTCTGCATATTTTCTTTTTTCCCTGCTCATCCAACTAATCAGCTCATTAACATGCGCTTCATGAGATGTGCAGTCACTCAAGGACCAGTGTTGGGAAAACTGTTCTACACCATTGTATAGCTTGTAACTGCAAGCGTGTGTTTGTGAGCTCCTGCTTGTGTGGGTTCGTGGCTGTTTTTCACGCAAAAGCGAACTGCAGGCTGATAGCTCCCCCTTGTGAAGAAACTTCAGACTGCTAAACAGGCACAAGTGAATGGGTGAGTCCAAAACCAAACCCACATGCTTTAGATATTATAAGTTACCCTTTATTACTCCCACAACAGGGTAATTCACCTCCGCATTTAACCCATCTGTGCAGTGAAACACCCACATGTTTGAACAAAAAAACCTTTGAATTCCTCAGACATGTTGAACTCTGGGGAACCTATAGCAAAAACTGTGGAAAATTGATTCTGTCATAACCTAACATTATTAATGCCCCAAAATATTGCAACAGTTAAAGCTAAACCTTACATCTGCATATTATTTAATACCAATTAGCAAAAAATGTTTAAAATGAATTGAGTCCTCTCTAGTACTCTACAACTTCTCTCTCCCATCATGGCAGTTAACGTCTTTGAAGCACTGTCATTGGCTTACTTATTGGATTGCTGAGATCTGATCTGTCTATTGCCCAGGCCCACAGCCAACGACTGTTTCACAAAAACAGCCTGAAAGACCTGAAAGTCAATGTGACTCCCAAATTCTCAGGAACTCAATCTCCTTTCAGTGTATTTCCAAGTTAAACACAGTATCAAGGAAGTAGCTTTCAGAGTGTTTTCACTTGTTAATAGGATTGGTTGATGCAAGGCATAGATGAGACAGAAGCATTGGGCCAATTTATGTGGGAGTTTTTTAATGTCTCACACACAAATGAAAATGTCAAATGATTCAAAATGAAAGTCCAGCTCTATGTTTAGGTCTTAAATCCAAAATCAACATTGTACTGAAGAAGCTATGATGACAATAGTAGATAGTTAGAGTTTTCTTTGAATACTCTTTCAACGCGTTCACAATCATCTGATTTGTCCACTCTGGGAACGAGTCTGAAGCACAACCAATATTCTTTCAAACGTCATATGCAGTTACACACCTACATTTATAGAGGTCTCCAAATCCCCAAAACTTACACAGTGCAGCTTTAATATGTCCAGAGAATGAACTAACAAAGTAAACACAAGGTTTAAGCCTAAACAACACTTACAGAACTAAGTATAACCTGGTCAGATTGTGTGGTTGGCCTTCATTTTCCTAAAGTGGTTGTTGGCTATTGTAATAGTCTGAATACTACACTGAATACTACAATACTTTCTCAGTTTGCCCCTCCATCACTGCAGCACGTTGGCTTGTTGAGGGCAGCAGGTTGCAAGTCTGCAGTTTAAGCAAAGGGGAACTAGTGCTCGAGGTTAGCGAGGAGCCAGTGCCCTCAGAATCACTCCTGGGAAAGCGCAGAGCTGAGGCGGCATGAATATTCTAGAGAGGAAGTTGGCCGAGGAGGCTGAGAGATTAGAGATGTTGACTTCTCTGCTATCCCCGGCCTGTGTTCCCAGGGCCTCAACCCCCGATAAGTGCAACAGCAGATGAATAGCGAAGCAGCTCTGGCTCTGGAGCGAAGCCTCGCCTCAGGGATAAGCATGAAGTGCTTTAGGATGCTGCATTTCGTGGTTAATCGTTTAGAACAACGGAGCTGCGACTTGGAGGCTGAGGAGGAAAGGAAATGGGGTGGATATGCAAACACTCTCCATCTCACTCCTGACCTGGAATTGCCATTGCACTGTGCACATGGAACTGTCACAGACAGCCAGTGTACATCACACTATGGGCCTTTTGCGGCAGTTTCAGGCATAAATCGGATACATTTTGCCCAAATGTTATGAACGAAATGGGTGAAAAACCTGAGAGGACCTCACAAAAATGGGCAGAGATATCAGAAGGGAGGTTTATTACATTTTCGGCTCAATTAACCAAAGTTTGGACAACTGGGAAAAAAGCAGTTTTTCGATTTCATCCAGGCATAGCATTGGTAATATTTACCAACAGAATAACACTATGTAAACTCTCAGTATTAGATGTAATTGATGCAGCCTTACTGTTTGCTTTTAACTGCAGTACAGTTATTCCCTGTAAAATATTTTGGTGGGTGAGAACTGTCCTGTGCACAGTTTGTGGTCCTTTGTACAGCCTTAGTAAACCTTCTAATTAAGGAATTCAGCTACTTTTAGGTGCACCCATTGCTGACACAGGTGTTCAACTGCACATTGAACTTGTACAGTCTCTACAGCTGCACTTGAGCCTAAGGTCACCTTGTCCAACGCCAAGCATTGGCTAGAGGGTATTAAAAGCCCCCCGTCACTGAAATGTGGAGCAGTGGCACTGTTTTCTCTGAACTGATGGAGCGCCACTCAGTGCTGGAGCAGCTTTGGGATGAATTGGAGTGACATTTGTGATACAGAACTAATCATCAAACATCAGTACCTGACCTCACTGATGCCCTTGTGGCTGAATGCAATCAAGTCCTCACAGCAATGTTCGAACATCTAATGTAAAGCCTTTCCAGAAGAGTAGAGGCTGTTACAAAGAGGGGAACAAACTCCCTATTAATACCTTTAATTTCAGAAGAAATTTGGATGAGCAGGAGTCTACAAACTTCTGGACACATAATGCATATAATCACAAAACCTCCCTGGTTCTTCAGTTAGTAGTCGACTATCAGTAGGCAGTCTGTTGTACAGCCCTGTGGAATGGCTCTTGGTAAAGATGATGGACGTTTGGTCTGTGTTCTTTGGTCATTTCATATTTAGAACCCAGTGGAAACCCTGGATGACCACGTCTTTAAGACTGGTGTTTAGAAAAGGTAAACCATAAATGGGAATATGTCACTTAAAATTTCTTTATTAGAATATAATTTATGGTTGTGAATTATAGTGACTCATGTTTTTGTAATATTTTAAAAGGACTTTTTTTATTTGAAAAATGTTTCAAATCAAGCTGATAAACAACAAAAGTAACTTTCCGTAGCCCTTTTTGCTCATTCTTACCAAGGGACCAGATATATCTGGATGACACTATATTCGTATGCTGAATACTGTGTTTTTGCTGAATTTAACATATTGGAAAATAAAGTAAAACATAAAACGTGGCCTGTCCAAAAGTTATGCCACATTTTAAATTGTATATTTTTTTTTCCACAATGTTAAACTTGTTGTGCACTTTAGCAGAAAAAGCTCATATTTAAATTTGTTCCCTGTAGAGAACTTATTTACACTTAGCAAAACATGTAATTTTAACAAAGATGTTCAAACTTTTGCATAAAGTTGTACTATATTTAAACATAGGGGAGCACAAGATGACATTAGCTGATGCTGAGCATATTGTGGATATCAGTACGGAAAGAACACTGAGCAACTGCATGTTTCATTAAAATTAGCTTATAATATCTAAAATTAGGCCTGTTTAATTGGATTTAATGTAGTGCACTATGTAAAATGAACACAATATACAACATACAACATGTTTTTTTAAATACTACTAAGGCTTTTGTCCATTCAGACTTCAGAAAAACTAAGTATTGTAATATGTATTGCCTTGAAGTATCTTCCTGCACAGCAGAAATGGAGATCTATACAATCTGACTCTAAATGATGCTTGACGTGGCCATTAATAGTAGAAAGACACTGGAATAAAACTCTGTAATGCACAGCAGGAACAGTAAAACACTGTTCTCATCGCCATCCCGTTGTGCTGTACATTCACTTTCTGCGTTTTGCATCTGTTTGCCTTAAAGCCATGCAGCGCTGACATTGTCTTTGACCCAGTGAGTCATATCGCTCCAGCCCAGCTTCCATTTTGTCGTGTCCCTCTCTGAGTGAGCAGTGGTGGTGAGAATGTCTGTGTTACATGCCTGCCCAGCTCTTGCAGCCTACTTAATAAATCCACCTCCAGACTATTGGATTGCTCTGTGGCGCTGAAAGAGCCATGATAGAAAAATCGAACAGGACATACAGTATGAGACTTTGGTGGTGGTAAAGATATGATAAGAGAACATGCTACAGCCCACTAAGCCCACCCAGGAACCTAACCATGTGCTGTAACCTGCAGTGCAAGCTAAGCACTTCTGATCTGTCACCAGTAACAAATTGCCTCCTCTGTTTACAGACGCTGCAGCGCTCCGAAACAGGCGAACAGGCTGAGATATACAAAACAGGGCCCGACTTAATGTATTAAACACACCAGTAGAAATTGTGAGGATGAAGCTTTCATGATGTTTCATCAAATGTTATGAGTCTGACTCATATATCAGTTGGCCAGTAAAATCAGCTGATACTGACGACGTACGGTTTTATCAGTATTGGCAATAATATCTCTGTTTATATCATTCAGGTCCTGGATATTATATAAGAAAATCACATTCACGAATGTGATGCGTTTTTGAACCACTTGAGAAGAACTTGAGAAGTTTTCAAATGTTCTGTTAAGAAAGTTTTATTTATTTTTGTATGTAGGCAGTGGGTTATATATCTTTTAGGTAGCCTATCAATATCATGTTACATTTTACAAATTACCAGAAATACCGTGTTTCCATAAACCGGTTATTTGCTTAAATCACGTCACATCTGAGGACAGCAATAAAATCAAACTACACAAACAAACAAATAAATAAATAAAAGTGCTGGTGGAGGAAACATCCAGCAGGAAAAATCCTCCTTGGTTTATTTTAACGATTATATTGTGTGAAACCCATTACACATTCCAGATTACAGTTTAAGGGGTTTACCCTGTCAGCTCTTACAGTCTAAGGCAAATGTGAGACTGTTGTAAGGTTAAGAAAACATTTAAGAACTTTTTTCAAGAATACCACTTGCTCCTACGATTGTTTTTAAAAGAGAAGTTAAGAAAGAAATAAAGACAATTTTTAAGAACTTTGTACTAAAGTATGTAGTATGTATGTAAAACATTATAAAAACTTATTCCTTAGTTTTGTTAAGGTTACTCATAAGTGGATTGTTTTGAATGTATATAATGTAAGACTTTCACAGCTTCCACTGTTTGAGTTTACGAAATTTGAGAAGTGACACTCACATCAGCCAGTAAAGCACCGTTCAACCAGTCTCTAAAATTATTTTTTGCTCCTGAAAATCAGTATCAGTGACAATATTTTTAAAAAGAGAGTCAAAAATAACAGTGAGAATAGTTGTGTAATGATACACTTGTCCCACGATGTGATTCGATTCTTGATACTGGTTTCATGATGTGATATTTTCAATATAATTTTGAGCAAAATTTGAGTGAATAATATGACTGTCAGTGTTCTTGAACACCTGACTAATGAACGTACAGGTGTGGGATGTCGATTGGTGCTGGTTGTTTGCGAGCTTTGGTGTTAAAACTATGTAATTGAATTCAGTGCCATAATTAGTAGAGTTCCTTTTCTATGTGACATTTTTGCCTGTTACAATTCATTGTCACACCCCTAGTAAAGACTGTGGACTGATTGGGAGCAGTGAAATGGGGTGAAAGCCTCAGCTGTAGTTTGTTGAAGGGGACATGCAGAGCGACTGTGCAGTAGAATCAGCGGAGCATTTTCAATCAGGCTGATTATGTAATGGTTGATTAAGAGTGATGGTTTGTTCCTGTGTCAAGTTAAACAGTGAAACTCTGCTTTAAAATCTAGTGGAATTATGACTGCAAAAGCAAGAGGACTGGCTGTACTGCTTTCAGACAGATACACCGTGTTCTCTTCTGTTTCATAACGCTCAGCCAGTCCACGTTCCTTACAAATACAGTAGTAAGACGAGCAGAGGGAAAGGCAGGTTAGATGAGGGTATGTGGAATCCCTTATCTTTAGAAAACGTCTTGAAGATCTTCAGGCTAATTACTTTGCCTGAAGCAAGGCTAGGACCGGGGAGAATACAGCGTACAGATCATTAACTGTTCAGTGGACTCTGGGGAACGCAGAAAAGTTCAGCCTCGATTTGTTTTACCCCTGTAGAAGTCTAGAGATATCACTGTCATTCTGCTATACTATTTAAATGTAATCACTTGATTACATAATTACATGACTGCGTAATGAACTGCATTTACATTCCATTGCGAGTTTAGAGTTTGTGCTTTTGACACAGCATTGTTTCAAATAGCTACGAGTGAGAAATTCATGAAGAGGCATTCTTTATCTACATCACTGGGGACCCAGTTTAATCTCAGACCGTGTCTCTTTTTTGTCGACTGCAGTAACACTAAGTTTCGGACAGCATTTCTGCTCCTGTGGAAGCATGAGCTCCTCTCCGGTTGGCTCTCGCGTATCTGTGGACATCCTGGAGGAGCTGCAGCTCTTCGCAGCCCAAAACCTGGAAAAGCTTGAGGTCAACAAGTACTATGAGGTCATCCGGGAGCTGGGGAAAGGCACCTACGGGAAGGTGGACCTGGTCATTCATAAAATCAGAGGTAAAGGGGTGGTCCTGCATTCTGTGTACATGCTGAAATAAAAGATAATAATTAGCAAAGGCTAAAGATTTCAGTGTTATATGGCTTTTTTTTCTTTTCTTTTCTCTTAACCTATAGGCACCAAGATGGCTCTGAAATTCCTCAAGAAGAAAACCACCAAGCTAAAGAGCTTTCTGAGGGAGTACAGTATCTCGCTGTACCTCTCGCCCTGTCCCTTCATAATCAACATGTTCGGCATTGCGTTCGAGACGGAGGATTACTATGTTTTTGCACAGGAGTACGCTTTAGCGGGGGATCTCTTCGACATCATTCCTCCACAGGTACTCCAAAATCCCACAGCCATTGTTATAGTGATTCCACGACTGGGGATTTAGCACTTCTAACTCTGTAATAAATTTTTTAACTTCTTCAACTCATTTTATCTTTACTCTTTTTTTATCATTTTTAACCATTGAATCTAAGAAGACATGCATTTAACCATTCAACCTATCCTACATGCAGTGGAAATATATTTCTGTATATTTTTCAACTTCAGTGTGTCAGGTTTGTAATATACTTCCATATATGTTTGACATATATGTAAATATTAAAAATTGAAACTATTACATATACTCTATCTACATATGTGCATATATTGGTGCAGTTGAATCTATTTAGCACATATATTTTAAACATCACAGAAACAATGCACATGTGCAGATGTGCTCATATTAAAAATAAATGTGCAAAAACATTGCACATTTATTTTTAATATGAGCAGATATATGTACACATATTTTCCTCCATATGGGAACAAAATATAATGTTTTACAATGTTTCTCTGCTGACAGTGGCTTAAATGAATAACAGGGTTGATTTTTTTTAGCACAGAATTAGCAAATACAAAAAATGTGGTTACTAGCAGCCATGCTAATAGCATGAGGACATTAAAGACATTCTAATAACTTTGGAGTATTTTGGAATTAATATTTTACTTTCAATCTAAAATGTAGGTAACAAGGTTGAACATCTATAGTGACACTGACAGTCAATATCACAGTCACTGAAAATAAGGGAAAAAGAATGAGAAAACAATTTTATTCTTCCTGTTATCTTTAGGAAATTTGGATAAAATAAATTGCCTTTGAATATGTGACTTCTAGATATTTCATAGGGGTGAATGTGTTCAGGTATCATGGTTTGGTGGAGGGATTTTTTCATAACTTATAACTAGATTTTTGAGGTCAGTAACATAAAGGGATTTTCTTTCTGCAAAACATGACCGTTCACACAACTTTCCATAAAATCCAAATAATGATAACATATTTTTAATGTAACATTGATGTAAAGTTTGAAATTGGCATTCGACAGAATTTCTCTGCTTGTTTCAAAGAGTAAAAATAAATGTAAGAAGAGGTGTTCGGCATGTACACTGTGGGGGACCTAAAAGGGTTAAAAGTTTTATTTTTTTTGTCCATTGTTCAGGTGGGACTTCCAGAGCCGGTGGCCAAGCGCTGCGTCCACCAGGTGGCCATCGCCTTGGACTACCTCCACTGCAAGAAGCTGGTCCACCGCGACATTAAGCCAGAGAACGTGCTGATCTTTGACAGGGAGTGCCGCAAGGTAAAGCTGTCGGACTTCGGGATGACGCGGCGGGCCGGCTCTCCAGTGAAGCGCGTGAGCGGCACCATCCCGTACACAGCACCCGAACTGTGTGACGCGTCTGCCCGCGACGGCTTCTGTGTAGACTACGGCACGGACGTGTGGGCCTTTGGCGTACTGCTCTTCTGCATGCTGACAGGCAACTTCCCCTGGGAGAAGGCCATGCCCTCAGATGCCTTCTACGAGGAGTTTGCTCGCTGGCAGCGGCGCCGGACGGCCACCGTGCCCTCGCAGTGGCGCCGCTTCAGCGACGGGGCGCTGCAGATGTTCCGCAAGCTGCTGGCCCTGGAACCCGAGCACCGCTGCCAGGTCAAGGAGGTGTTCACCCACTTCGGCCACCGCTGGATGCTGGATGGAGAAGGAGCAGGTGGTCACCACCAGGGGGCGGTCAGCTCTTCCTCAGAGGAGGAGGAGGAGCTGCTGGTGGACCGCATGAAGCAGCAGACACTGTCTCCGGAGGCGGGCGGAGTCAAGAGTGGAGCAGCGGAGGCAGGGGGTGCTGCCACCCACCACTTCACCTCAGTGTCCACCAACAGTTCTGTGTCATCCACCAACAGTTATGAGCGCGTGCCCAGGGACAGCGCTGCCAACGGCCGCATCCTGGTCACTACCCCCATAGAGATCTGTGTGTAGAGATCCTTGACTTGTACACCAGTGGTCAGCAACCCTAACTCTTGGACATCTGCCTAGAGCTGCACAAAGTGTACAACACCATATTGTGAATACACTGCTATATATATTGCGATTATGATTAGCAAAGAGGGGTAGAAACCAGTTACCTTCACTCAACTACAGGTACACAAGTCATATTTGGATTAATTGGTATTTCTTTGAGTATTTTCAGATAGTAATACTTTTACTTCTACTCACATATATGTGTGAGGAAAGTGATCTAATCAGTTATATTTCAGTCATTAACATTTAGTTTCTCTTTCAGCATCTAGAACTGCTTTGCAGTTCTCTCACTTTGGAGCTTTTGGATATTATTTTAGACCAACTTGCTCTAAAAAAAGAGAAGAATAACAAATAGGCTAACCACCAACAAACTTCACTTCCTCTGCTAGTTAAGTAGTTTTGGACCTGCTACTTTGCCATTAGGAATAAAACTTTTACTTGACTAGAGGCTTAGACTACTCTTTATCCACCTCTGGCTATACTACAATATACTGAAAACTCGTTTGTGAGCATGATTTAAAGTTGGCCTGCATTATTTTTGGGGAACATTATTTATTTCTATTGGATCATATGAATGCCTTGATTAATCCAAACACTTAAAGAGCATCTATGATTGGCCAGGATGCTCACAGCACCCAATACAACATCTTGTGATTTGTTAGAACCATTTGCATATATCACCATTACAGGTGCAAATTTGGGGGGGTGGTGGGGGAGGTGAGGGGGCCATGTCCTCTCCACTTTTGGAAGTTAATTTTAGGGGGTTACAAGATGGTTTTTACAAAAATAGTTGCAAAAGAGTATCTGACATCACATACATTTGGACTGTTAATAATATTAACAGTTAATTAATTAGTTATTAATTATAATCTTGGTCCCCATCTGCTTGTCCCACTTTGCATCCCTGATTGCGATAATGATTGACAATTGATTCTATGAGCAGCCCGACTTCATGTCAGCTCTAACCCAAAACACTGAACTCAAAACATACTCGTCCAGCTTGTATAGGCCCAGTTAGTTAGAGTTGTGTACGGTTAGATCAAGATCTCCAGGGGGTGGGGGCTTGGTGACCACTGATGTACACAAATATATTGCTTCCTTACTGAATAATTATAAAACACTCATAAATAAAAGACTCATAACATGATGTGAAGATTTACATGACACCTCTGAGAGTGACTGGACAGAGAAACTAAGCAAAAAATTAGGTCAACTACTTTATGAAGCTGATTTTTGCTTGTGATCAGTGTCTCTTTTTTCTTTGTTTTGTTTTTTTTTTGTTTGTTTTTTTTACTGTGAGTTGCCTCCGAGAGCGAGACCACATTGCACTCTTTGGGGAAAGATTTCCTTAAGCTCGCTGACTGTCTTACAGTGCACTTCCTCAGAGGAAATCTTGAAGGAGAGGAGCCGCGGCCTCCCTTCACAGACCGACAGGATTTGATCACAATCGGAAAACATAAGCTACACAAAGACATGGCAGATTTGGAGGAATGATTAGGGCTAGACCAAAACATATTCCTTAAAGCAATACAAGATGCAAAAAAAGAAAAAAAGGAAACTGACTTTGAAGAACCTTGCAGATGACTCTTGGACAAAGGAAGGTGCACTGGCCCTTTTTTGGGGAACGGTGGTACAAAATGGAAATAACTTCCATTTGATGTTGTCAGGAAAATCTTTTTGAAAACATGACAGAAGGAATTTGCTGTACACGACCTGTTGCGTAAAGTGTGTGCGTGTGTGTGGGTGTGTGTGTGTGTATTCGTAGGATTTTGTGAGTAGTTATTTTGAGTGTTATTTTAGATTGACCTAACTTATTCAAGCTCTCTAGATTCAGAAGTATATTTTTTCAATTTATTTGTATGTAGTTTAATGTTTTTCATTTTATTGATTTTGCTACTTTGTTGACACGCCTGTGCCAAATCCAGCTGGCATTGTGCAGCCCCACTGCTATGTCAAATCCTGTTTATTTCCTGCACATGGTCATTCAAGACAGAGCGTCACTGAAATCTTCTGTCACTGAACTGCTTGTGGTACTTGGCTGAACTGGAGTTCATGTGTAATGAAGTAGGTTACAAGATTCATTTTCCAGTACTTTCAACAATAACACTGTATCTTGTAATTGTAATCTGCACTAAACAAATAGCATTTTGTATTATCAAAGTGGCCCCACTGACTTCCAGTGAACTTCTCAACTACTTGTGATGCACAATGATATCAGAATCATATTGGCATCAGCAGATAATTGAGTGAAAAAGTTAGGCATCATTATTAGAGTTGACCTGATATTTCAAATTGATATTTGGTGACATATTTATTGTACTCTGGAAGAGCAGATGGTTTAAGCATTTAATTAATTTTACTCTAAACAAAGAAGGACATACAGTGTCAGGGATGCGATGCACCAACAGCTGTTTTAGTAGAAATTGTGCCCCCTTGTGGAGAATCTTCAGCTTGCTAAATGTGAGTGAAAGAGTGAGTTTCAGGCTGATTCGCTTCTAAAACATGTTCCATATCTTCGTGAAGCTAATCCAAGAGATTTAATCCCAACTTCTACATTTGATGAAATGCATATATCTCAGCAGATATGTACATAAATAATATTGCATATCAGCATTAGCCCAAAAATTCCCATATCAGTGCTTCCTGAATAATTACAAAAGCTAATGACTGATTTCCACTGAGGGAAGATTTTAAAAATGTGCATTACAGGTCTGGATATTTTAGAGAGTTTTCTATTGTTTCATGAAAGAGAAAAGTGTTTTTACTTGAGCTTGATTGGCAACTATCACATTGCAGGACCTTTGGGTTGCATTTTGCCTACAAGCCCTCCATGACAAACATATCTCTAAGAAGACGTACAGGTTGTAAAGATGTATTTTACTACTGTATATTCTTAATTTGATGTATTGTTTTCTTTACCCTTGATTAGCGAATTGTTGTGACCTATATTTTTGTACTTTGATTTGAATTTAATGAAGAAACTAAAGATAGTGGGGTGTACACATGTCTACTAGTTGCATGAATATTAAACAAGCATCCTTACTGGAAAAGATTTGTCATTAAGATGTGACGATTGTTATGTGAGTTTATTTTGCTGTAGCACAATTTCTTGCATAATGTTCCAGAGTGAGATCATTGTTAAGAGAGAACTTAGGGCTAAAATTGTCAAGACAAAATGATGTTAGTTTTTACCGTGTTGTATTTGTGTATTGTTGTTGTTGTTGTTGTTGTGTTACTGTCTTCCCAAAACTAAATGACTCTGTGAGCGTGGTGACGTTATGGCAAGTAACACTGAAAGTTTCAGTGAACAGAACTCTGACAAGGAGACAAACCCCACGAAAGAACCTGAATTTCCTTCACATTGCCCTGAAGACAAAGTGGAGAACTGGTATTTTTTGTGTGTTATTGCGTGTTTTTTATTTTTTCCCATGACACCTGTGCATGAATTTATGATATGTGCTGGAAATATGTTCCAAAAAAAAAGAAAAAGGTGAGTAAACCTTGTATTGTCACCCTCTTGACCTTTAGAAATGGGCTGGATGTTCTGTACAGCAGTCAGCACAGATTTTACTATCTTCCACCTTCTGAACATGTTGTGCAGCTGTTGTCTACAATACCAGTAGGCTTTGTTGTCAAGAGATGTTAGAATATATCAGTCATTTTTTTGGCCTTTCAGTATGACAGGAAACACAAAGACCCCAGAGCCATGTGCTTATGCCATTTTTCAGTTTAGAACAAAAAGGGATTGGCCACCATCTATGGGCTTTCACACCCTCAGCACCAAACCCCTGACCTCCGGCCCACTTCTGTCTTTGCAATACTACTGTCTTCCTGTACGTTCAGATTTATTAAAAGTAAGTTGAAAAAGTAAACTGTGTGATTTGTGTGTTGAATGTCTCTTTTTTTTATTTGTAAGTGTTGTTGCTTTACTCCCAGTTACAGCTTTCCTTTCAGAAATTAGCCATTACTGTTCATTAAAACTGTGTAGAAATGAGTGCAGATTAGACTGCCTGGAATGATGTACATCTAATTCATTAAACTGTCAAATAAATGGCTGGTCATTTTAGCTTTAAATCCACAGTTACGTCATAGATTAGAATTAGAATATATTCTTGATATGTAGAATTAGATTTGATTTTTATTAGAGCCCTATTCAAGCTGGATTAGTTTTACCCTGGAGGAGCTGTCATTTAAGTGATTACCGTCAAGAACTGTGATTTTAGGCCAGTATGAATCTGCCACGCCCATAGTTTCTGCAAGTCTGCTAAGTAATCATTTCAATGCAGTGACAAATCCTGGTAATAGAAAATGGCCCCTCTTTTTTGCAACTGGAAGATGAGGTTAACCACTTGACATGGCACAAGTTCAAGTTCAAAACAACTGCTTTGTAATGTACAACATTTTTTGCTGATAATTAAAGATCTTGGAAGTACCTCTTACATTGCAATGTGTCTTGTTAGGCAACATTTGTCAAATTGAATGAGCCCACTTCACTATCCTAATGCTATTCTATTATTTGTTGTTTGTAGCACCAAAATCTGTGGGGAATCTAGGAAACAACAGTAGATAAGTAGAACTTATAATGGAAAATACAGTCATTTTCTATAATAGGGTAATTCTACAGAAACATCCACTTTTTATCTATCCATAGGAGTCACAGCTGTTACTGATTGTCATTGGTGTTACACATAAGAAAGGTAACACCAGAGACGGTAACAGCAGTGACATTTTTAATGAAGAATGCATTTTACAAAATGTCTGCTACAGAGCATCAAACCACTTGTTGTACATCATGGAATATCCACCAAAATATGCAATTTAATCCATTTGTATTCTATTTGTTCACAGTTACTTACGAATAAAGTAGGTCACACCAGTGACTTCAACTAAAAGCTTCATATGAAATCATGAGCTAAATGAGAAACTTTCTGATAACTGAAAAGACACAGTGGACTCACCATGTGCTTTTCTTCATAGATCTTTAGAAAATATGTAAAAGGAAGAGAAATTATGTCATCAGTGTGATTTTTATATCAAAATAAGCAATTTCTTGTTATACAGTAACACCAGTGACACGACTCCTGGAGACCACAACTTTCATTACATATTTTATAATATTTGTTTGGCATTTGTTTTCTTTATGTCATTTAATTAATATATTTCATAGTCATGTATAAATTATTACAGTTAAAATTGCAGAAAAACATTTTTTACCTCAAAACATGGCCTCACCCTTTACACACGACTGTGAGGACCAGCACTTCTGTGGTGCTAGGAATTCTACATAATTAATTTATAAACCAGCGTTGCTAATTTGATGGCTCAAGAAGGTATAACTGTTAAAACACTGTTTTATCTTAAAATATAAATAAATTGTAACCCTAACATGTTTTTCAAGTGTAATATATCTGTAAATGCTAGGGACACAAAAATGGGCGTTTCCATAGAATAACTCAATAACAGAGAGTATTAAAATCAGAAACCAAAATCAATTCACTTCTGAGGCTTTTGGAGGGCTTTCTGTCCAGGCAGGGCCCTGGTTACCCTGCTAGAAAAAACAGCATTTGTTGTGTTTTTGATTGCTGATATGCAGGTCTAGCTACACGACCATGCTGGGTGACCAGCTTAACCAGCACCAGACAGGCACTACTAGCATAAACCAGCGGAGACCAACTTGGAACAAGCATGGAACACTGTTTTTTTCAGTAGTGTAATCAGATCTTAACCGCCTGCTGTGTTTATCTCTGTATGAGACGCTACACTGGCCAGAGCAACTTTCATTGTTTGGGATGTTCAGGCATGCAACACAAACACTATTAGGGTTGCCACCTGTCCAGGATTTCCCTGGATTGCCCAAATTTTTGGTTGTCTGTCCAGGAAAAAATTTATTCCATTCCTGGACACACAATGTCCAGAAATCCATCGACTGAACCAACATCTATCTACCTTAGGCTGCACTGTGAGCATAACTACCAACACACTCAGTTTAAAAAAATCAGAATTTAATAAACTAAGCAACTGATCAATAGTCTAGAAATTTTACAGGACTGAGGTGGCAGTTCTCATATTGCCACCTCAGGTTACACTCATATTCAGCAGGTTATTCACTATAAGATGTAGGTCACTTTTTCGCAAAATGGACCTCACTACAAACTTAGTTATGGCCCTGTTTCCAACCTAAATATACAAAAATATATTCATCAAAATGAGTTGAAAAAGAGGAAGTCTCCCATGTGGCAAATTTTTCTTTGACCATGAAGTAGAACAGCTAATATCAATATATCACCTCATCTTTAAATAATTTCATCTACTACAGCTACAGTCTGTTTTTGATGAATCTGTGCATAAAAACTTAAAAAATTCAAATGTTCTGAATGTAAATTTGTTATTATTACTGCCACCAAGAGGGTGATTCAAACAGCATGGGTGTGAATTCTATGACTTACACTCTCAAGTGACTGAAAAACATTTATGGTGAATCTTGAGAAATATCTGTTTGCTTGCTGTCAAAATTATTTGCAGATAATTTATTTATGAGAATACTAAAACATCCCCCAGCCACCCAGAAGAATAAGAGAACGACTAACACAAACAAGCAACAGATGAGCTACTGTCTCTGACTTTACACCTACAAGGTGGACCAACAAGGTAGGAGTGTCTAATAGAGTGGACAGTGAGTGGACACAGTGTTAAAAACTCCAGCAGCACTGCTGTGTCTGATCCACTTGTAGCAAAGGAGTAATTTAGTGATTATCGACAAATATAGCATCTGAGTAAATGGGTGCAAACTGAAACACATTTCTCTGACTTAGTTTTAATGTCTATTCAGCTGCACGTGAAATGACAAAGTGAAGCCTTCATGTTTATGTGAGGGAGCTTTTAGAGGCATTAAACTCTTCAGACATCTGGTTCCTATCACCACCACAGTGGACAATCCTGACTCAAAACACAGCCTTTCACATCAAACCATTCTGAATTATTTATATCTCAGTTCTAAGGAGTTCCCTTTAAAGGGGAACTAGAGTGGCGCATTTCACACCAAACCACTCCAACTGATTTTGTTTACATCTAAACGGTTGAAAGATTAAATAATTTTGCAAAATCAGTGGAGTTCCCCTTTAAGTTTCAAGCAAGCAGTGTTGGTGTATTTAATCAAAAACGTAATCCATAATAAATGACTAATTACTTCACAAACTAAAATGGATAACATCACTTATTGCTTCCTGGAAAAAGAAATCTCAGGACTGATTACTCCTACATGGCTGTCTAAACACATATTACACTACACTACTCAATCACATACAGCAGTGCTGCTACACTTCATCCAACAGTGTCCTATGACCACTGATTACGGACTAAAGAATGACCAACACAAACTGTGTATCTACAAGGTGGACCAACAAGGTAGGAGTGTCTAATAGAGTGGACAGTGAGTAGACACAGTGTTTAAAAACTCCAGCTGCACTGCTGTGTCTGATCCACTCGTGCCAGCACAACACACACTAACACACCACCACCACATCAGTGTCACTGCAGTGCTGAGAATGATCCCCCGCCCAAATAATACCTGCTCTGTTGTGGTCCTGACCATTGAAGAAAAGGGTGAAAGGGGGCTAACAGAGAAACAGATGGACTACAGTCTGTGATTGTAGAACTATAAAGCACACCTATATGGTGGATAAGTGGCGCTGATAACATGGACAATGAGTGCAGATACAAGGATTTTGGTTTTAATGTTATGGCTTATCAGTGTATAATACAGTCAATGGCAAAAAGCTCCTGGGCAAATTAAGGTACACATCCCCTACACAGAACTCACTTCTATACATTTCAATACACACTTACCAGAGGTGTAGACTCGAGTCATTTGACTTGGACTCGAGTCCCGAATTTGATGACTTTAGACTCGACTCGAGAAAATCGAGAAAGACTTGGGACTCGACTTTGACTTCAACACCAGTGACTCGGTCTCTGACTCAGAAAGACTGAAGTCGCCAAGTGGAAGAAACATGGAGAGGTGAAACGTTCAAATATAGCGTAGTTGCACTACTCTGTGTGTGTACAGTACACCTGTCATGGTTATCTGTGTACCATTGATTTTATATTTTAGCTGGAAGGGTAAAAAATAATAATGATAAATGAATGTACAGCCATACACTGCAAACGTGCTATTATTAAAAGGCTACAGTACTGTTACCCTTATTCAGTGTTATGGCCTTAAATTAGCTGAAGAATGCAGACTGACTTGTTTAGGACTCGAAGATTAGGACAATTGACTTGGGACTCGACTTGAGACTCGCCTTCACTGACTCAGGACTTGAATCGAGACTCAGCTCTCTTGACTTGGGACTTCAGTTTGAAGAATTGAGACTGTATTACTTGCAACGAAGTGACTTGTTCCCGCCTCTGACAATTACTGTTTATTTGCTGATTTTAACACATTGGGTAAGTGAAAAGAAGTGCACATCCTCTACAGAGAACACACTCCTGCACATTTTAACACTCTATTGCTGTTTATTTACTGAATTTAACAAATTGGAAAAATTAAAACATAAAACATGGCCTGTTCAAAACTTATGGCACATTTTATATTTTCCAAATCTGTTAAACTGTCTAAAATATGCAGAAAAATGCCAGATTTAAGTGTTCTCTGAAGAGGATGTGTTAACTTGTGTTCACTTAGAAAATCAACAAAACGTAATTTGACTGGGGTATTCAAACGTATGTGTGCAGGAGTAAATATAAATCCTGCACACCAAAGATCAAACTGACACTCAATTTCTGATCAGATTTGACTACACGCAACTTTGATTACCCTGATGTTCAGCGTGTTCAGTAATCTACACCAGGAAACATCTAATAACACTCAGACTCTTCTCTACTTCTTCCAGAGTGACAGCCATGCAAAAATGTTACAAGCATAACCAAGCAACTTTTGTCTGGTATGAAATGCATCATGTCTGTGGTGAGTTGTCTGGAAAGGGAAAAACGCAGATGGAAACAAAACTGCAGAGCAGAGAGAATACAGGAGTGCAGCAGTGTGTTAGAGAAAATAAAAGAAGCCAATTTATTATTCAGCACTGACTGCAAATGTTCTAGTCATCAGTCATGGATAAATAAATCTGGGAGTAAAAATGACAAAGAAATTGAGGTTCGACCCTGAGAACAAGTTTCAAAAATACAAGACACATGGAAAAAACAGAAAAAGAAAAGAAAAAAGATAAGTAAAAAAAACAGAAATAGACATTTTTGGTACATTTCAGTATGGTTGGTTGTGTGGTAATATAAAGCTCAACACCTTTTTTGTGTTGGACAGAAACTCATCACTAAATCAGATTACATTTGCAGCAACACTGGCAGAAAGACGAAGGAGCCAGAAGAAGAATGAAGGAGAAATATGGCACATCACATGAGCACAGTGAGACAGACGGACATCAGGAACATTTTCAACACTTTAAGGTTTCCCTTCCAAGAACAAACTGCTCGACTGCATCAGCAGCCAACTGGAACTGGCACTGTTTAAGTCAGAACTGTTGACCACACCTACAGACACTACTAAGACACAGGTTACTTTACAAAAGCACAAATGACAGAAATCCTGTCCACTCTTGATTTTCCCCAATCTAGTCAAGTAACATTCTCATAGACAAGTCTTTTAAATTTATGCCGTTAACAAAACCTACGTTTTAAACATCAACAAAAAGGTTTCATATATCCATTGATTTGTCTCAGCAAGGCCGCAACAAATGAAGAAAGGAAGGGCACTGAGGTTTCCACTGATCTTCAAAACAACTGCAGAGCTCAATCATTAAGATGCAAACAAAGTCATTCAGGGTAGTTTCATATAAAATGGTGCCACGTGGAGTTGGTTTACTATCCAAAACAACATGCGTAAAATGAAAACTAAGAACAAACATTCTAGTTTTATATTGTACAAAAAAAACGTATTTCCATTTTTTGAAAAAAAAATTATTACTATTTGAAAACGAGTTGACCTTTGCATTTTGTTTACATTTCATGATGGACGGACCAACAGGATGGTCCAAAATGACTTGAAAAAAATATTCACACTAATGTCCATTAAATAAAATTACAAAAATTTTTTCCTTCTCCTGTAAAGTTACTATTTTGGAGAGATGAAGTACTGTTTCAACAGCGACAATATGTTGATGGTAAAAGTGGTAAATCTAAAAAAAAAAAAAGTTTTCTTTAGGGACTATTTTACTTTACAACACCCTGCATGCACCTCTCCACCATGATCATATTTAAAAAGAAATACATTTTAGACCAAAACCTTCTCTCAAAGGAATCACTTGACAATATCTCAGACACCAGGCAGCGTATAGCCTTTCATTACTCTTTCATGTAATAACTTTACATGATGCACTTTCTAGAGGTGTTACAGCTTCAAATGTCTGGTTCCTATCACCACCACCGTGAACAATTCTGACAAGTTTCTCTAAAACGGAGCATTCCACAACAAACCACTCTGAATGACTGTTTACGCCTTAATCATTTCATAATGCAGATGTGTGGAATTCCGCTTTAACATACTAAAAACGTAGTTGTATAGTTAAACTGAACACAGAAACACTACTACACATTATAAGGCAGTGTTTCAGATGCATTGTCAGTGTTAAAGCAGATAGATACAGAATGAAAAGCATTACTGTCCTAAAAATAAATGTGCCAAATAGGGTACTTTGTAGTGATACCATAGAAGAACCACTTGCAAATAATTTGAAAGGTTCTTTAGAGAAACAAAAGTGGTTCTTCTACAGAACTGCTCCTCAGAGCCCTTTTGGCACATTTAATTATAACAGTGTACATGTGAATGACAGGACTGTTGAACAAAGAAAAAGTGCTCTTTATACAATTTATGACTGGTATTATTTTAGTTGCTTAACCTCCATAATACATAAATGTTCTACATGGTACTGAGAATCTGATATGTACCTTCTGACAGTACACAGCAAGGTTAATAAGTGAGACATTCTGCATAGTACCAAAAATGACTATACTACTATGACTGCTGTTGAAGCATTGTCCAGTTTTATTCATAGGAGTGCTGGGATTGAGTACTTTGGGGTGAACAGAATTCAAGACAAACATTACGGCTTCCATGAAGAATAAATGCTTTGATATAGGAGACGCCTTCCAAAGTGCTTTTGGCTACCCCCCCCTCATTTCAGAGTTTTGGGAAGAACAATATTCACAAATTAATTTACAATTAATATACAAGAAAGGCTACGAGAATGACCTGTACAAACGCCATTACGCAAACAAATGCTGATGTACAGAGCTCTAGCTTCTATCCCGACTCCCGAAACTGAAAATGGTCCACACAGACGGTATAAATCAGCGAAACTCCTCTTGAAGAGGGCCCGCCCTTCGTCCAGTTAATATACAGGGCAACCGGCAGCCGCGCTGACATGCGGAAAATGAAGTACCGACGTATAGAGTGTCATGTTGACTATTAATCTACTGAATGTGATTTCCTGTGTTTAATCAAAGAGACATCTTGCAAAGCCTATTACAAATTCCATTAAGCAAAGAGCTGAGTCTTCAGAAATCATTTACTTTTTAAATTAATAAGTACACAGATGACTCACAGTTCTGAGAACTGAAAGTCTTAGGATTTAATTTACCCCAAATATAATAAATAAGTTCAGGACAATTACACTACAAAATACATGTAATCCAAATAACGTTAGTTCACTGGCTTTGTGCTGTGGTTTAGGTTTAGCAGATTTGTCTTATGCTTTGTTTGAGCCCTATAAATGTGCAATTTATTCTGATGCTTTACACTGTAACCCATTTATTACTTTCAGAGCAATTTTGTCCAGAGTCAGACTAACTAGTTCTGGGTAAATCCCGCTGCCAATGGTGTTTCTCCATTGAAAAATGCTTTTAGTCCAAGGCTAGCCTTCATCTGTGGCTGGATAAAGAGCCCTTGACCTTGCAAGAACTGTAGTGATGTTTCTGAACTCTTGGTTGGTGTGGTGAAAGTGAAATTAGCGACAGTGCAACAGCAGGAGAAAGCATTAAGGTATATGGGTGTCTACGTTCCAGAGAGGCTTTTCTGTTCGTTTAAAGTTGTCCATAACCTTCAAGCGTGGCGGATTCATGGCAGCGCATTCCCCAGCAGCAGAGATGATTCTAGTTCTGTGGAGAGTAAGAGGTGGGAAAACATTATTCTCCTCAGAAAAAAAAATACGCTTTTGTTTTCTAAATAATTTCAATAAAAGATCATATGTTGGAAGCAGGAACCTTGCAAAGAACCATCTTCCTCGGTCACCTACTGTTCTGTTCATTATTGGATACACCTTTGATGGATTTGTTCTGGTGTAGAAAGAAAAAACAAACAAAGCTGAAGGTGCTGTGTGCAAAGGACAAAACTGCAAAGAAGGTCACAACCTGCTCTACATTGATGTGAAAATCATCAAGACTCACTGGCTTTCAGTTTAAGATTAAAGTAAATGTGTGATACAGTACAAACTTGCACTCACTAGCCACTGTATTAGGAACACCAGCCCAATCGTGCAATTATATAAATCAGTCAATCATGTGGCAGCAGGTAAACAGAAAAACATCTCTGGACACAGAATGCATTGAACTTTAAGGCAGATGGGCTACAACAGCAGCTGAGTTCCAATGAGTTCCACTGCTGTCAGCCAAGAACAGGGACCTGAGGCTACACTGAGCACAGGCTCGCCAAAACTGAACAGCCTCCTGATCTGATGAATCTTAATTTCTGCTATGACATGCAGATACTAGAGTAAATGTACAATCATTGTGAATGAGAATAAAGAGAATGAGAGCAAACTATAGATGACAGTCCAAATCATGTATAGTTTATTCTCATTCACAATAGACTGTAATAGCAGGGTGCAACCTGGGGGAGGCGCTGCTGCTCTAATGCAGAGCTGCCTCTGCTGTACTACCAGAGATTGACTAAGGTAACATTCAGCTAATCATATCAGACCCCATACATTGTAAGCCAAAACTGTAAGCCAATCCTATCAGACCTGGGAGAGGGGCTCTGGTTATATCTGTAACCGAGCTGAAGACAGGATTTTTTGCTAAAAGCACCAGAATGAAACTGCTGTAGCATTTAAGCAGAAAATTCAAATAACAAGCTGACTTCAGCTTAGTGTGAAAAAGTAATCATAACAGTTCTATATCCCTCAGTTTCACAACCTGTAGATGGAAATTAAGAGGCAGCAGCTCTGTCGAAGGCCAATCAGATGAGAACTTTTTTTTGTTCTTGTATATCGAAGTTTAACAAAATGAATGTATTACTAAACACAGGAAGGGAAAATAAGAAAGAAGCTGAAGGAGACTGAAAGAACTGAAGGAGCAGATTTGATGGAGGTTAGTGACCAAGAAGAAAGCGAGGGAGAGTTGTTTAAGCTTTCAGTTAAAATTAATACTGAATTTAATTTAACTAAGAAAATATTTGTCCCAATGAGCATGACATTGTTACGTAGCTTATTAAACATGCCTACAGAGCAAAATCAGACTGAACTGATCTATAATCTGTGTTTGATAATAATGAATTTTAATAATAATGATTTTAATATTTAATATATAGTATAACAAACTACAAAGAGACTGATCTACTGTGTGCCAGTTTGACCAAATAACTATTGTTTGATATACTTTAAAGTTTCTGGCTGTTGCTACTCTAAAAGTGTATTATAAACATTTTGAGATGATTATTTTTTTTTTCTTTTGGGACAGTGCCCCCTGACTTCCCCAGTACCCCTGGGTGCAATCTTGTCAACAAAGACCATAATCTCTAAGTAATGTTTCCAACACCTTATTGAGCCCATGCCACAAGGAACTCTGGCTGTTCTGAGGAAAAAGGGGTGTCTTACCCAGTATTAGAATTCAAATGGTGTTTCTAATAAAGTGGCCATTGAGCTTACACCAGAAATAGGTAGGGAAAGGATAAAATGTTCTGTTTTTATTTTACTTTATTCAGACATCCGACATTCACGCTCAGTGACTTCTATGAAGGATCATTATTTAAATGCATGCTGATTTCCCTCTGCAAATAAAAAGAAGCCCTACCTTGTGCTTTTTGCACTTCATTGAGAAGTTTTCCTCATTTAGCACACAGCCTGCAAAGAGAAAAGGTGAACACTGATTAAATATTCCAGCAGAATAAAACACAAGTTTAAAAACTTCAAAGCAGAGTGTGGGGCCTGACAAGCATTTAAAACTGTAACCAGCAATTCTGTTTACAGCAAAACACTGCTGGAAGAAGAACATCTTGTTGCTACTGCATTTAAGACAAAACTCCAAGCTGTAATCAAGGTCAATTTCCCAGAATTACAGATGCACTCTGAACCGCAGTTAATGCACTCAGAACAAGCTTCAATTGGTCAAAACCAATTTCATAAAGTTTATATTATTCTCTACATGCTCAAACACATTCCCTTCCAATTTCAACAACACCCTTTTTAAAAGATTCTTGCTTCTGCCTACTCTCAAGCTTGGACAAGTTTGCTTAGTAAATGTAGCCAAAAGAGCAGCTGTTAACAGGCCGTGAGGCAGCAACACAGCCATCTCATGAGGCAATGCATTATTAGACTTATTATGTTTTGCATGTCTTTAAGAGGGGCCAGTTACACAGTGCGCAGAACAGAGTATGGAAAAATGCTCAATCAAAAAGCACTCACCTGACTGCATTGCACATTTGTAGTGATACTTGTTAGGGCAGCCTTTGAAAAAGCATCCCAAAGTAGCTCCTGTTTTCTGACAAGAGGAACAAATCTGGAAAAGAAATAAGTAAAGGTATGGTAAGCAGTGTCTAGTTTAGTCATTAAAATGTGTGAAATAAATCTACACATTTTTACCCTTATCTCATATGTAGTCAATCAAGATATCGTTGCTGTCGTAACAAAACCTCGTATCTCCATTTTTTGTCGTTTTTTTAGTTTTTGGCATACTTTGAAAATGCCTGATGTCCTTTAGATTATATGTACATTTTATGATGAATGGACCAAAGGAAATGGCCCAAAATTACTTGGAAAAAGTCTGGCTCCACTGACTTACACTAAAAGTAAAGTATGTTTTTTTCCTTCTCCTGTAAAATTACTATTTTGGAGATACAAGGTTTTGTTCCAACAACAGCGATATGTTTCAAATTTGCTTGTTTAGTTTTGCACTGGAGTAGAGGTGTATGTAAAATTTAGGCTTCAAGATGATTGCTCCCACAACTTCTACAAGTCTGTTTGAGATTGCTTAACAAGTCAATGTGGGTTACATTGAGTGTGCAATATTTTAGGCATGCAGTTTGTATGATGTTTAATTGGGTAGTATGTGCTTCCATTATTCAGAAAGCCCATCGCAGTAATTACCTAAACACCTAATAGCAATTGCCACAGCGGTTAGCTTCCACAATCGGGAGTGTTTGGTAAGTTTTCATACACTGGGTTGAGATAAATGCATGCAAAGAATACATGCGAGGGTCTTGGGTCTACCCACTACTGACGCCTGGTACCACAAGTGCTGTGAGCAGTGGTGAGCAGTATTTGTTTATTTGAGCTCAAGCTGTTTCTGTCAACAGCTGGGCACTAATAAATACTGACAGCTAGGAAAAAAATAGCTTATCAGGTTCACAAGCTAATTTGGGAACTTGTCCTGCAATAGTTGCATAAACTGTAGGGAAAAAAGGACATTGTTAATCGCAATTACTTATGCCATTTATGCCAGTTGATGGTGAACTTGTTAGCTACATTAGCCTTGTAAGCCCTGTGCAAAACAAATGGGGCAAACATGTCTTGGCTGTTTGGGGTAAAAGGAAAGAAAAACAGACTTTTCACTTAACTGTTTAAACTAACCACACTGCTAGCTGTAAAGCTAAAAACTTACCGTCTCCTTCGCCATCTTAACAGCTTTCTCAAGCCCATAGAGCTTTCCTCTCACAAGAAAGACACCTGCTGACCATATGCCACAGTCCTCGTGGAGCCAGTACTCACTGGCTTCTAGTGGCACTATGGGGGGGCTGTACCAGTCCGTTACAGTGTCCATCCGGGATCTCTTAGGTGCAAGGCTACAAGACAGGTCACCCTCACTGGACCACCCCTGATAGGTCCCCAGAGCAGCAGCCTCACGTACCTTGCGATGATTCTTACGGTGAGTCCAGCTAGGCGGTGAGAGAGCTGCATGTGTGTTACCATTGGCAACATGAGAGGAGTCTGTGTCACTGGAATCTTCCTCTCTCAGTTCCTGTGAATTAGTCGCCGTTTTTGACACTGGCCTGAAACCCTCAGGATAGTATGGCCCATGCAAGTCCCCCAGGTCCATAGCATTGGCAGAACCTCCACAAAGGCAACAGACCAGAGCACCCCGCTGAACTGCCTCCATGGAGACACGGCCATACTGGAGACAAGGTGTTGCAGGTACTGCCCCAGAAGAAAACTTGGAGGGTACCTGCTGCTTTCCCCTGTTCAGCCTTTCACTCTCCTCAGGGTAGTTGACGACCGTGCACGAGGGATACATCTTCAGTTCCACACGGACGAAAGGTGAGAAGGTCTCGTCTCGCTTTTCCCTTCTATCATCTTTATAGTTTGTGTACTTGAGCTTTATCTCTGGCTCCTGGGGAGAGAAAATCAAATTCTGGCCATGTTTATGCTTCTTTCTTTTTCTTTTGGGAGCATGAACTTTCTTTGCTCTTGGCGAACCTTTGCTACTCATAACTAACGTCTGCCGCTTCGAAGGACTTTTTGCACAGAGCTGCTGCGTAGGCAGTGCAGTCTGATTTCTTACCTTTACCCGGGACTTGTTTGAAACTTTATGCCGTTTCTTTGATTTCTTGCCATATTTTATTGGTTTGTGTAATGTCTCTGGGGATGTGTGGTCAGGTGAATGTTTCAAAACACTTGCAGAACATGAGGTAGACAATTTGCTTTCAGAACTGTTCAAATCAGTGACACCTGTTTCTTCTTCCTTCTCCTGTAATTCTGCTGGCTTTTCATTAGGTTTGGTCACCGCCTCCTCAGCACACGCTTCCTCCCGAACATCTTGGCTGCTGTTGTCAAATGACATATCTTGCTCAGAGCCCAGATCAGCACTCTCATCTGCCTGAGCGTTTGCACACTGTGATTTTTTTGTGGAAGAGACATGATTGGATTTGTACCTGATGGGGCAAATATTCTGAACAATGGCCTCTAACCTCTTACCTCTTCTAGTTCTTGGGGGAAGCTTTTTTCTTACAATGGTTTCCTTTTTGGCAAATAAACCACCGCTCACATGCAAAGTCCTATTTGTTAGAGTATGCTTTGCTGCCCTCTCCTCTTCTACCCCAGATAAATTACTACTCTGCTCTGTCTGTTCTGGTTTGCATGTGTCAACAGTATTCCCTGTTAGTTGATTGCTAATGCTGGTATCGAATCCTATTGCAACATCAGTTACAGATGATAAATCTGTCTCTTCCACACTCTTAGTTGGATCAGATTCTCCCTGACCTGTTTCATCTTGCCTAGTGTTATTTGTTTCAATAAATGAATTTACCTCCTCGCTTACAGTCTGTGGCAAAATGAAAACATCCTTTACCTCATCCAGTGAGGCAACAGGGGGTGACACTGAATCCTCCAGTGTACTAATAAAGTCTTGGTTTAATGAAACGGCAAGGCTTGCAGGTGCCTGGTTGTTTTGTACAAGAACCGGTTCCTCCGATCTGGAGATAAGGAACAGAACCTCAGGGTTACCGTTCCTTTGCTGATCCTCAGAGTTTGCAATGTGTCCAGCAGGGAAGCTCCCATCAAAGGCTCCTGTGTCCCACAAGCCAGTGACACCACCATTCTGCATTTGCTCCAGGCTGAGAGGAATCTTGCATTCATTGGGGTTGCTCTGCTGTAAAGATTTGAGTGTTTCCAAAGCAAGGCTTTCAACATCCTGTATGCCACTGATTTCATGAGCTTGCTGAAGATAACAGAGCCCTGCAACATTCTCAACAACCTGCGCTGGTGTGACAAACTCAAATGAGTTGGCACAGGCTGCTAACCCAACTGGTACAGAGACCTGTTGCAGACAATGCTGGTCCATCTCCACACAGAGTGGAGCTCCACCCGTGTCAGTGACCAACTGGCCCCCATCGTACGCAGCAGGGTGCAAAGAGAACGTCTTGCTTAACGGAACCCCATAAAACGGGGAATGCTCCGAGAGAGAGTTGTGGGTAGTAAAGACATGAGACTTGCTCACATAAGAGAGTGTGACGGTTGTGTTGGAAAATGCATTGTCTGGTTGGATCTGGTCAATGGGCTGAGGTGGGGGGTTGGAGTCGTCCACTGGGAGCACCATCCCATTGCTGGTCCCAGAACTCACATACCAGCTTGGTGGCTGGACAACATGCAAGGCCTCTATGGAGTTGGCTTTCAACAGACACTCTTCACTATTCCTCGTCAGGTTAAAAACACTGGGCAGGCTGCAGGCGGAAGAGAGTTCCTGAGGCTGTAAACCATCTGAGGTGCCAGGGGGCTGTTCCATAGCAGCTGCAAGTGTGAAAACATGGGGTTAGAACTCAATGTTTCCATCAAACACAATTAATTATATCAGTTAACAGCAGTCATTCAAAAACAGCAGTAGTAACACATGGACAGCTAACCAACCTGGCAGTCACTCAGAATAATTTGGTGGAGCCCAGCCCATTTCCACCATCACTTCTGAAAGGTCAGGACATACAGTCATGGGCTTTCAGTAAGGACTGAGTGCTATCAACATTCCTCACTCTTGGCAAACAGAATACAAGCTTTTTGATCATGTTTATGACATTTATTGACTTCTTTCCTTTAAAAAATACTAAACTATGATTAAATCCTGGTACCCTGGTGAAAAAAGAGTTTAAGCTCATAGGCCACTTTAGCTGCTAGGCCAGTTTTGCTGGTTGACCAGGACAGGCTATGTTTATATTTGATGGTTAAGTTCAAGGGTTACAAATGGTATCCGGAAATGGCCGGTGTGGCTGCAGAACCCCACCTGATTCCACTTGTTCAACCAGGTGGTCTCAGCCTTCATACAACTAATTAGTTATATGAAGTGTGCTTCTGCCTCACTGGAAAGAAAACCTATACCATAGTATAGGGTATGTTTCCTCCTAGTCAAGCGAGTCAACAACCACTTTTACCATCTCAGACTAGCAGGATGACCCTCAAAGGCCATCTGAAATCATCTACTAACATTTTTTTCAGCAGGGATAACTCTAACAAGGAGGAAACAACAGCTAACGTCACCACATCTTTAACTAACATTACAACAGCTCACTCCGTCAATGTACTTGGCAGTGCGGTATGTAATTGTAGTTGTTTAATATTCTCTAATTCGGTTTAGTGTCAGATTTGATCCAAAACAAGCGACAACGAAAAAGTAAAAGTCTTTATTCGCTAAAGTCCAGCTTACACACATTCGTGAGTAAATTTGACGAGGATCGCTGGCTAATAACGCTACCCAGTAGAAGTTTCAGTGTTCAAACTGAGCGAGGAGACAGAGTAGCACTGGCCACAAAGCCCTAGTCCTTCTGGACCCAGCTAACCAGCTGGACACAGTGGACCTGGCACTAACGTCTACTGCCCTGCCAGCACACAGTGCCTTACTAGCTGCCCTGTTATCTGCGGTTTGAGTGCTATCGACAGCAGAAGCATCACTTGTCAGACAGCGTATTTTCACTTGTCACTTATTAATGTCTCTCTGTCGACCCTGCGGGTCAGCACAGGCTACTGTCACACCGTCAAAACTTCGAGGTCAGAAAGCCACTCGGGAACGTTAGCCCTATTTAACAGACTAACGCTAGTTAGCTAGCTAGCTAGTTAACTCGTTATCGGTCCCGAACAGCTTGGTTCACAACGTTATTTGTCTCAAGCTACTAAGCCTTTTTACAGGTACTTATAAAGCTTGCACTGGTTAATGACTTGCTAGGCTGTTACTCAACAACGCGTTGTTTTGCTAGCAGCTTGCTAACTTAGCCATGTAACGTTATGCTAGTTTAGCTTTGAGCACGTTAGCATGACTGTAGGCTTACATTAAGATAACGAGCAAATACTGTGACTTTCTCAGCTTACACTAGCGATTCAGAAACCTACTAACATTACAGTCAGCCGAAATAAATGCGGTGACTAGCTACCCAGCTAAGTTAGTTACCTAAGAGTCATAATAACGTCAGTAGCTGCTCTGAACAAGACCGTCATAGCACATTGTGCTAGCTCAGGCGAACGCAGCCAGCTGCAGCTGAACTAGCCATACAGCTAAAACAAAGAGGAGTGCAATAAAACTTACCCGAGAAGAGAAGTGGGGTTAATATTCAGAATTAGGAAACCAGTCCAAACCCATTCCGACACCAGCTAAAGTTTAAAACCGCAAGGACGTTTTTAATAATGTAACGTCACTGAGTTTCGAAAACGCGACCCATAAGTACGAGACTCTCATACTTTGAAGTCCTCTCTCCATGGTAAAGCTAACTAGCTCTGTCCAAGCTCTGCTAATATTCATAGTTGTCAGTGATGAGGCCATTAAGGAGAATTATGGGAGATGTAGTGCATTACCCTCCGTACACATGAATTGGGGGTAAATGTTGAATTAAATTCAATGTTTTAATTCGAAGGTTACATTTAATTTTGTGATTATCGACAAATGCAGCGTCAGTAAATGGGCGCAAACTGAAACACATTTATCTGACTTTGTTTTAACGTCTATTCAGCTGCACGTGAAATGACACGGTGGAGGCCACGTCCAGATCCACGAGTGAGTTCTGAACAGCTTCTGAACATGCCAATGTTTTAAAGGGGCATTACACCAATTTTTCAAAGTTTCTGAACAATTCACTCCTTGATCTGTAAAGTCAATCAGAATGGTTTGATTTTAACTGGGTCCTTGTAGAGAAACTTAGACATTTTTTTTTTTTGTGTTTTTATAGTGGTGTTGATAGGAACCAGGGGTCAACACAATTATAGCCATTTCATTTACAATCCAAAACCACCAGAACCTGCGTGTCTTCTGAGTTCTTGTATGTAATGATGATGGTAAAATAGTGGTAAATCAGAAAAAAAAGGTTTTCTTTGGGGACCCTGCATGTACCCCTCTACCATAAATGGATAAAAATTCATTTTAAGACAAAACCTTATCAGAAAACCATTATAAATAGTGCTGCTGGAGTTTTTAAACATGTCAGTGTCACTGCTGGACTAATAGCGTCCTGTAACCACTGATGAAGGACTAGAGGATGACCAACACAAACTGTGCAGCAAAAGATGATCTACTGTCTCTGACTTTACATCTACATGGTTGACCAGCAAGGTAGGATATCAGAGTGGACAGTGAGTGGACACTGTGTTTAAAAACTCCAGCAGGACTGCTGAGTCTGATCCACTCGCACTAGCGCAACACACACTAACATGCCGCCACCACCACGTCAGTGTCACTGCAGTGCTGAGAATGATCCCCCGCCCAAATAATACCTGTCATGTGGGGGTCCTGACCATTGAAAAACAGGGTGAAAGTGGCCAAAGAAAGTATGCAGAGAACCTAATTGTAGAACTACACCTATATAGTGAGTGGAGCTGATAAAATGGACAACGAGTGCAGAAACTAGGAGATGCTTTAATATCATGGCTGATGGTGCATACAGAGGATGTTTTAAATGCATTGTACGCAATTAATACCATTCTGTTTGAGACATAACAATTCTTATTAAGTGGGTAACTAATGTGTTATACTTCATCGTTACAGGAAAAGGTTACTTAACACATTACACCCATCACTGCAAATAATGTGAGAAAAAAGTAAAAATTATGGCCCTGATCACTGAGTGAAAAAGCCTTTATAATACTATGGCTATAGACAAAAAATCTCTCAACACGTTTCAGCTCGAGTCTTCATGAGGGAGAGTCACTCTGTTGAGGGAGAGTGACTCTCCCTGATGGAAGGATCAAGCCGAAACGTGTCGAGAGATTTTGTCTATAGCTATGTTATAAAGGCTTTTTTCACTCAATGAATAGTGCCAGGGATTTTCACTAATACGTTTTTGAACCCCTGTCCACAGAGCACCTTCAATATTATGTTTATTTCCCTACCAGCAAAACTATCTGTGTTTATATTTTAATGTGTTTGTGGTCAAAACAGAAAGCTGAATAGGCAACATACAGGGTGCAAAAATATTTATTGCTAATAAACCTGTTGTCAGTTGGTGTACATTTGTGGTATATTTACAATAACAATGTATAGAGGAATGCAGTTGTTAGCCAAAAAAAGACATTTAAATAAATACAAGGAACTGCCATTGAACAACACTACAGACATTATCAGCTTGAAGAGACAAGAAAAAAAATAACAAAATAATAATAAAAAAAAAACAAACAAACAAATGAAAAAACTAAACAACCTTGACCTCCCAATCAGTGGACTGACCATAATGATTACATAAAGGAAACCCTATATAAATTTGTATATATAATTTTACACTAGCAAAAGCCCTCCAGATACAAACTCCAATGCTTTAACTGGTTGTTGTCTCAAAATGGTCCTATACTTAAACATTCAGTAATCACCATGTACAAGTACACTTCTGGGTATTAAACTGAGTCAAATTTGCCCAATTTCACATTGTCCATCTGTCCAATTGCGTTATAATAATAATAAGCTGGAGGGAATGTGAATACCACATCTAGCGTAATAACGAAGTCTGCAGGTATGATTGTTTCTACTCTTTATTAAGTAAGTATAATTGGAGTCATTACATATTTATTTATCCTTTGGCTATTCACACATACTAAAGAGTTAAAACAGTAGCTTACACGGTCAGTTTTAGTGTACGCATTATAGATGCTTCATTAAAAACAAAATATTTACATTAAGACATGGTAATAAAAAAATGTCACAGTAACTGAAGTGCACAGAATGCAGACTACAGACATAAAATTCAAAACTTCATACCATGTTTAATATATGCCGTGTGCGGTGACCAGTGTGTTTCTAAGTGATTAAATTGCTGGGCTAAAATATTGTGGGCCTCTTTATAACATGCAGCAAGTCAGGATGACACATCAATGTCAGAACTCCTTAGTGTCCTTGTTGTCAAACAAGTGGAGTCTTTGCTCTGCTGTCAAGCCTTCCTTGAGACTCTGAGAAGAGAACAAAGACAGAGAGGGAAAGGTCATTGCTGTGGACCACTGCGGATACTTCAACAGTGAACCGTTATCTGAATGATCTTAGTGACATGCTGATAGCGAGCGTTCTCTTATGACTAGACAAGAGAAAGCCCACACATTCGTGCATGCGCGTGAACTTTCACTTCCCGGTTAGAAGTTACTTCAGGACATGCAGATCCCTTTTGTTTACTTGATCTTTGCTTCAGAAGAACTGGAGAAAAGGTGTTTCCAAATCCAGTAAACTCAAGTTTGTTTGGAAGAGGAAGGATATGAATGGCCATTGGGAAATAAACATGCTTTATTCCAGGGTTGTTAAAACCTGCTCCTGGGGCCGCACCTTCCTGCAAACGTTAGTTCCAGTCCCACTATTACACTTGATCGAAATAAATACTTGTATCAGGCAGGACTCAGGAAAAAAAACCCCCACAAAACAAACAAAAGATCTGGAGTTTGGACGCAAGACATTAATAATAAGCTAGTGGGCGACATGGACTAAATATTATTAACTGTGAAAAGCAATTCCGAATGTGTCTGCTCAGGAACAGTTAAGAATGATTACATTTTGGATGTAGTTTTGTTTGTCTAACTGGTTCAGAGCATTGGTGCTAGGTATGTCTGATTAGGGCTGGAACTAAATTCTGCAGCAGGCTGATCTTCAGGCCTGAGTTGGTCTCTCTGATTTACACGAATCTAAATTTAAAAGAACAGGATCACCGATACTTCCTTTTTGAAATGTGAATGATTTGAAAACCCTCTGGCACAGGAAAGTGCAAAGCTGATCTATTAAATATATTTATAAGTATAATACACTTTGTGAGTAGGGGTGAGTATGGAGTTGGTTGCAGATGTGAGGGGATGACATCAGTGGCTCTCCTCAGTGCACATGATGGGACAGTATAACAAGTGCATGCAGAGACCCCCAAAACACATGTAATCTCCACAGGTGACTGTCTGCCTATTACTTCATTAAGCCTTATCTGATGTGTCCAAGTGTCCTCTGCAGAAAGCTGGAGTCTTCTGATGTGCCCTGTCCTGTCTATTCCCAAGCCATTCACCTAAAATTAGCAGTCAACAGGTCTTCACCTTTAAGTCTTTAGCTGTCCCAGGGCATGTCACGACTCACAGACTGAGGGAAAGGGGGGGAGACACACACAAACACAAACAGCCACACCACTGTGTGTTAAAGGAGGATCAAAAGCACACTTCTCACCATTACTTACCAGGCTTTCTCCTGTAGGGAGTAAAATATATGAAAAACCTGAAGCAACATCAATCACCCAGACTACATTACTAAAACAGAATTTTACACGCAGTAAGGCACAGGGATATTGAATTAACTGACAACTAACAAAGTTCAAGATCATCATTACCCAGTGATGAACCTGATACTTAGCTATAAAAATAAATACAATTAAAATATAAAAATAAAAAATCACAGCAGGCGAACACAGCTACGACTTTGCACGTCGCCCTACAGTTGACAGACTGAAGTCAAATTAAATGTCAAAATGATATAAAAAAGGGGCTAACACAGAGGGAATAGCCCCCTACAAGTTCATCTGTTTGGCTCTAGTCTGACCGTTGAATAGGGTTGGGAGGGTTACTGTAAAAATTTATTCCATTATAGATTACTGATTACATGTTGAAAAATGTAACTGTAACCTAATCCAAAAGATTACTATGTTCATGTAATCTGATTACCTTCCCTCACTTTTGGTTACTTGTCTTTAATTGAAGATGTGTAATGAAATAAAGAGAAAAATAATTTCAACAAGACTTTTTAACAAGAATTTACAGTTGAAGTCATAAGTTTACAAACACCTTTATAGCCACTTTCATTTAAACTCAGTTTATTTTAATTTAATACACAATCCCTCTCTTAGGTCAGTTAGGTGATTTTAAACGGACATTAAAAAATAAAAAATAAACAACACACTGACACTACAAGCTCTTAGACTAAAGCACAGGGGAACAAGTTATTCATGTAGAATGATCCAGTACACTGGATCAAATGCAAAGCAGTTAAAAACTTTACTACTCTCCTGAGACTTTTCCTTATTTGACTTTGATGATCAGAATTTTTAGATGCTCCCTAATCAGTCCTACAAGTTTAAACAGGCATTAAAATAGGCATTAAGTGGGAGCTGATCATCTTAGTTACAAATAATGCAACGAAAGAATAAAACGTTTACTCTCTGATCAAATCAGATCAGTCTGCTGCTGTAGAATCTGGCATTTATAATGTACCTATAACCTGATTACTGTCTTTTTTAATGTAACTGTAACAGATTACTGTTACTTTTGTGTATCCTGATTACATAACGCTGTTACATGTATTCTGCCACTATGCAACCCTGCAGCTGAACAAGATACAAATTGAAGCTGAGCCTTTCCTTGGTCACTTGTTTAACCACAGCATATCTGAGAGAATCATAAAGAGAGATAACAGGCTAATAGGTTTTGTTGATCTGTACAGGACATGAAATGTCATCTCTATAAACCTATATGACTTAACTTCGCACCAAACACCAGAGCACATCGCCAAGCCATGCCTCTGACTTTTTAGAGCATTCATCATAAAAGAGGTGCATCAGTGTGCAACAATTTTTGTTACAAATCAAAAACTGAAATAATGTTAATTAAAAAAAACTAGAATACAGTTTGTGACAAAGTCAGTTTTGTGTTACATTATAGGCTGTTGCCAGCTGTTACAGGGTAACTCTGAATGGCCAGCAGAGAAAATCCCACCAATGGTGGCTACACATGCTTCTACACATCCTCCAGTGTGTGTACAAACTAAAAATAGGATGCAAAATTATTGATTGTAATTACCGGCTTAATTATAGCACAGATAAAAATATATTTTTTTCTATCTAACAGCAAGTAATGCACTACATGACCAAAAGGATCCAGAGGAATTCATCAAGAAGTAAACTGAGTTGACCTGAGGGTGGCACTATTAGCCCTACTCCGTTGCACGGCAGCTGTATTCTCACTCCATCTCGAGCTTATTTCTTCTCAAATCACAAAATGAAGGGAAGACAAAAGTAAAAAAAAAACAGGAGACAGACTGCAGATTCCTCCTAAAAATACATTTCTGTGTGTAGGCACCTACCTTTGACCTCATGGCACGCTCCGAGCGTTTTGCAGCTGCCGCCGCCATTTTCAGAATGTCTGGGTTGCTCTTTGATTTCATGATATCTGAAAAGCCAATAATGTGAAAAGGGGAAAAACAATCAGAAAAAAGTTACTCAGTGTAATAAAAACATTATAAATCCCTTCTAATCCTGAGATTAAATGCTATCACTGGAATTGGCTTCAGGGCTCTCAGACTGTACTGGGGCAGGATCAGAGACCATACCGTAACCTCCCCGCTGCACCTCCTCCGGCGTTGGCTCTCCCAGGGCCTCATGGGCCAGTTGCAGTTGATCTCGCAGCCGCCCCAGGTCCCGCTCTGCTTTGGCCTTCACAATGCTCAGCTCTGTGTAGATGTCCTTATACTTATCTGTTGCATACTTCTTATCCTAGAGCACCAACGCAAAATCAATCAGTTTAGGATTCCAGCATGGTATGTTTAATCAAATTCATTCATTCAGCTATAAATTTCACATTAAGCACATACTCTTTGAGCAGCTTGGAGTTCATCTTTTAATGAGTTGATCTCCTGCTTCAGATACTGCACCTCTGACTCCTTCACCCTCAGCATTACCTATAAGCAAGAAGTACCACTTATTAGTAAGTATGTTTGGAATACATAGACCGATTTTTACATAAAGGTACAACAATGTTACATATTAGAATTTAAACATAAAACATAAAAAACAGACCTCTAGTTCATACAGCTCCTTCCCCTGAATGACAGTTCCAGCTTCTCCCCCCTCCTCACTGGTCATTGATCTCATTTTAGTTATCTCAGCAGCCAGACGATTATTCAGCTCCTTTTAAAATAAAAAGAAAACAGTTGTCATTATAGCTACCTCAAGTTACAAGCATAAAGTCCACAGTGTAAAATATTAAAAATGGGTCCCATTCACCAACCATTCTTAAGAAGAAAATTCCTAAAACCCACTTCTGCATTTTTCACAAAGATTCTGACATTCACCAATGTTTTCTTATTTGGGATTCGTTCTAAGGAAAGATCAGAATCTACGGTCACTCAAGAGCACAAAGGTAATTCTGTGGTTAACGAACACGTCATGTATCTGACATATACTTTTTCTTAGGACCTTTCTCTAGAAACAAAAATGTATGAAAAACTTAGGCAGGTACTGGAGAATGAGGCCCAATGTTTGTACAATACGAAAAAAAATGAGTGTTAGCGGAAACATCCACAGACAGTTTGCTAGCTTAATTTTGCCTGCTAGGCTAGCTTTAGCTCGCTAAGTTGCTATGACTCAGACAGAGATGCAGCTGGGAATGCAGCTTCCAAAACCACATACTACCAAATAATGGTATGTCCCCCACAAACGTAAAGTACTACCATTGCAATGTACTAAAAAGTACTACCATTGCAAATTCAGTCATAAGCATTAGTATTAGCCGCATAGTATAGTACAGTATAGTAATAAAATTCTTGTACAAAAAAAGCTTTGTGTGTATTTCTTCTGCAATTTACATGATGAATTACAACACCACAATATACTTTGAGCATACTATGCATATCAGGACAGATTCAGACCAACAGCCAATGTACAGTAACTGCATAAAAATCAAATCCTAAAACCTCTATTTTCAAATGTTCAATAAAAACATACAATAAAAAAATCCCAGTACTCTCAGTAGCCTTTTTACTAACTTACACAGACTTTTTAAGGGTGGCACTACAGTTCTGTAGTTTTGTTCTCAAACCACAAAACGAAACGTGATATTCAGGATGTAACAATGACTTCTGAATGCAAAACTGTAACAATGTGCATCATGGAGATGTGAAAAATGCAGTATGGAGAATGGATATTCTATTATTTGTGCCATCTAACGCAACTGTGTTGTTTGAACACCAAAGATTGCAAATGATCAGCATTAGTCACCACTTTAATCCAGCACTCCTCCTGCTTCCCAGCTCTAGTGTCATTAGTAAGTTGTGCAACATCATGATCACAGTCATCACTTTTTTTCATTCAAATTGTGTTCAAAATATTGTGAGAATCAAGAACCCAAATCATAAATCAAATACAATCATGGGCTGAGTGTACTGTTTGCAGCATCTTTACCCAAAGCTCCTGACTCACCTGGTTGTGTGCATTAAGCTCCTGATTCTCTCGCTGGCACTGGCGCAGGGCCTGTCTCTCCGCTTCCAGTGCCTGTACCAGGTGAGCGTTTTCCAGACACTTCTGTGAGTACTGCTCAGACAGCACCTCAATCTCCCTCTGGAATGACAGCAGCTCCTCCCTGCCAAACACACATGCCAGGAAACACTTCAGTCATTGCTGCTTTTGCATTTGTCTGACATCCAATGTTAAAATACTTTAAAAGCTAGTCGTACGTGTCTAGACAGAAACTATGCCAAGAACTGGTTTGTAGTCGGATTATTGCCATGCCAACAAACAAAAGGCCTCTGAATGAAAATGCCTGGTAATACTAGTTTTGGCAAGTTCATCACTTTAACTTCACTGCCCTAGAATACGCCTGGCAACCAAGACGAGTCACACAATCAGGGTTTGATCAATGACCCTAAATGCTTCATTTAGTTCCTTTAGAGTACAAAAGGAAGCAGTGCGTAACTGCCAGTATCATCTCATTACAGGAAATAATCCATATTATTATCCTAAGTTTAACCTGTGATTCTTAGAACCAGATCAAGAATGAGGACCTGGACTGAATTAAGTTCGACCTACTGTTTTAAAAACAGAGTACCTGGTGTAAATTATTTAGTAAGCTTAAATGATAATATAAATGTAGAGAGACAATTATCATATTGTCACTAACACCTGCCCCCCAAAGAAATTGAAAAAAGGTTTTGTGAATACGGTGGCTGTCCTTCACATTCTGTGAAAATTTCATGATGAATGGATTAATAGAAATGTTCCAAACTTACATGAAATAAAACCTCCTTACATTAACTTACATTTTCTCTAATGGTAATATAATTTCCACATACAGTTGTAAGCAAAAGTTTGAGTGCCCCTGGGTCAAATGAACATGTTCGGTTGATTTTCTAAGTAAAAATAACTTAGGACACACATCTGCATATTTTAACACACAATTACTGTTTATCTGCTGAAATTAACAAAGTAGAAAAAAATAAACCTAACATAAAACATGGCCTGTGCAAAAGTTATGGCATTTTTTTATATTGTATGCTTTATTTTTTCCCTCCAATATATGAAACTTGACATTGGGGGCACGTTGTGACCCTTTCTCTGCTTGTCCATTTCACTGCTGGAGTTTCTTTGTTTCATCAGCACATTCCCCAGCGTTCAGACTGAAAATCTATGTTATCTTTCCAAGTGGTGTTGAAATTATGTATGTAGTTAAATGTTCCATTTGTATAGCCTATAACTGACCACAGTCTTTCATACTGCATGCATTTTTTAACTTATTCTAAGAACTAAGAATTACTGTACAAGAGGACTGGTTGAATAAAAGCAAAACGATAAAACAAACAAAAAGTGGTACATAAGAGAATGAAAGAAGCATGAGTCGCGTAATATCAGCACTTATTTAAAAGATCACAATACATGAGTTTTTTGGCCCTAGGCTATTATTTAGATGCCAAAAAAGATACAGCAAGACCACTGCATGATGCCTGCCTTTCTGATACGGTACAAGAGAACCACTTACTCATGCTGCCTCCGAATCTCCTCAATATCTGCATTTTCAGTATTGCTATTAGCCTTTCGTGCTTTGTCCAATTCTTTCTCCAGCTCAGTACGATGCGCATTCTTCATTGCTTCAATAGCTGGAAAACAAACAAACAAAAGTACTAATAAATAAAACATATATAGAAAGTTAACAGGGATTATCAATGGCTATACACCAAGTAGGCACATTAGAAACAAATAAAGTAACACTAATGTGCACTGTTACTACACTGGTGCACTATTGTTTTTATAATGACTCACCAGCAATGGTGGCTGCTGTCTCCTCTGCCAGCAGTCTCTCCTTCTCCTCCTGCAGGTTCTCCAGTTCCCGCTGGTGCTTTCTCTGCAGCTCGTCTATCACCTTCTGATGGGACTCTTCCATGGCAGCGAAACCTCTCTCACATGTGGCCTGTATAAGTGGGAAGGAACCAGGAAACAAGGGGCGCCGGTCAGTGCATTGCTTAAGCTGTATTTACCAATTAAAAGCTGCTGTTTCACAAGGACAACAATTACACAGACAGACATTAGCACTGCAGAGAGGTTTCCACACAAAGCTAGAAATCAAGAGTCTACATTGAACACAGACAGCACATAGAAGCCAGAGAGATTTGCTGGGGAAGGTTATGTAGCTCTCCCTGCATTGGTGGAATAATTTAAGACGGCTATTGTCCAATTGCAATCTTATTTTCCATGACCGTAATGCTGCCCACCTTCTCTTTTTTGCTGAAACACTGCTCATTAGCTGTTCCACAGGATAATTATACTTTGGGAAGCATTTTTAATTAGCCTTCTTTTTATTGCATCCTTAGTGGAATGCAGGCCAAGTCTTAAAAAGGAACAAACAACAGTAAACTACAAACAGCTATTAATCACAGCACTAGTTCTCATTTCAGTAATGAGCAAACAATGAATTGTCCACCAACAATGACGACATCTATAGGAAGTTTTTTTTAATCAGTACAGTTTCAAACCAAACCACGAATTTGCCACGTTATCATAGTTACAGTGCAAGTTTCCACAAGAGAGGATTTGAATGCCCTTCCTACTGTGTCTGAACAAACCTACTTCCTCTGCTTACTGAATGGCTCTAATCTTGGTATTTGGTCATCAAAACTGACCAACTCTCTGTGGGCCTGATCAGATGAGCATGCAGGACGGTTGTTTTCATAGAGCTAAGTCCCAGGGACAGGGCTCTGTCTCATGAACCTCTGCTTTAAAGGCAGCCAACTCCCACTGTGAACAGAGCAGCTTCCTGTCCAGGCCACACTGCACTTGTTTATTCACCAGGCTCTTTTAGTGGAAAGGCTAATTTCCTTTTCTGTCAGGAACAATGTCTAATACTGCACCACTGGGCCATTATAAAAACACAAATAGCACACTCTTTTAGGTTTTCTATTTCGTTTTTCACCACTTCAGAGAACAAGATTATAACTAAACAAGCTAGACACTACAGTGTTTTTAACTGACAAAATGTTCAAACAAACCTACTTCGTCTGTATATGTACATTTAACCCTTAGCATAAGTATAGACAACAGCATAAAGAAATAAAAAAGGATTGCAAAATGAGATTTTAGATGAGTAAAAATTCAGCTAAAATTCTGGCCACCACATCGTAGACAGAGGCCTACTTATGCTTCATGCCAGCTCCACTCTTCATTGTCAAACTACAACCATCCTCCTGTATATTCATATTGAATATTCCATGTTCAGCAACATATAAAGATATAAAAAGAACAAAAGAACTGAAACACTTTTTAGAGCTACAATACTGTGCAAAAATAAGCACCAGCCTTCATTTATTTATTTTCAGTCAAAATGGCTTACTCGTTTTTCAGTATCAGGAAAAAAAAAGCAGAAAACTTCACTTTAACAGAACATTACATAGAAGCCTTAACAACTACATTCCATAATTTTTTCCCTCAAAGTGGAGGGATGGAAAGAAACAGCTGTGGAATTTTTCAGATCTGAGTGGAGCTTGATTTTTTCCTCTCTCTCAAAAATAAGTACTGTTAATCTGGCGGTGACAGTTTTGGTGGTCTACCAGGTCTTGCATGGTTTTCAGGAGTCCCGTTTTCTCTGCTCTGAATCTTTTAATAATTTTACAAACTCCTTTTGCTTTCCCCTACCTTATGCAAGTGGAATATTTTTACCCAATCTTCTCAGAAATATCACTTGAAAAAAAATTACTTGTACTTCTTGTTCTGACTGAAAATTACATAAAAGAAGGATTTATTGCGCAGCACTGTATTTGCTATTTAACAACAGACCTGTATATGCGCAATGAATTCATCTTGTAATGCCAGTCTATTATTTATCTGTGCTTCAAAAACATCCCCAGATCACAAAGCATCTAACTTCTGAGATTATACATACTTAGAGAGACTTACCAAAGTATTTACAATGCTAAAATAATTATGTCTAAAACACATTTGGAGAGTATCCATTACCTTAGCCAAACATTCTCTCTGACTTAAACAAAAGGTTCCTAACTGAGTCTTAGAAAATCACCAGGCAGTCTGCATTTTTGTTTTATTATAGTTCCCAGCACACCTGAGCCAGGCAATCAGCATTCCACGGTCGCTGTTTGCCTAGCCCAAGTGTGCTGGGAGCTAAAACAGGACTGAATTAGGTAGAACAAACAACTATCTACAATCTTCATAACATTTTGCTACATTCCACTGTACTTAAATCTTAGCAAACAGATTAGTAAATTTAAGCTAGTGCATTTCAGTGATTAAAAATAGGCTGTTGCTTATTTGTTAATTGTTAATCTAAGGTTGCAAGGAGAGATGTTAAATCAGGTGTAAGTAAGAAAAAAATGCACCATATCAAAGTCAATCAGGTGACCTGCATACGGCCTAACACAGATGTAATGCAATTTGCACAGCATGCCCCTTAAATCTCATCAAGCTAACAAGCTACTGCTGCTTTATTTTTACCTTTTATACAACAAAAAAAGCTTTTATCACGTTTTAGAAGATTCCTACTGCTTGATACTTTTCACATTTTTTGAAATGCGCTTCAAGAAGGCTGAACTGAGTGACTTTGAGTTGCACAACTGCTTAGGTTAGGAGTCTGCCATGAAGCATGCTGTGTTATTTCTGAGGAACTCATTTTTCCCCCCTTCTCTTGATGGAAGCACTGACAGGTGGATGCACTGTCCAGTAATCTAATTTTTACTATGTGCTATCAAAATGGGTTCCTCGACACACAGCCAACACCAAAAGCTACAAGCATGCCCAAGGTTAATGACCATGCAAGGCTGGAGATGAGTTATATAGGTAAAGCAGAAAAGGATGGTAGAATTAGTAAGTGAAAAGGATGGGGAAAGGGTCAAGTCTCAGGTTGCCACAAGGAGATACAAGCCATCACGGATGGAGAACAACAAGGACAAGGAACATCTCGACCTTTAGGTTTTCCAGGTCTTTCTCGTATTTCAGACGAAGCAATGCTGCCTCCCCTCCACGATCTTGACTCTTCATCTCTTCGGTCATGACCGACACCTGCGACACCAGCTTTTGAATCTGCTGCTTGAGGGACGCTGGGTTCGGCTTGCCATCATCTGCAAGGTCAGCTCCATGAAGGCCCAAAGCATCATTAAGTTCTACCATCTCCTGGTTAAAACGTTCCACCAAAATGTTTCGTTCCATTTCATGCTTGTCCTTCAGATTCTCCATGCAGATGGTCAAAGAGTCAATCTCTTTTACGTTCTCCTCGGACCTTAGTCTTAGCGTTTCTCCAGCTTTGGCTACTTCTTGTCGCAGCTTGGATGCTTCTTGCTCATAGACCTCCCTCAACTCTCGAAGCTCCTTCTTGTGTTTGGCTACCATGTCTTGTAACTGAATAGCCTTATCCAGAGAATCAATTGGTTCTCCCTCAATCTGGATGTGAGTCACCAGTTTGGAGTCATCATTTACAGAATTCTGGAGGCTTAATAATTGCTCGGATTGCTTTAATTCCAGCTCCATGTTTTGCTCTTTCAACTGAGAACAATTTGCACAGACAACTTTGCTTGACTGCAATTCATTCTCCAGCTGCATTCTCTGTCGTATTAGAAGATATATGCGAGTTACATCTAATATGGCTTCATGAAAGCACTGTCCTTGTGGAGACACATGGCTAGAGAGAGTTAAAGCCAAGGACTGGAGCAGTTCATTTACAGGCTCATTAATGACCGAAGCAATCTGATTCAACAGGGTTGCTTTATTTTGTACTGCCTCAGTAAGCTCTTTCATGATGACACCACGAAGCTTATCATCTACCACTATACCTTTACCAGTTAGTATGTTTCCATGTTCAGTGCTTTGCATATTTACTGGTGTCTTGATGTCCTTTTGTTCTGCAGACAGCTTCATCATTGAAACAAGCATTTTATTTTCCTTTAGCATGTGCTTTACAACATCTTTCACAACAGCCAATGCTTGTTCACCTCCTTCACCAAACTGACTATTCTCAACACCATCTAAAACTCTACTTAAAATCTCACACTCAAACAACACCTTTACCATTCCTGTATCATTCCTTCCCACACTTTCTTCTTCAATGCCAAAACTGGACGGATCATACTTCTTATTTTCACTGGCCGTCATCAGCATACTTAACACCTGGTTAAGAGCATTAGACCTCCTCTTGAAACCTTCCATCACTTCCTGAATCATACCTTCATCACTCTGCATTACCTCTTGGCAATCACTATCTACTTTACATTCATTGTCTGACTCCCCTTCTATTTTGGCTTTCTCTCGCAACTTTTGAATCTCCTTTTTAGCCTCTAAAAGTACTTGGTTAAAAGTTCTTTCAGATTCTTGTTTTTCACTTTCAAGTTCTTTATTCTGTGCTTGCAGTTCCCTGCAGGTCTGATCAGCAGATTGAAGCAACTTTTCCTTTTCAGAAAGCTTGGACTCAATGACCTCTATATGGTGCCTGAGCTGCTCTTTCTCCAAAAGTGATTCATCATCTTCATTTTCAGATGCCTGAAACCCGAGACCTTTCAGAGTGGCTTCTTTGAGTTGCAACCTCTTCTCTGTATCTTTTAAACTGTGACCAAGCACCTCCAACTTAGCAAGGGCCTCCTGAAGCTTCTGAGACTTGTCGTTGAGTTCTTGTTCATAGAAATTCAAAGCAATAACATCTTTGTCTTCTTGCTCTATCACTGACTGGTTCTCTCTATCTAGCTGATACTGGTGCCCACTTTGGAGTCTTTGAAGCTCTGCTTTCAGTCTGTCTATTTCCCTGTCTGCCTCTCTCAGCTGGTTGACAATTTCCTGGTAGCGTTGGTTCAGTGCTTCATTTTCACTTGTTAATAGCTCAACCCTCTGGGACAGACCTCGGTTTGTCATTTGGCTAGAGTCGTCTCGTTGACAAGGAGATGTACAAGGGTTTTTGAGATCTTCCATTTTCTGTCTCTGGACCCTCCCCAACATGTCCTCCATGGTGATCAGACGAGCCTCATAATTACGAATGCTGTCCCCAGCCTTGGCCAAACTCTTCCTCATTGTCTCATTCTCTATTTCCTGCTGGGTTTTAAGACTTTCCAAAAGTTTCTGACACTTTGTTATATCACCAGACCTACCATCTTCACTTTTTTCTATGGGAAAATCAGACAGCACTGAATCACTGTGAGAGTGCAGCAACTTGATCATCTCCTTAACTGACAACGGCTTACTACTATCTATCAAGTCCTCAAGCTCTCTGATCTTACCCTCATTATCCACAAGTTCAAAAATGACAGTTTTTACAATAGGTTCAGAGGGAAGAATCTCTGAGGTGATTTTTTTGGTGTCAGAAAAGTAAGGTTCCTTGGTGGACAGGTGTGAAAGAGAAAGGCCAAGCTGTGCCTGCATGTTGCGCTTTTTCAGTTCTTGCAGCTGTAGAAGCTCTTTGGTTTCCTGGTACTTCTTTGTTAAGCTCTGAGCTTGGGAACTAACCAGTTCTGGCCTCTTCATCTGGGGCTTTGTCTCAAGACTCAAAGGTGACTCCAGCTTGGAAAAGGGGACCAGACAGTTGGTTAACATTCAGCAGAGGTGATTAAGGATCATTTAATTTGTAGATCACATCAATAATTTCTTTGAGGATGTAAAGTAAATTTATTCTATTCAATTACAAATGTCTTTGTCCAGCCATTAAGGTTAAAGCGAGAATGGACACATCCAGCGTCGTTAATTAAATGATGCAAATTAGAGTGCTGGAAAAGAGGCTTAATGGCCATGGTTAGTAAATCACAGTGCATGCACATTAAATGGTTAGAGTTACTTCATGGAGTAAGTAATGCAAAATTAGTTCTAGTGGCTTAATTCGCAACAGAGTGCATACCATTACTACAAGCATGTTGTTCTGAACTTTCCATATGTTGTGGGCAAAAACATTTATGCCAACTATGGGACAATAAACTGATTCTCAGGGATGCCCCAAACCAGTGTTTTTTTGGGTCCCTAATGTGAGCAGAGTCTGATCTAATTATTTGTATTTTCACAGTAACTCACGTGCACGGGGCACAATTCAAGTAAGTTAAAATGGCAAATGACAAAACAACTCGCAGCATAATACCTGTGCATTTTACGTGAGGCTAGTTTAACCTTATTTTACTAAAAGGCGGCTATCTTAACCACAATCAACCACAGATATTACAATTTTCATTTCCACTATAAAATAATTCCACCCTTCAGATACATATACAAACTATTTGTTAACTAGTTTAAAGTCTGTAATGAGACATGTACAGCAGTGGCATTGTAGTAACATATATATATAACGTATATATATATATGCTAATTCTCCAACTCCAGAAAGATCAAACCATGCCTATTCATACATCCTGTACACACATCAGAGTGTAAACTGGTGGAAATGAAAATGTGCCCATGAGTAAAACTAAATATAAAAAAAAAGCATCACCAAGTATCTGCTAGCTGCTGAAACTTCTCCAGATACAGTTGGAAAAATCATATATCTACAAAAATCAAAAGTTACATCTGTCAAAAGTAAAAATACATTTTAGTCTTAGCAGTTTTTTTCTATTGAATAGAATTAAAAAAACTTAATCCAAATTCCAAAGTACTTTACTATTTATTACTGAAATAAAATTTGATACATCGCATATGTTTTTAGGAGTCTTGTCTGACAAGACGCACACACACACACACAGCCATACATCCATAAAGCATGTGCCTATAATACATAAAACATGTTAAACCATTCAGGAACAAGGTTAAAATGGACAGACGAATGATTACTTAAACATGAACATGAAGGTCATGCATATTTTTACTTAAGGGTAAATCTGCCTTAAATCACCAGATCATAAGTTTTCAACTGACCATCTCAGATTTACTTAACAATTTCAGTAAATAATGTTACTGTGCCTACTTACGTACGTTGTTTTAGGCTTGCATTTTCATTATTTTCTATGACAGAGGTATTAATGACTGGGTGTTGCGTTAAAATTAGTGCTACACAAAAAGGTGTAATATTTGATAAGCCATTTCTTCTGAAACATTAATGCTACATACATGAAATATTCAAAGAGTATTCTTCCCTTTAATAGGTACTCACCAAATTACAGAAAATACAGAAATGCATATTTTGCCATTGTAATGCTTTGAAGTAACTCAAACTGCAACTTTAGCCATCATTCTCTACAATGAAGAATTTGTCAAACAGTACAGTTGTTTACTACTAACATTATTACTTACACTTTTGGAAACTAGATATTGGTCTTATATTAATAAAGGTTTCTGATTACAGTGTCTTTGGAAGGCAATTTTATGTTTGTATAGAATGTAATAAGCCTGCAATTTATATTTTTGTTTTAAATTTTTATTATTTTAGTAAAGGATATAGTAAATTAAAAAATATCAAAATTCGGATGATTAAAGATATTTGCTCTAGTGGACAAAAACTACTTTTTTCATAGATTTTTAGCAAGCTATAGAATGGCAAATGTGCATCTCCTCTTCTTCTGTTTTAGTAGTTTAGTAAATGCACCTTAAACTAAAGAATATGAAAATAACTTGAAATAAGTTAAATAAGTTAAAAAGTTATGACTTATCTAAGCTTGCAACTTTTTTCTGTTGCACTGATATAAAGGCAAGACATTAACATTATGCCCACTTTTTAAAGTGTTTACACATCAGAAACTAGCAAAAAAAAATCTAATGGGCACAATGACACTACTTCCTGAACTAATTAAGAAAATCTGAGACAGCTGTGATGGCTTTGGTGATTTCACATAGATTGACCCTCAACGAGCACTTTATATGTTATCATTTACATGTATTTGTGGCAGAGGCATTTTACAACACAGCACAATTTAGATATCAACCCTCCTTATACATTTAAAAGAATGTTGGAAGTAAAGGAAAAAAAACTGAGCTCTGGCCTTGGCTGATTAAGCTAAATTGTGTCTTAGTACTTAGGCTTATTTTGTTGTAGAATCTCCGTTTGGTTTAACATTGTCATATATCTAAACTCAACTTCAAAAGTAGGGGAAGCTTATATGGAGAAAAATGTCAAACTTTACCTGAATCATTCATTATGGAATCTTTTAGAAACTGTGAGCATGAATGTATCTGGAGGACACATTAAAGGCCACAATATACTGCTATCATTTTGAGGCAATGTAATGAATAATGTAGCATGCAACATCAAATTACATTAAAATTGTCATTACATCTAAAACAACAAGAGAGGTTGTAAAGGCAGAAGCAAAAAAGGAGAAAGAATTGGTTCATTTACATGCAAGAGACTCTGAACATGCAAGGCATTTTTTGCAGCTTTGTAATTGTGATGATAAAGATGGAGTTTTGTTTTTTTCTCAAACTGATACATGCAAAGTTTGTTTAATGGAAAAAATGGCACTCTGCATAAAACCCTTATGAATATCTTAAAATGCCTGTGATATGTGGCCTTACCGGTGAGATGTACCCAGCGCGGATCTGCTGCTCTCGAGCTACAGCAGCTTTGAGCTGGTCCTCTAAATCCAACTTGTGTTGGTTTGAATCAGCCAGCTGATGGTAGCAAGTCTCTAATTCTGTTTTCAGGTCTTCTACCTGCAAATGTAGAAAACAAAAAAGACAACAGTGACTGCAAGTGCCTAGACTTCAGTAGTTCAAGACTGTAACTCAACCTAGGCTAGTTCTTATTTTCAGATTTCCCTGAGGGACCTGAGTATTTGATTAGATTTCAATTCTGGGTAGCTAGCACGTCTTAATTTCTACAGTTTACATGATTTTTTTCTCATATTTATTAGTTTAACTTCCATCTGTAGGTCTACTAGGGTTCACTATATAATAACTTTAAACTAAAAAATAAAAAATAAATGAACTTTTATTACATTTTTGTGTGCTTTATGTCAAATTGTATACAATCTAGCCCTGGGGTCTCAAATTATCCAACCCACAGACAGGAGACAGCTTCATACACATATTTACAATTTATGCTTATTATTACATATTATTATTACATAAATGCTGCATAAACAGTGTATTAGAATTAAAAAATTAAATGGAACTATTAAATTAATCCACTAAAAATAATGAGTCCAGTATAATAAGAGTCCTGCATGTTTACTTGATTTAATTGAAAACTAGATATATATATATATATTTTACACTATGTATTTATACTACTAATAATAATTATAATTACTATTTCTGTTATTATTACTATTGTTATTACTAGTAGTAGTAGCAGTTGTGGTTTGTGATGACAAATGAAGTTTTAATAAACACTGATTAAGATGTGCTTAAATTAGTGATATGTAGTTAAAATTAAAAACAAAAAAAAATTAAAAAGAGGACATTTTCTCCCTACATTTTTTCAACCAGCCTTCCTTGCAAAAGACCTTCAGGCTAAGGGCCTTTAGGTAATCTGAGTTAGAGAGAGTACAATTAAATTTTTCATCAGAAATGTCTGGTAAAAATAAATACATAAATAATAAACAAATATAGTGTATAAAATTATAACATCCCATTATAATAATAAGAGAATCGCAATTCATGACATTTTCCTCATCTGTAATGAAACACAGAAACACACCCCCTTTTTGTAGCTCTCTAGTAGCTTTTCAAGTTCAGCCGTCTCTCTGGTCTGCAGTGCTGTGGACAGGGGCACCCTCCGCTCCTCCCTAATGGGGGTCTTCTCCACCTGCTGCCAGCGCTGCTCAATCTCATCCTCCACTTTTTGCTGCCGGTCCGGGGACGGCGGAGACACAGTCCCCAGACCCACACCTACACTCTCAAAGTCCATCTTGCTATTGTCAGCAGCAGGATCAAGAGATGAGCTCCCAGTCACGCTCTCATACCGTCTCCGTCTCTCCTCCCTCCTCTTACTGCGTTCAGGGTCGGCTAGCTGAGCCTGAAGAGCGTCGGCCTCATGAATTCGCTGCTGGGCCAGGGCCTGGGCTATGGGGCGGAACTCAGCCCAGTCGAATGTTTTGGAGCGACCTTCACGCCGTCTTTCTCGGGCACGACTCTTCTTGGGCTCCCGCTCCACAGAGGAGGTCTCCGAGGATGGAGAGTCCTGAGTGATGTCGGGCCGAGCAAGACTCTCAAAAGGGCCACAAGAACCATGGTCATCCGTCAGGCTGTCCAACACATACATACACACACATACATACATACATACACACACACACACTTTAGTTTCTGGAAATTGTTTGCTCTATTGAGTTACAAATAAGTGGAAAACAACATCCCCGTCAGCAAATTAATCAGACAGTAATACGGACCTAGCAACATCTGGGGCAGTGGAGGGTCGAACATTTTTCATGACAGCCTGAATCCAGTTGCGTCGTATTCCTGCTGTCATGGCAGAGAGGGTGTGCACTCCCTCCTGGGTCTGAAGAGGAATGACAATAATAGGAATTTATATAGTACCTTGGATGAATGTCTCATTGACAAAGCTGAAAATACTGAAAATGTCTAAAAATTGTGTTCTCAAACACAAAAATAAATAAAAACCCATTCAAAACTGCATGTAATGTTTTATTTTTGAAATTCAGTTTGTATAATAATTCTTTACATAATACACAGCTTAAACAGCTTAGAAATTGAATTAGGCTATACTTTGTGGTTTCCAGTGGAGGTAAAATAGGCATGGGCAACACGACAAAAAAAAAAAAAAGGATGCATATTAAAGGGACACTAGTTCATCTCTTGTAGAAATACCTACTCACCACCTACAGCAGTGTTTCAGTAGTGTCTAGAGTAATATTTTCTGGTTTAAAAACTAGGATAACCTCCTGATGCATTTTGAAGGTGGGAGGAACTTTTAAAAAACTACAGTTGCTTTGGGGTGGGTTTATTGGGACGGGCAGCTTGATTTTTTTCCCTGCTAGCTGGTGATGGTAGACGCGAGTCTGATATAAAACTCCAGTCTTAGACTGGTATTCTCCTTTAAGCATGTCTAAGCCTAATAGTCACAAAAGTCAATTATGTTCAGTGCTTATTTGTAACAAAAGTTTGGAGCTTTATCCTTAAAAAAAAAAGCAATATGAGACAAACTTACATGAATCTGGAAGCCGTAGTTTCGCTGGGCTTGATATTCCGTTACATTATAGCAGGTACTGAGGTCAATTTCCCCATCGAGATCAGATGCCTGTTAGTAGAAAAGATGTCATTTAGAGCTGTAAACCACAAATGAAGGAAAAGCATATGCAACGTGATGGCATACACACAAATGGCAGTGCAGGACAAGAGACGATGGTCGATCACTTACAGTAAAAAGGCAAGCTGTATGGAAAAAAAAAATACCTCTTCAGCAATTGAATCCTTGTAATATCGCAGACTGTGGTCTGTCAGTACAAACCAATACTTCTTCCACTGGAAAAAAAAAAAGCCGATAAACATTTACTGAATCGACATCAAGTTGCTGTTTACACTCAGCCTGCTTACTCTGAATGTCTCTATTCGAGGTCTGCGCAGGCTTTTCAAGACATTTAGCCCACGTTTAAAGATCATAAAAAAGAGCAGAGGGACCATAACCTTTCAACTTTCACCCATTGAAGCATGGCTATCAAAGTCTAACCGTGCCCTTTCAAAGCACCGTTCAGCCCTTTGAGAATGACGCATTCATGCATTTGAGGAGGCAACTTTGAAGAATGCACATCCAGGGAAAGACAATTTTTCACAACAAGAAATGAAAGCCTTTAAGTCCAAAGTACATTTGTTAGTACACAGATTAGCCCTGCACTAGCACTAGATGAACAGGCACAAGTACCAGGGCATGGGCATGTCACAGGTTTGGCAAAAGCTGAAAACTGTTGCAGATAAACTTTTCATATTTTATTCAATCTCATGAGTAGAAACTTTGTCAAATCATAAACATTGTAATAATTATTATGTATTTATTTATGTACTAAGAATACGGGAGAGAACGTAATAAAGAACAAACAAAAGAAGGAATGAAGGAAAGAACAAACTGCTCTTTTTTAAAAGGTATTCTCCAGGTGCTTAAGTAGTCTACTGTAAACTTTTGTAATCATACTTGTTTTTAAATCACGACAATTACCTAACCTTTTATCACAGCATGTAGAAACTTCTCACAGGGCCCATGACAATGTTACGGTGCATGTTTAATATCCACTGTTAACGTTTAATATTCACAGTTAAGGCTAAAAGCCACAAACATATTTAATAAGCAGTTTACTAATCTAGGTAAACTGGGAACAAAATGCCTTGAATGGTGACCTACCTGTCCTTGTTCATCAAGTTTCACCATCCAACCTTTCTTGAAGTTCAGCAAATCCGGCTGTAAGCAGAAAACAAAAGGGTCGTCATGCACATCAACACCACCATGAAGAGTGATCCAGGCAGTCTTTTAGTGAGGTCACACAATACAACATGCAGAAATGCAGAACGAGTTGAACAAACATCTGGTGAACCTTCTACTGCATATACCTGCACTCTGCATGTTTTATCAGCATTTACTTACTGGTGTAGATATCTGAAAGAAAACCTCAGTAAAGAGAGCCCTCCACAGGTTCAGAAATTTCAACAAAGACAACATTGACCAACACAAACCGTTCCCCTTAATTCCTTTATATCCTTGCCCAATAGAATAAAGGCATTTTAAGACCTGTGAACAGCTTCAAAGTCAAAAGATTTCAACCATGATGGCAAAAGGGCAGAAAAACACACCACATGCTTCTAATTCTCAGTATCTTTACTGCACAGTCTGTTTGTTGAGTGTGAATAACCTTTCAAGTGATCCACACAGTGGACATAAAACTCACAACAGGCATTTGTGCACTGTGCCCGGAAATGCAGGGTGTTGAGAGATTGAGACAGAACATATTAGGGCTGTCACTATCAATTTTTTCATTGATCTATATCAATATTTAAGTGAGTGCCTTAAAAGTCTTTTTTAATACCACTTTGAGAATTGGAGAAATATTTTATGTTGCTTTAAGCAAATCATTTCCATGTAGAAATCTTCACTTTAATGTAGAACGTTTAAATACATAAATCTTCACTTTTTAAATAGCCTGAATATCACTGCTGCGATAATGGTAATTTCTGCTAGCTTTTCTTTAGGGATTTTAATGTTAGCATCAAGTTAACACATGGTTTTAACTACTTACGACAGCTCTGCTTAAACATGGGACATATGAAGCATTTTAATTTTGTAAAAGACAATCAAGTGGCATTTTTCATTTTGTTTGATGCAGTTTTATAGTGGATGCTTCAGCAAAGCCTAACCCTCATTCATCATTTACTCTGCCTCGTCATTTCCCCTCAGGCATAGCCCCGGTGCCATCCTAAGGGCTGATCTATTACTTTATAAAGGGAGCTTAATGAGCCTTCACTTGGAGGGGTGAGGGGTCGAGCGAACACCAGCATCGACTTCAGCAGCAGAAATCAATGCGACCTGACGCACTTAAATTTTATATATATATACTTAATATTTTATTATTTTAGATTAAAGCTGTTTACAAGCTATAGCAATAAACTACTTTAAAATGCATTCAAAATCATAACTTTCGATTAGCAGGGCTTTATGTTACAAACTACTCAATCTGCTACACATGACTGCCTGAACTTCATTGCTTTTCTCTGCTAGCTGCCTTGTTAGCATGTTAAAGGCTGCACGGCTAACAATAACAAAAACAAAGGTACTACTGAACTACGGTTCTGCTTCAAGTTTATAGCCAGACAAACCAATTACTCATACATGTTATGTTCATTATGCTCAAATTATTATGATCAATTTAGGTGCATTCATAATATCCTGCTGGTGTGGGTTTTCCCTTTCAGTGATGCTCGCAAGTGTGATTCGTGTGCAGACAGTGCCACCTTTAAGTCTGCTAAACACAGCTTGATTATGACCTGTGGATATCATGTATAGCACTCAAACCGCAAACTACTCACAAAGCTGTTTCATTGAGAATGCCAATTTAATTAATGATTTTTTTTTTTTTATTGAGTAATCAATTTTAGTCAAGACAGCCCTAGAACAGAGACACACACATACAGACACACACCACCAGAGCACTTGAATCACCACTTATATGCGATTAAACAAATACACACCCACATCCACTCATGACTAAGAACACTCAGACAGAGCGAAAGAGAAAAAAGACATGAAGGCGAACAGAAGGGATTGGAATGTGTAGCTGAATGCAGGGAGGATGTAGAGATGACCTGGGTAGGAGAAGGGAGTATGCTACACCCGGCAGCACACACGGGAGGATTAGGACGTCTGTGTTCTCACAACAACAAAAAAGATGCCACAAAGAAACAAGATGGCAACCAGGATTAGTCTCAGTGGAGATACCAGCAAAATTCCCACCAGAAATGATTGCACAGCATGCAGAGCATTTATACAGTTTTCTCATAGAAAATGAAAGATTAATGAATAACTGAGAAGGGAAGCACAAACTGTTTAAGCCATGTCTAAACAAATAACTGAGATTATAGATTGCATAATGATGCATGTCAGCATCTAAACAATGAACACTTATCTGATGTAACAACACTAGTGCAAAACCTCAAACCCTGTCATTCACTCTACACTGAGTCACTCTGTTCCTCAACAACTGAAGTGTTCCAAAACAGCAACCCATTTTTTTCCTAGAAAACATGCCTTGGTAACAGAGGTCTCGCTGACCTTCGAACCTCAGAGAACAACAGAATCATTGTGACGGCTTTCTTTCCGAATCCGTTCACTTCACACCCTTAGTACACAATGTTCAGTGATATCAGCATTCCCCTCTCAAAGACCAGCCTAATATTCTGACTCTTGCTCTCCCTGTGAGTACTCACTGTCATGACGGACTCTGTTGTCCTGCGGTCCAGTGACTTAGCTCTTCTCAGTGGTGGCAGGGTGGAATGGTGGAAGTCCACACTTTGTGCTGGGTCAAGCTTCTGCTCCTACAGTAACACAGAAACATGCAGACATTATGAAAAGAGACATGATTATTGAGATCATAAATTATTCTTTAGTTACTGATGAATCTATAGGTAATTTTACTGATGCATTGATTTATGTAAGTCATTAATTTGTGTAACCCAAAAAATGAAAAAACAAAGCTAACTTAACATGGTAAGTTTTAGTCATATCATTTTAAAAAGAACCAATTTACAGGCTGTTTAAGTGCAATTTATTATTAACTATCAAACCACTAAACCACATCAAGAACTACCAAACTATACAGTACCAGTCAAAGGAGTTTTCCTTAATTTTCTACTATTTTCTACATTTCAGAATAAAAGACATAAAACAGTGAAATAACACATAAGGCATTATGCAGAGATCAAATGAGTGATAAAAAAAATTCAACTACTTCTCCTTTGCATTAAGGGAACTCTATACGCTCCTGGTATTCTCTCAAGCAGCTTCATGAGGAGCCACCTGAGATGCTTTTCCACCATGACTGAAGAAGATACTCATATGCTGAGCCCCTGTTGTTACTATAGTTCATATATGGAAACTGCTTTGAAAAAGAGCCTGTTTTGAACTATATCTGCCCTTTCAGCCTACAGCAGTTTAGCCCACCCATTCAGAGTGGGGTTACAAGGATTGTCCACACTGCAAAATAGAGGCAGCTGATCAGCTTTACATCTCAGTCTTACAGGCACAGTAACAAAACAGCTAGTTTATTTAAGTGATAAAGAGAGGCTACAATGTTTCTATATAAAGAAGTTGCTAAAAATGTTCCTACATAAAGGTATATAAAGTCACACAAATGGACCTGAGGAAGAAAAGAAAAAAGAAAAATAAAGAATGTGCGGCTTTTAAGGTACATAGCCTTGATCACTGCTGGAAGATCTTAGCATTGGAATAGCCTTAAAGCAGAGAAACAAAAACAATGCCCTTAACATCTCTCTAAGCCTTTCTTAGGGCTGCACTTTTGGTTGTTGTTATTTCACATATCTGAATGCTCAAAACCTACACTTTTACCAAATGGCCCCATTTCAGGGAAAGGTTAAAAACCTAAACACCACATGGAAGATATTATCACAAACAAATGTTGTAAGAACGAGAGCCTTTATCAAAATCTCTATCTTTTTCATTGTTCTGGGTAAACACTAACCTTGCAGTGAACCAGTCTAAGTGGAAACAAAAGACAGGCATTTCAGAAGATTTGTGGCTAAACTTTCAGTGGCTCAGTACACTTTTTCATTGGGTTTTTGTGCATATCTTTGTGTAACAAACAGTCACATCCAGTATCTAAACAAACTACGTTTATGTTGAATGTTGCTCACTATAGCCCAAATGCTTAGGTTTAAAAAAGAATTACGATAAGGCCTTCAGTAACTCAACAACTTAATTTTTAACAAATAGAGAGATTTTGTCCAAAAAAAGACCACAGAATGTGAAAATAGAATATAATGGAAAAACAAAGCCACAGTGCAAACACTCAGAATGGTGGTAGCAGAACAGGCCTAGCAACCGGCCACAGTGATGTGACTATGTGTTTTCTACCTGTCTGTGGAAGCGTCTCATTTCGCTGCGGCCCTGTCGGGTCTCACTGCAGCCCGTCTCCTCCACCTCCATCCTCTCTGAGTTCTCCAACTCCAGCGCCTCTAACTTTTCAATCACATTTGAACGGCCACTGCAAGCAAAACAGAGCAGAATTAAATCTGCCATTTTTCCAAGAGGCAAGCAGTATTCCTTCAGGTTGGATTCCATGCAATCAAATTTGATTAGTTTATTATGAGTTATTAAAAAACCCCACAAAAATGTGTCATAAAAAGTGAGGTACAGTACTGTGCAAAAGTCAGAAACCACCCGTAATGAATTTCCACTCAAAATGGTCATTAGGTTATTAATTTTTCAGCACCATGAAAGAAAAGCACGTAACATAACAGAAAATTATACAAGGTTTCAACAACAGGCCTTCATTACAGCGTCCAATCTTTTCAGAAGACTTGCTTTTAATTTTTCAAAGAAATACGAAGGGATATTTTTTCACACCTCCAAAGTTCAGTCTTAAAAGTTGGTTGCATTTTCTGTTTCTCATGATCCAATTAATCCCAAACACATTCAGTGATGTTGAGGTCTGGACTCTGGGGTGGACAGTCCATCTAACAACAACAGCAGCTTCTTTGTTTGATTTGCAATATGTTTCTTTTCTATTTCCTTTTCTCAGTAACATCCTTTTGACAGCTATGTATCCTTTCAGACTTGTAGCACTAAACTGGCTTCTCACAGCGGAAGGATGGACAAAAGAACCTGTAGATTTTTTTCAGATCTGCAGTAAAAGTGAAGCTTGATTTTCTCCTCTCTCTCAAAGATGAAAACTTTAAGTACTGTTTACCTGATGGTGACAGTTTTGGTGGTCCACCAGGTCTTGCATGGTTGTTGTTAGGGGTACCCTGTTTCTCTACATCTTTTAATCATTTTTTGAACTCCAGTCTTGTTATTGACTTATTTTCCTTTGAGTTTACCTTTTCTTGTGCAAGTGGATTATCGTATGTCTAATCTCCTCAGAAATACATCCTGAAAAATAAATAACTTGTACTTAATGGCTGTCTTAACTGGAAACGTGGTCTCTGACTTTTGCATAGTACTGTAAATCCTGCATTCCTATCAAATTTCCTGTTATGAGGAACCAAAATATATTTACAGTTAGACAGAACTGTGAACTGGTCTGCTATTGCTGTAAACACTCAGTGCTATTCAATCTCATCTTCTGTCATCATTGCCATTTCTACAGTTAAGCATCACACTTTATCTAAACAACTACAAAGGAGTTACAAATAAACCTGAAAACTGATATAATTTCACATTTTTTACAAAGCTTCTAAAAAGTGCAGATGCTAACTTTGGTCTAAAAAAAATGACAGTTTTCTCTCTTTAGTCTTAAAGAAAGGAATCTGGTTTAGAAAGCAGCATGCAGAAAAATTAAATTGCTCATTTTGAATTTTGACCTTATTTGGGGAATGGAGAGTGGTGTTCATCCTCCTTAAAAGGAAACAAGAGAGCTAGTGAGTGAGGTATTTATGTCACATGACTGCTCTCAGCCTCATTGGCTGCTGGGTACAGAGTGGCACAGTTCCCATAAACCCAAATTAAACAAAATGGAAGCCGTCTCTCTACACTGGACAAGTTCTGAGTTATTTAACTCTCTTGCCTCGGTGAGTAACTGTCATGAGAGAGGGAACAGGAATGTTCTCGGTGTCCTAACGAAAAGAGAAGCATGTCAGCATCTTTATTTGAAATGCTCTTCTCCAAGGCTTTTGACCTCTGAGCTGTGGGAGAGGAGAATCCCAGAAATAAGGCCTCTAGTCGAGAGCACGAGAACTGTTTATTGGAAATGTGTTTACTTCTAACATAAGCAATGAAGAAACTGGGAACTGAGGGTGGGGAACTACTTCTTGTACTGACCCTTATTCCATGGCAAAAGCATGCACAACTAGCCTTTTCTGCAAGTAGACCTTACGTGTTTCTCTGGCCTAATAAGGTAAGTGTGGTTTTATCTCCTCTGTTGGTACCCTCACACATCTCCTAGTTCTGCCTGCAGTGTGTAAAAGGGGCTGGAGAAGGAGCACGACAGGCCCAGAACGCGGTATGCCTTTAAAAGGAAAAGTAGCTGCAGGCGCTGAAGTGAAAGGAGCATTGGCTGAGCTCACCTCCTCTCTGGGCTGAAGAGAGGCTCTCTGTTCTGCCTCTCGGGGCTCCGGAGGCGGCTGCGTTTCTCAGCCTTGCGAGCCTCCCCTTCGAGGCGGCGTGAGTAAGGGGGGTCATGGAGGCCCCGGAGCGCGCGGCCCAGGGGCTCGGTTGGGTGGCTCTCAGTGCTGGTGACAGTACTACCGCTGGCGTCTGAGTCCAGGGAGCTCATGGAGCCGCTGATGTGTGAGCCATTGGACAGCAGGCTGCTGCCTGAGGGGAAGGGGTCGCTGGGTGCGGGGGAGAGGCAGCGAGGGATCCCTCCCAACTCCATACTGTGGCGGCTGGATGAGCTGCCTGTGGGGGACAAGAGGTCTTGGGGTGGTTGGGAGACAGACGGGGGAAAGGAGAACCCGCTCCGGTCCACCTCGTCTCCGTTCACCGAGCCCTGGTCTGAACCTCGGCTCACTGACGCTTCCTCAGCTAAGGGGGGATGGGGAGAGAAAGAGAGAAAGAGAGAGAGCGAGAGAGAGAGAGAGAGAGAGAGAGAGAGAGAGAGAGAGAGACAGACAGACAGACAGAGAGAGAAAGAGAGATGTTAAACACTTTGAATGACTGCAGCTTTTTAATTCTTTAACTCCTTAAAGTCGCTCACTCTCACAACAGCATGGCATGTATTAATTTCACAGTAGTTACCAAACAATTCATTGTAGTTAATAAAGGAATAATAAGTGTTAAGATTAATAACTACACAGAGTTTAAATCAGGCATAATCGGCAAAAAGTCAGTGTGGCTGCAGGTTTTCATTCCAGCTAAACAGGAGCTCACCTGATTCCACATGCATAAAACACTGGTCCTGATCTTTAAGCAACTGATTAGTTGGTTATATGATAACCTGCAGCCACACAGGCCGCGGATAAGAGAGGGCTCCCCTGAAGTTTATGCTATTTGGGCTAAATAAACATACGAAACACATCTGTAGCACATTTCCAGTACGTTCCATTAGCCAAAGTCACACTGGATATAATATTATTTGTTATTTTATGGCTCAGATTTGCACTTTGAATTCATAAATGAAAAATCAATTGCCTATTTTAATAACATTAATTAAATAAGGTGCTACATCAAAAGTAAGAGGAAACTGCCCGTTTTGCATCAAACATAATTAAGCTAAAACATTTTGGTACAGATGCAGCAGTAGCAGCTTTCAAATACAGTACATTATTTACATTATACAATTACAAAATTGACTGCCCAAATTAAAAATAATAAATTGCCAATTGCATGTTTTAGCTAGCGATTCCAATTCTGGTAATATTAGAGGATCCCTAATATTTTGTGTTTGGTTTAGATTAAATTATACTCCTTCCCAAAAATGTTACTGGTAACATTGGCATTTGCGCCCATGCCACTGAATGTGACTTATTTAACTAGTCAAACAGTGTTACAGTCACACAATAACATTCTATTCTAAAAGATCCTCCATACCTGCAGAGGGCAACTGTGATCCCTGCGGCACCATTTCTGAGGAGGACCACACCTGCGACACGTCCGCTTCTCTGTTGTGCAGCTCCTCCTGCCATATGATAGAGCTAGCGTCTGGAACCTTCTCTGCCTCAGGGATGCCTGAACCAGTCACAGCTACCTTAGCTGGACCAGGCTCCTGAAAGAAATATTTACCTTAGCATGTTGGTAAATACGCTCTGTTTGTGATCCACTACTGAAATCATAAATAACAGATCTGCAGTTAAGTGCCAAGTGAAGCATATGGTGTTCAGCTGTAGTTCTAACTGAACTAAATGCCCACAGAAATTACCTGAGAAGTTGTTGGCTCCACCTTGCGCTTCTTCTTTTGATTCTGCTTGTTGGTCCTTGGATAAACAACTAGCTGTTCACTCCACCTGTTATAAGACAAACAGTCACCAACAAAGAAGCTCCATTCAGGTTCTACATTCTTGCATTCCAGCCAAGCTTGGTACAAATAAAAGCCAGCAAGTAGTGGGACATCAACTGACACATACCCATTGATAATTTCTTTGTTGTCTCCCCGGATGTAGTACTCCTGATCAGGAGTAATGATGCACAATGCATTCTTCTGGCCGGTTTTAGGTTCAGCATCAATTACATCTGTGCACAGGTTCATGTTGACAGTTCCTTGTGGTAGTGTGCTTGGCTGTGAGGGGAACCAGATAGAAATTTGCTTTCAGTAAATCCAAAGGTCCATTTCAAAAAGGAAACATCCGTATAGCAGTAAAATAATAGTATTTACAGTTCGGTCAGACAAGAACAAACTGTTACTATCAATAGATTTCATTGCTGTAATGAATTGGTTATAGAGAGAGGAAAACCAAGCACTTTATATACTCCCAGTGCCTGTATCTACTTCAAATTTACACATGTAACGTCTTCCAACTTATAAATCATACTTCTAAAAATGAACGAAAGGTATGTATTAATAAGCACAAATAAAGAAAAAACAAAATTGATAAGGGAAAAATATTAAGATCAATAACATTAGGACTTAAGTTCTTGTTGGCAATTACAGCTTTGAGAAGTCTGTGGTAAGAAGCAGTTAGCTTTTTGAAGAATTGTGGATCAGTTTTGGCCCATTCCTCTTGGCAAACCATTCTCAGTTCCCTAAGATAAACAGGGTCCCTCCGTCGGACAATTTCAAAATCTTCTATGAATTTCCAAAGGGATTCAAGTCAGGAAATGGCCTAGGCAGTGCAAACACCTCCTCTTTTTTTAGAAATAAGTTTTGAGTTATTGTGGTTGTGTGTTCGGGGTTGTTATCTTACTAAAACACCATTTCTTGGCCAATAAAATTAAATTCTTCTCTAATATCTCCTGGTTCATCGCTACATTAATGTTTTCTTTGATGACGTGTAATGCCCCAGTACCATCTGCACAGATGCAGCCCCATATCATGTTGCTCCCACCACTGCACTTCACTGTGGATACAGTGTTCTTGGGATCATAAATGCAACCCTTCTTTCTCCAAACATGATGAACTGAATTATTTCCAAAGGGTTCCATTTTTGTTTCATCTGACAAGAGTACCCTGTTCCAAAACAGTTCTGATTTGTTGTGGGGTGTAGGAACAGAGATGACTGCAGTGCAGTTCATAGCTCACTGTTCTCTGTGCTAATGTTGTTCTTGCTATTTTCAGGTCATCCTGCAACTCTTTTAAAGTGACTACTGGCTTCTCTTTTACTTCCTTATTGGTAGTCTGAGAGAAATCTTGTATGGCGCACCTGTCCATGGATGATTCATTTTCATCAGGTTCATTAGATTAGGTTTCATGAACCAATCATACTGGCAGGGATGTTTAAGCTCTTTACTAGGGTACTGAGGCTTTTTCCCTTTCGATTACTGTTTAAATAATGTTATCCCTGAAAACTTTAGGAAGGTCCTTCACCTTCACCACAATTGCTATGTGTTGCATAAAAACTTCCCAACCAATGGCAATGTCTTTTATGATGACACCAGGTGAAATACGCACAAGAACATTTTTGTTTTTGCAGCATTAATATGCAGAACATTGATATATTTATTTTAACCTTTACATATAAGTATATTTATATTTAATACAGTGTTTGAATATTAATCCCCTACCGATTTTGTTCATTAAATATATAATTCTAAGTGAATATTGGATGCATTGGATGTATATTAAATAACACAAATACACTTGTTTCCACTCAGTGTATGAGACTGCAATTCTTTCAATGCAATCACTGTGAATGTTGTGAAAAAGTGGCATGAAAAAAATTCGGGCTGTTGATAATATAAATATAATTCACACACTAAAGCTTTGCACCAGCTCTGCATCAGTAACACTCAGGAATGTACGATTACAAAGACTCAAGAAGACTCAAAGTGTTCTACTCATGGTGACTTCATTGAAAGGCCCAGCTTATCTGTTTGTACTGCAAGGTCATTACATGGTTATCAAAAAAAATTGCTATGGCAACTAGGGAAATTTTCAGGAGAGGCAGCAGCCAAGAGAAGCAAATCCTCTGCTTCTTTTGCAAGTGGAGAGCGTGGGTAATATATGTAATTATATTAGTGTCAATCATCAAGGTCAAAGCTCTATATCACAACTGCACTGCCCATCAAAAGTTGGGCACCTTCATCTGAAAACTTTCAGAGCAATGTTTAATTTTGAATTCTTTTTCAATTAAGATGGAAAAACAGCTGCAGATGTTTTGTTCACACAAAAAAGTTATTATTTAACACTTAGAGTATACTTCAGACTCAAAGGCTACGTTTACACAGCAGGTAAAAGTGGCCCAAATCCGATCTTTTTCTCTGTATGTGACACAGATGTGTCATCTGTGTGGCAGTGTGAACAGCAAAAACGCATTAAATCTGACATTTTCAATTCTGATTTGAGACGCTTTCATATGTGGTACTGAAATCTGATACGTATCCGATCTGCAGCAATGCGTCTCAGTCTGAACAGCCAGATCGGACGTCAGTCCAATGTCAGTCCAACTCGACATTTGTCATAATTTCACGCTGCTGAGACTCAAACATTTAGGTTTATGTTTCTGTACCAAAAATTAGAAGAGGCTTATCACAACCGCTCTGTGGTTGAAGAGGTTTCAAACTAAACGGCCGAACATGGTCAGAGGAGAACAAGGCTGCAGCGTCAAAAAAAAGTAAAAAAACAACAACAAAAAAAAGAGGACACAAACAAAAGAAGTGGCCGTAGCCGAATAACGTGCCCTTTTTACGGTGAACTCAAACACACTGTGGGTGATGAGCCCAGCTGTTAACCACTGGAACTTTAGAATCGCTCCTGTGATACTGGCGAAGATGAAACTAATGTCGCACACAGATTACATTTAAAAGATAATGTGAACAGCTTAACAAAAAAAAAATCGGATTTGGTGAGAAAATCAGATTTGGGCCACTTTTACCTGCTGTGTAAAAGTAGCCAAAGTGTCTTTCTAGAATTCTGGCTTCTGATTTGACAGAAAACACCTGAAAAGTTTGAGCTATGATGAGGGTCGACATCATAACAAAGGGATAAAAAGCATGTGGGGTATGGTACTGTTCCAAAAGAAGTACATTTACTAACTGTTCCTTCAGTTAAACAGCTTTCTGTTCGTTAAATTCTTTGGATTACTTTTTTAACGTAACACATTAGTTTATATTCTTGTAATCACATTAGTTATTGACCTAATAAAGTTTTTTTACTTGGTTACTCAGGTCTCTAAGAAAACAGTATTATAAGCAACACATTTAAGTCATAAACTTTCCCTCTACAGATTTTCCGTGCCTATGCTTGTATGTAATTTTTGTATGTTCGTGCTACCTGCGACATCTGAATGCATGACTTTGATTGTGAATACGAGCAGCGCAGCACAAGCATGAGAAGCAGAGTAAACTCATCCTACTGAAGCATCTAATCTTGCTAATATGAAACAGAGGGATAAAGACCCTGTCCTGAAGACGAGACACCTAACCTTACAGACAGACCACACTCAATTTTCATTCAGCAACAGGTCTGTAAGCTTTATAATGTATATATAAAGATTTCATTTGTTTGTTCAGCTGTTTTTAGACCTTTTCTAGATGCCAGTTTCCTGGTTTTCAAACAGCACCAGCCGTTCATGATTTTATTCAACATAACTGGTTGGGTCTTGTTTAAAGGAAGGACAAGCTTTTTAAATTATGTTTACGGTGATTGTCTCTTTCTAAATAAATCACTGAAAAGGACTACTGAGTTTTCCTTTTGTACAGTTTGTAAAGACTTGTCTGGGTTTTATAGAGTAACTTGGAAGTAAAGTAATGAGTATGGAAATTACTTTTTGCAGGAAGTCATCAGTTTCCCCATTACAGGTTGAGAGAAGTCAATAGTAATTTGTTTTGGGTTACTGTCTTATGGAGAACTACCCCAACTCTGATCCTTAAATGATAATGCTGCACAGGCATATTCAATTTCAAGTGTTTCTGGCCAAAGGTTCATGATTTACAACTGTCATTGTCTGCTGTAGCCACATCCACCACCAGTTGTGTAGACAGCACCCTCCCTTCAAATTTAGTATTTCAAATTCAGAGAATCAAAATCAGAAGAATAAGAAGCAGAAGAAGAACTAACAAACAGGGTTCCAGAACAACTTAGAACATTAGACCAGAACGTGTAAAATAAATCTTAATCATGTGGCGCACAAATCTGTTAACTCCTTCCAAAGAAGGAGAAACATCACAACACAGTCAAGAACTCTCAGCTAGGTCCCACAAACAGCACACTGGCCTGCACCCATACACCGACACTGGATCTTTCTTTGCCTCAGATTCATGGTGGACCATCTTGCAATTTCTGCCTGAGCTGTTATCAGACATTCTGCGGCCTCTAGATGTAAAACAGGTGCTGTCTTTTCCTGGCTCCTTTTATGGCCATTTTAAGTGATCCTGCTTTATTAAAAGCTGCCAGCAAACCTCAGGGACTGCCAAATATGGCAATTACAGTGTGTCACAGTTACAAACTGCAGCACTGTTTCTGTTTCACTACACAGAGTGCTTCTGGGGGAAAAATCTGGGTAATGAGACACCAGCAGTGGAAGAGACACAAGAGTGTATAATAAAGAATACCACGTCACTGCACAAAGCTCCAAGAGCACAGAACGGTGGAGGTGAGAGATGTCGTATTATCAAATATCATGAGAGATACTGAGCACTATGAAGCATTAGGAGCTCAAACCTACAGTGTTGCACTGAATGTAATGTATGTGTGACAAAGTTCAAATCTTTAAGCAGCTTTTAGATTAGAGAAGTAAATATGAAGCTATGAATACATTAATGGCAGTGGAAGAAAGAAAGAACAAATAATGTGCTGAAGTACGAAAAGAAGTGTTACTGTAAACAGGCTAAAGCATAGCTATACTGTCAGAATAAGAAATGTCTGATTTTGGCACCAACACAAAGAGAGTAAAGTCTGCCAAGTCTGCCATTCATACGTTTTACATTATCTCAAGGCAGATTCCAAAACACGGGATCAAATACCATATCCTTCCATTGTCTCAGGCGCTTTTTTTTACTAGGTGATTATTTTTAGAAGTGTTATTATGGAAAAAGAAAACATTCTCACTGACACAAACTGTGGAAAAAACAATATAGAGCTGTGCAAAAGTCAGAGACCACACATTTGTTTAATTTCCCAAAAAACAGGCATTCAGTGCTAGTTATTTAATTTTCAGCATCAGGAAAAAAAGCTGAAAATGTATTTGACAAAAATATACACAGAAGCCTCAACAACTAAATATATTTTTTTTTAATATTTTGTGCGTCCACCTACAGCTTCCATTGTTTTTAAAGACTTGCTTTCAGTTTTTCAAAGAAATCTGCAAGAATATTTCTCCACACTTGCAAAGTTCAGTCTTAGAAGTTGGCTGCATTTTCTGCTTCTCATGATACAAGTGGTCACAATACACATTCCGTCATACTGAGGTCTGGACTATGGGGTGGACAGTCCATTGTTTTGAGAACACCAGCAGCTCCTTTGTTTCATTTCCAAATTTTCTTATTTTGTGTCAATTTCCTTTCCTCTGTAATGTTCTCCTGACAACTACACATCTTTTCAGACCCATAACGCTGAGTTTTCTCTCAATGTAAAGACAAACAGAAAAATCAGTGGATTTTTTTCAAATTTGAAGCAAAAGTGGAGCTTGATTTTCTCCTCTCTTTCAAAGATAAAAGCTTTAAGTAGTTTATCTTATTGTGACAGTTTTGGTGGTCTACCACGTCTTGCACAGTTGTTAGTGGTTCCATTTTCTCTATCATTTAACAATTTTTTGAACTCTAGTTTTGGTCCTGTTTTTCACTTATTTCCCCCACCCACACCTTCCTTTTATTCCAAGTGGATCGTCTTACATCTAATCTCCTTAGAAACATCTCCTGAAAAATTAATAACTTTACTTACTGTCAGGCTGCCCTGTATTGTTTTGCCTCATTCAAAAAGATACATGTAAATGTGTTTATTTTTCTTGACATCACAAAAAACTAAAAACTCAAAGCAGGCTTTTTTTGCAGCTTAGTTTCCATATGTGAACCGTATGGTCTGGGGTGTAAACCCATTTTCCCCTTTAATCCCTTAAATGGCCAGGATTTACCAATGCATCCAAACTTTCAAACTTTTATAACTTGCAAATAACTCAGCCCATTTGCACTGTAGTCCTTTTAGTTACAGAATAACAATCCTTAAATGTAATAAGCCCTGGATTTTAAGAGGTTTACCATCTCACCTCAATAAAAACAACATTATCTTCTCTTACTCATCTTACTGGTTAAATTAAAAATGTGGGAAGTTAGCTTATTCAACAAAAACAGCCCTAAAGAGAATCTATCAAGGAAAATCACAAGCTTATTCAAGCTGTTTGGGCTTTACTGCACAGGAAAATACTTAGGCATGTCAGAAACCACAACGCTTGGTAGACACACATTTTACAGCGCATATGTGCCTCGACTTGCTGTATACCAAATCAAAATGCACCAACTTTGAAAAGCAAGAGAAAAAAATTGTTTAAGCTTCACTACAAATCTCTCCCTCTAATACACCTCTGAAATATGTCACGGTAATAAAACAGCAGCATTTAATTCAACACCTGGCATTCAGTGCCTGCCAGTCCATCATTCTCAGAAGCAAATGAAGTGTTCTCGCTGACTCTGGAACATCTGTTACATCAGAGAGGAGTTTAAAACTAGCACAGTGCTGACCCTCTGCCCCTCTGTCTTCTCCAGATGATTTGATTTGGCCGTTCTAAACACAGGGTCTGGTTACAGAAATAGGTATTGTGGTAAGGCCCTCAGTGGAATGAAAATCTCAGAGCATATTTTACATTTCCATGTGGTTTTAGGGGGCTAATGTTCTCAGACTATGGCAACGTCACCAATAGCCCTTGTAGCAGTTTCACCAAATATGGGCATATTGGGGGGAATGCTCTTCTGAGCCTAGACTCCACATTCAGAACATCTCCATCTAACAGCAAGAACAGTCTGTATCAGGAGCTCGGACTGAAGGCTGTAAATGCAACTAATTTTTACAGCGTACAACTCCTGTTAGCTCCTGTTAGATGAATGGTTATCTTCTGCCAGGTTCTCCTAGCTACACTGACAAGTTATGGAAACAAATTAGGGATTAGAGGGATTAGCAAAATAAACCTGCTTCAAACCTTTTTTGAACCATATTCAGACACAGTTAAAGCAGACTCAGTTAATATTTATTTGAACTATGAGGAAAAGTTGTTCAAGGGGAAATCTAAACAGTGCAAGTTTACTAAGGGGAATAAACACCTTAAATGAGTTTAAGATGGACAACAGGGTATATTAACTCTGAATTTGTCAGAATTTTCACTAAATATAAACATCTCAGGATGACAATGAAAGAAATCTGTGACCATACTAGTGAAAATATAGCTTTTCACATGCAAGTTCCATTCGTCTGCTCGGGAAAAAAAGAAAAACATGAATGCACTGATGACCCAAATAAAGTTACCTTTTCTGAACTGATTCACTTGTTTTAATTATTCAAAAATAAACTGACTTTACATGATGTTCAGTAAGGCCATACTGAACATAGAGAACTGATAAAATATGAATACAGGCCAAGTTATAACAAAAATTGAACTCTGGAAACTATGTTTAATTGAATTAAATCAGGGAAATCTTTTAGCCATAAACTTTTTTCAAGTTTATCAAGTTTTCTTGCCTAATAAAGAAACTAATGTTAACCCTTCAGATAAGCTAACAGAGTTAAAGGTAAAGCTAACACAAGCCATTCGGGGCAACATTACATGCAGAGAGCTAATCGACTTGTATATTAAGTCTCTTTGCAAACTTGAATAAAACAGTACAAATGACTGCATGTAAGAGTGCACTGATATTTATCTCTGCACAAAATGTTTTTCATTGCAATTGTGAGAGCTATACAGTAAAGCTCAACTGTCAGCAGCTAAGAAAAGCCAACCTCTTTAAAGCAACACTATGTAGGATTTGGGGATTTGGAGACCTCTCTGGTAGAATATGTAATTGCACACAACATGCCAAAGGACATTGGTTGTTCTTCGGACCCCCACAAGCGGGGTCGAGTATGCTGAAAGAGTATTCGAAAAGAACTTGGTGAAGGACGTGTCTTCCAAGGATGAAAGGGAATTATCTACTATTTCATCAGTGTAATGCTGAGTTTGCATTTGAGACCTAAACATCGAGTCAGACCTTCTTTTTTGAGCCTGTGTGTGACATTAACATGTAAAGACGTTTGACGTGGTCCAAAAATTCCTGCCAATTCCAACCTGGTACTTCTGACTTTTAAGAGATAATTTCAGGCTTTACAGGGCGCAGCGGTACACTCCATATTTTAGTGTTTTTTTTTTTCTTCATACTCAGCAATGCTACTTCTTTCAGTCACAAAAAATATTACATAGTGCCGCTTTTACTAACTGATATGAACATAACTCTGTATCATTATTTATCATTAGACAGCACGTTAAAATAACTGCTAGCAAATACGGTCATCTAGATAAAGATGGTCAATAGGTATGTTGGTTAAAGGGGATTTCAAATGATTTTTCAAAATTTCTGTATAAATTAAATGGGTAAGATGTGAACCAATGTCAATCAGAGTGGACTGATGTGAAATGCTTCATTTCAGAGAAACTTAAAGTCAGAACTGTTCACAGTGGTCCACCTCCAAAACTTCTTCAGTTTTGGGAATGAAACCTACACAACATCCTCTAGATGATCAGGATAGCACGTTCCTCAGTAACACCTTTTCATCATCTCTTAGCCTAGTAATAATTATGACTAATTTACTGCCACGGCCGCTCTCACTGCTTGTTTGCTTCTGAAGAGTTCTGAGAAGCCTGTCACTGTTTTTCAAACGGTCAATTTTTGCTTGTTTTTCAAAGTGAGCTCTGAAGAGTAACATAAACCCTCAATTTATTTTTTAATTTCAGTGTGCGAGGCAGACATTTCCCTGACCTAATTTCCAGGTTTTTCCTGAGGGCTCCCAGCACAGATGAAAAGCCTGTGAAGACAATAGGCCTGACAGAATTTTCAAAGTCTTACAATGGAAGGAAAAGCTATAGTACTCTGAAGTGATGTCAGATGTCCTCACCAGCTGCTGAAGAGCTCTGCAGTTTCTCTTCCAAGCTATCTCAAAAGATAACATGACATCAGCCAGGCAATGTCCGGCTCACTGCTATTTGCCTACTACTGCTACTCTGCATTCAAATAATGAATTGCCCTGCTATAAACTAACAGTTCTTCAGTTACTGATAGGGATTCAAATTCAATATCAGCAGAGGTATACTGCTGGGGTTTGCAGGGACGCAATGGTGGGGCCCCACGGCTCTCGATCTTTATGACAGGTCTGTGTGTGGGCCTCACTGTTTATATACAAACACTGTAATCTCTGAGCTGATCAGGCAGCTAATTTGGTCACCCATGTCACATTCCAGTGAGTCAAACAGGCTAAGCAAGGCTCTCGTTAGCTCCAGCGCCCTCCCTGTGACGCTGCTATAGGATACATCACTTCCTCTTTGCACTCCACACTCCCTTCAGTCTGTATTTTAATGAGCTAGGAAGTAATAAAGGCAGCAATAAACAGTCTTATGTTCTGTTGTTTTTTTTTTTTACTTAGAAATAAAGCATCAGTGATGGCAGTCAGCAGTCAGAAAGATTAATGTGGGGAAAACGTCTGGCCACGTGTGGTGAGCAGAGAAATGTTTAACAGCACTTGTGCAAACTTTCAGAAATAGTAAGGACGCCCTCAGGACTTACCGATTCATCCAGAGCGAAGCGCAAACAGCCATGTTCATAGAGGACAAAGAATCTCCGCTGCCATTTCTGCAGAAAGGGAAAGATCAGAAGAACAGCTGTCTCAAACTATTACAAAACATAAACACATGTATATAAACACAGGGGTGGGCAACACAGTGATAGTTTATCATTACTGCTTTAAATTTTGTCACAATATGCTTTTGAGTTGTATTAATTTATTTTTAATGTGGCACTACTGCATTTTTCTGGCTGAACTAAACTTTCAAAAATGAGAAAAATAAACATAGTGATTTGTATCATACAGTGTGAAAAAGTCTTGAAGCATTGTGTGCCTAATTGTGAAAAACACTGTGATGCCTAATGTAACAATAAAAGCTGCCTGTTCCATTCTCGCACATCTTCTGCTGTGAGATTTTCTGCACCCAAAAATGTGTTTTTTAAATGATTAACTCCTCTTCGAGTGCTTATTAAGGTTATACGGACTGATACTTGTGTGAAATGTGTTCCTATAGTTCACATTTTCTGATTGAAAATGCAGGCTTTCTCAGTACATCTGAGAAAAACTATTTGTGGAGCGCTATGTAATAGCTAATTTTTGAGCTTGAACTTATCACAGTCTAATAACAACAACATGACAATGAGAGGACTATGACATGACATCAGGAATCTTGCTTACAGATACAAAACATGTCTACCCTAACGTAGCTTTTTTGTTTGAAATGTTTGGACTGTGCAATAAGCTGTAAGCTAAGATGTTAAAATTATCTAAAAACCTCAAATATGGAGCAGTTCTAGGAGATGATAGCAGCAGTTCAGCATGCTACAGCTTCACATGCGACAGCACAGGTTCATTCCAACTCACTGAAGCTTCACTGATGCTAGTTTAGAAGATAAAAAAATGTGATTTTGTGTGTGGCACTATTAGCTTAGGCTTTTTTTGGTTCACTATCCACATTTTTAATCCATGTTTAGGCATCAGTTTAGGCACTGTTCTATGCCATTTTAGTTATTTCTTGGGTAATAAAAAAATATTTACAATTTATTATTCAACATAGTGTTTTAAATTGAGACTTACGGTTACTTTTAAAATATTTCATGTCTCGCATCCAAATATTTACCCGTGATCTATGCATTGGATTGTCAAAATCCGTTCCCTCTGGTGCCAAGCACAGCCACCCTCCATAGATAGGTTTGGCCTGTGAAGAACATAAAACGTTAAATCAGCAACAGTTTAATAGATTCTATAAAATATATATAATCAAACATGACCACACCACTTAAGCACTATCATATTCCTGCCCACAACCGGAGCTGATCAGCACTTATCTAACATGGCACTGCAACTAAACACGGACATAGACACACACACACACAAAACAGTGTTTGTCTTATAGGGATCCATTTAAGCAATGCAGACATCATACAGAGATGCACAGATATGATGTGCACATCAGCAACAAATGTGGTCTATTTTAATTAGTCAAACTGTATGTATGTAACCTATTCATGTTCTTTACTAACTTTTTATCCCTTAAGAGGCTGATGAAGAAAAGTGGCTATTTCTGCCGTTTTATTTATTCTTGTGTACCTAATTCAGAGGATATGTTACTCTGATTATACACATAAATAATAAGTGCATAACGATCAGGGACAGGTCTCCCAAAAGCAAATAAGTGTTAAGATCATGGCAGAATGAGCAATCAGTGTGATGCTTCCTCTACCATGTATAAATCATCTTGTACTAAAACGCTTCTGGAATACTCAGTCCCGAATTCACGCACTCGCTGGGAGAAACAAGATCCATCCAACAAAAAAGGAATTACATAGTGACAGAGACATGCAGATTTAAATGAGCAGCATTTTTTTCTTTTGGTTCCTGGTACCAGGCTTGTCAGGTTCTAGTGGTTAATTAACACATTCTAGAATGGTTTATGTAACAAAAAAAAGGTTTGAAGGAAAAATAGCAAACATATTTTGATTCCTCTATTAAAAGAGGTATTAATCATTATATAGTACTGGCATTTCTTGTATGTGTAAAACCCAAACACAACAACACACATTATGCAAAAAAATTACAGTAAAGTACAGTTCAGTGAGTTTTCCCATTCATAGAAGGGTTTCAAATAATAACTGCCATGGACGTGGATATACACTCATCAAGAACAGGAGTGTTTTTGATGTCACAGCGCTAAATCGTGCCCATTACTTTTTTCTATATGGACCCCTGGGTGCAAAACTGCATTTGTGCAGATTTATCACATGGTCAACATGTACCTTTGGGACTATTCAGATGCTTTAACACTCAGCTCTAACAAAACATCAGAAGCTGGTTGGAGTAGCACTGAAAGCATATGCAGCACTGCAGGACCAGACAAGTTCGCTGCCAAAGCCACGTCAGAAAAGCTTGAGTATGACAGTAGCATTCAGCTAATGGTCTTGAAACTGAATACACTCCCAAAAATGTGGGCAAGTGTTGCCTGCTTTTAAATAAATAAAGAATTTGAATGAAATACTAGACTAAAAAGGCTTTACAAGAAAATGTTTTGATCTACTACACTGCAAATTGATTTTTATCTTCACAATATCCTTCTCTTTTATACTAAAACATTAAAGAGGATAACTAAATGAACACTGCTCTACCTGCATACTCAGCACACTATGACATTAAGAAGGTCAACTTGGTGCACATTTTATCTGTCATTCAGTGGGTGACAAGTCAAGCGATTTAGTATAGTTTTGTGAGGCACACCAAACCCGGGAGAATCCAAAAAAAGAACTGGGACCAATAGCTCCTTCCTCTTTCGAGGAGGGTAAAGAAGCACAACAACAAAACACAGCTGTGACTGCAGCGTTGCAGAGCCACGGGGCCAGGAGAACGGCGGCACACCCCTGCACTTTTCCTCCACACATTGAAGGCCTGCTTCCTCTCCAGAGCTCCTCTTCTAACCCCACAGCCCTCTTGTCGGCATCAGGTTTAACTTCCAATTTCCTCCCAGGCTAAGTCCTAGGGGCGCGGGCCGCTCCCAGCGGGCCGCTTTATCCCAGCATCCCTCTCACCCCTGGATGCACTCTCTGGGTCTTGCCGGCTTGGGACCCCCCTCGAGACACATCCCCCCGCTTCAGCTCACCAGTCCCCCTATTCCAGACTGTGTTGCTTCTGAAGTGCAAGCGAACTTTGGGAAACTCCACTTTCCCAACCCACATTTCCTTTCACAAGCCCTCGTCCCCCCTTCTCGCCTCCACATCAAGCCTCGACCTCCCACACCCCGCAACCCAGCTCCCTGATGCTGACAGGAGGTCTACAGATAAACAAAGCAGACATTTTTCATATAAAGAAACAAAAAAAAGTGCTTTAAGCTCAGAGCTATGGTTGCATCATTCAGACACTATTGTTCACTCCCAGATATGAACTCACTATGACAACTATCATTCCTCAGCTGTCTAAGCTTCTGTCCTTTGTTGCAATTGCTCTTACCCTCTTTTGAAATGACCTTTTGTACCCACCTGCCTTTTGGCCAATTGGCTAGTATCTTAAAATAACACAGCTCTTTGTAAATGTGAGTTAGTGTCATATTGATGTGCTATGCTGAATTGGTAGGGCACTGATGAATTACAATTAGCTAACAGCCTGTGACCAATGATACCTCACTGTGGGTGGCAGGGTTGCTGTCTTTTACTGACTTGCTGACTGACTGACTGATACCCATTGCCGAAATGCGCCTGCACAAGCGTTGCCTGAGACAAGCAGCAGGTGGCTCTGTACATTATTATACCCCACCAACACTATTAACAAACAGCTAACAAATAATCAACGAAATAGAATAACATTTTTAAAATGATCACTTTGTAAAGAGTTTGCCAAGATAGCGTGATGTAACTCAGAAGCTATGACGAGAAGCAGAAATTACCGTAGAGTCTGACAGACATGCTGCTATGCTGAAAACAGTATATTATTTTAATTTAAACCAAACTAGAGAGCTAGCTAAATCTGTCTTCATGGATTTATTATTCTGATTACTAGTAGTAACAGTAGTAGCAGTAATTGCAGCTGTAATAATAATAATAATAATAATAAATAATTATTATTATTATTATTATTATTATTACTGATATTGCCTTCATTAGTAGTAGTAGGAGTGATATGAGAGAAAGTCTCCACAAATGTCATACCGCTGATAAAGGTCCAGCAAAGCTAGGTCTTGCTTACTGTTAAGATTAGATTCTTTGTTGAATGCAAACATTCGATAACAGATAATTTAGTAACATTAAAATAGCACAACGCAATGCAAACGTTCAATAAGAAGTAATTCAGTAGCATGATAATAGTACAATTGCACAAGAAATGCACTATTACCCCAGCAATTTAACTCTAAACATATCTTCTCTGTAAGTAATGTTATCCCTAAACGCTAAAGCTGCATTAGATAGCATAACCATGCATGTCAAATATAAATCATTCACAAAATGGTTAGCACTCTTCTGCAATGCAATAGCAACAGAAAAGCCCTTTCGGTTCTTTGTACGGACAGTCCCCTGTAGCTGATACTCTATTATAGGCTACTTGATGCTTAATGAATAGGCAAACCAGCTATTAGGCAGCAGTTCTAGTGGTATTACAAATATCACTTTTTTGCACAGAAATCATTACTGTTGCCAAGCACTGTACTACACCTAAATCCTCTATCACCACACATGTACCCCTCACTGGCTACTGCCTGAACAACCTATTCGACTGTGGTTGATCATCTCACAAAACATAACTTGTATCAGGCTAAAAGTGAAGTATATGCCAGTGAGTCACTGCTATTCTGCATTTAAGCATATTTTCATCATATTTCTTGTACTCCAGAAAAGCACAAATGTTTAGGAGATGCTACAGTGTTAAAATATCAGCATTTTACACAATTTAATAAAATTTTGATTTTACTGATCTTCATCTAACAGAATATTTCATGAACTGTTAAATACTTTGTCCTACTGGTCCAAAACATAGGTTTTAAGTATACCAGTTAAACCCTTCTAGCCACTACAGTTGTATGACAGGTAACAGCTTTATGAAGTTCACAGCACTTGTTCATTCATTCGTTCATTATCAAAAAGATGCACACTGTTCACATAAATTTTATAGTCAGTGTTAAAATATTATTTATCTTGACATCTATCAAGTACCTGTCCATCTACTGTTACTGGATTTCAGATTTCTTCCCTTTATTGTAGCTTTTTCTTACTGTGTCAACGAGTCATGTTTTTGACACTAATCCCCTTGACACTAGAGATGTTAATGGTTAACTGTTATTCTGTTACCCAAACAACAAAATCTCAATGGGGATTTTCACCTGTTAAGTCTCTCACTTAAACAGCTTGCCTTAAATAATAACGCTGCATTGCAGTGGCAGGTTTGAAGGTCTGTTACTATGAGTACCATGAGTAAATATGTTTAAGCAAATGAACAAACACACCACGTAACCTATGCAGTACCAGTGGAGCAGTTCTGAAGTAAGAGTACAGAAGATATGTTTGACATGAGAAGAGGGCTGGTCATATTTTAAATTTAAACTCTCTAAAACACAACCAACAGAACTGCAAAATATAGAGCAGTGCCATTTTCACACACTATACAATTATACAGATTAGGGCTCCAACATTGATTGAAAACTCTCTCAAACGTGGAGGAAACATGTTTAATATTAGTAGGACATGAAAAGTTAGGAAGTGAAAACCAAACAGAGAGGAGCTATTTCTGAATGACCGAAAAGAAAAAGATGGATACTTTAGACTTTGTGTACTGCAAAATGCTGAACCAACAAGCTTCATTAACCTGGCTAATATCCATTCAAAACTGATTCTCTATTCTTTCTACATTCTATCTACATCCTTATATGGTTATACATCCTCTTCCTGTAGCCATGTTACTTATACCCAGAGCAGGCGTACATCCATCTATTTGTCCTGCTGCCCACCACAGAAAAGAAAAATCAAAACTCAAATGGCTACCGCACAGCTGCACAAGCACACTTGTAAAAGTTAAAACTTTACACAAAACAAAACAAAACAAAAACAAACAAATTTGTCTTGACTTTGAGAAAGAAAAAAACGTGTTTTTGCAAAAATGCTGAACAACAGCAGCCAAGAACAGGCTATTTTGTTAATGTTTGATCAGCAAGTTAACACTGCAATAATCGCAGATGAACAAATATCTGTTACCAATAATATTCAACCACACTGACTGGTAATCAAGTGAAGCAGCAACGCATATCTTGACAATAACGTACAAACATCCAACCACATCAGCTTTTTAGCTATCATCATTAATTACACGATCCAGATGAGCATGTTTCATATCATTTTTTGAAGTTAGTAAACCAGTTTAAATCAAAGTCCCCTGTTGGACTCTCGAGCCGCAAGCATACATTGTCAGTTACGTCACAAGCAGGTCTTTAGCTCTATATGCACACTCATGGTAGATCTTTTGAACGACATATCTATCAGCATGACATCAGTCTGAGGGAGACTGATGAGTGATGTAATCTGGACAACGTAGAGCAAGGGTTAACTGCAGTTAATTACACACAGTCTTCTCACGTGTCCAGCAAGATGCTGACACTGCTATAGGTCTTCAGTTCTGCTCAAAGTGCTGTCCTGGCAGAGTGCAAGGGATCGATTAAAGTATGTAACTTCCCTTAACAGTCTGAACAGGGGTGCTCAAATTTTTTTTGTCTTGGGTGAGGTGAAAGTCTAATGGCTATAGTGGGACGGGGCAAAAAAGATAAAACAAAACAAAATAAAGATAAAGAAGGTAGGCAGGCTTCAAAGCGAGTTATAAGTATGTGAGTATGTTTATTCATAGTTTTTCTATAATGACAGTTAGATCTACATCGATTTCTCATTAAAGTGCTGTCCCTGCCAATTGCATGGCGTAATTTTCCACTGTTTTTTTTCTGGGATCCATTATAATTTTTCTTCCTAAAATCAAAACATTGGCATCAACAGATGATTAGACTGATGTTCCAAAGCAATTTTTGATGGCATATTTATTTTTATCCAAAAGAGCAAAACGATTAAGCGATGCTGAGCTACAGTGCTGGAACATTTGCATTTCACTTATTTTCCAGCAGACCTAATCAAAGGTCCTCATTCCCATCTTGGACCCACAGGCGCTGCTTTGAGCAGCCCTGGTCTAAAACACCCTCTCATTCTGCTCATTCTTTGCTGAATTAAATTAAAGTAATTTCAAGATCCCTTCTTACATACCCTAAAACAGAAATTGTAGACACTGAGGCAGAACAACCAATTCAGGCCTAAACTCCAGCAGCTGAGACTGCAGTGCTACGAAGACTGCAAAGTCATGAAGCACCTGAAATAAGTCCCGAGATCTTGTCTTTAAAAGGTACCCTGATCACTGAACGCTTGGCAGGAGTACAGCTTTCTCTTGAACTCTTTAAGCTGGCAACCAGCAAGCCATTTACAGGATGGCTCCACAAAATGGAAGCTGACAATTTTTTGGATGCTGACACAGGCTGGTCAGATTACTCCATTACTCTTGACTAAAGGAGACAAATTTGTGAATGGCTGTTGTTTTGAAATAAACACAGCACTGCAGACCTGCTTAAAAATTTCCTCCGCTACAGGACAAAACCTGATGGTAACACAACCGAATGAAGACTAGCTTAAAAAGGAACAGAACTGACTACATTTATAAGATCCAAACTTAAGTACCCTCAACTGTTACTGCCTAGCCGCCACAGTCCTTCAGAATGGAATCTCGAAACCCAAACTTGCAATACTTTATTTTGGTGAATTCAGAGTCAGAGCTGAAGTATGTCCTCAAGTGTTTTGGCAACTCCTAAGTGGGGTCTAAAGTTACCGTATTTGACAGAAGGAAAATTTCATGTTTCAAGTTTCTATAAACTTCTTCACCAAAAGAGCCAAATAAGCCAAAAGGCACCACTTGCATTGGGTTTTGGGCTGTCTGGAGAAAGCTCACAATCAGCAGAACCCAGAAAACATTCAAATTATCTTCTGACTTGCCCAAAGCAGCACAATCCTGAGCCATCTAGCACAACTTGATGTCATTATTATCATTAATGCTGTTACTCACTCTTTTTAACTGACTCATTCAAACAGGGGCGAACAAGGGCAAAGAGCAGATTCAGTTCTCACCGAGGCACAGCCTGACCCTCTTGTATGGCAAGAAAAAAAAAATCAAACCCAGTCTTTCAGAGGCCATATAACATAGGTCATTTTTTTTTTCGCAATGGTGCTATGGCTGAAAGCAGTTTGAGGACAAAGCGGTCCATAAGCATCCTAACTGAAACAGCGAAAATATCCATCCATCCATCTGACAGTGAAAATATGGCTTTCAATAAAAAAAAGACATTTAAAAGAATAAACTAATACAGTTCACACCATCTGTCAAACACCTCTGCCATTAACAAGCGCTAACATTTGACAATTACCTGTAATCCTGCTAGAAACTCATTTGTCAGCGTAGCTGACTACAGTTTTAGATATTCTGATGGTTACACAACTCGACCTGGGAATCTTAATCCTGTTTGGGATGGCCAATTTCATAACTGAATTAATTAACTGAATTAGTCACATTTAAGGTAGAGTGTGAAATGAATAAGAAGAGCCCAGCCTGATCACTGACCAGCAAACATAACCCAGTCAATACTATTTACCTGATTTAGGTCTTGGTCGGTCAAAAGATGCAGCTCCCGAGGTTTAAAGCAGTTCTGACACTTGCTTTTGTTGAAAATGTTCGCTTGGAACTTCCTGCAAGGGTTTTCTTTTGCAGCAGACATCGTAGCCCTCTATTTTAATCAGCTCCCTCAGATAAGGTCCCAAATTTGACGGCTCAAACGGAATGAAATAATCCGGTTGTGATCTTCACAAGTCTCTCATCCAATTTATGACAGACTCGACCATCCAAAACATGATCCGAAGCACAGGTTTTTGCACGATCCAGCCCCGTTTTCCTCCTTCAGCTGGCTTGGGAGTTGCGAGGTAAAATTTACAGGTCTGTATCTGACTTTGTATAAACAGACAGCTAGCTAGCCAGCACGTTAGCTACCTTTTTGGCTGGTGGAGGCTGTTCAGTCCATGGCCTGCATTCACAAAGCAGAGCAGACACGGAGTGATTAAGGAGCGCTGCTCAGCACTGTTACCGTGAGAGAGCCGTAAACAAAACAGCCACACAAGCGCTTCGCCACCTCAACCTTCAGCCGGAAACACGCTTTCTGTGTGGCGATGCCAAAATCCCATTGGTAATGAAAATGAAAAGCACTAATGATGAGGTAGCCTGAGTTTAATTACAATCGTTCCCTAGCTTCGAAGTTCACCACCGCCGCTTCTTTGAGCTAAGCTAGCCGCCTCGTTAGCTAACAAGCTAATGAAATGTCTCCTAGTAACTCTGCGCTACTCACAGTCCGTTTCTGTCTCCGTCGCAACCGCATGTTTTTTTTCTCTTGGCTTTAAAACGTTACGGGTTCGACATAACGTTATGACCCTCGCGGAACACGGGTAGCCGGGCTGGGCCGGGTTTGTTAAGCGGACAGGCGGCGTTAGTTGCGCGAATGTGCGTTTTTCTCTCCCTCAGCTCCTCGGGCTGGACGGATCTCTCCCAACGGAGGAGGGAGACTCCACTCTCGTACGGTCATGCTGGAATTCTGATGAAATCTCGCGATATTTGGCTCCACAACGCCGCCCTGCTTTGGGCTTTGGCAAACAAAGTCAAATATTAGAAGCAGAAAGCAAGCACAGAGTCACCGAGAACAACTGTGCATCTCAGTGGATTTCATATATATATATATGTACATAATATATATATATATATATATATATATATATATATATATATATAATGTGTGTGTGTGGAAAATTACACACAAGTCTTCAGTGTTTAGTGTTTGCATCCTTTGCCTTTTTAATCACAAATTTTACAAATTTTATTCATTTCTAGAGACGCAGTTTTTCTAAAGGATAGTTTCTCAGGGGTTCTAATAAACACCTCCCTCCAAAGTTCAGTCTTTCAGTCTTAGAAGTTGGTTGCATTATCTACTTCTCACAATCCAAGTAATTCCAACCACATTCAACGATGTTGAGATCTTGGACACTGGTCGGTCCATTCTTCTATTTATTATTGCTTAAATACATTTTGATCTTTCCAGTAGTGTGTCTGAGGTCTTTCTCCTGAATTTTCCTTTAATTTGAATTTCTTCTTTGAATTTGAATTTGTTTGCAATTAAACATTTTCCAGTGGCTACTGCATGATGTATAAAACTTGGTTGGTAGAGTCTTTCCAGGGGCACCAGCATTACACGTTTTGAGCAGAACATATATGTTAAATATAGCCTGTGTTTCCTGAAAAATGTGTAAATTGTACTTAATGGCTGTTTGACTGGAAATCAAATAAATGAAAGGATTGTGTCTGACTTTTGTACAGTACCATGTGAGATCTGCATAGGTATGTATCTACAATCATGTCTGGGTGCCCCTGGACAAATGACATGTGTTGTTGATTTTCTAAGTGAAAGTAAGTCACTTGTCTCTCTACAGAGAACACACAGCACATCTTAATGCACACTTAGTGTTTGTTTGATGGATTTAACATATGTTATCATAACATATTAATATTAAAAATGGTGAATATTATATTAATATATATGAACAAAATATTAAATGCGGCTTGTGCAAAAGTTGTTACACATTTTATATTATATGTTTTTCCCAGTATGTTTAACTCAGTGAATAAATAGAAATTGCACAATAAAATTAGCAGAAAAATGCCATATTTAAGTTTGTTTTCTGTAAAGAGAACAAACTTAAATAAGTTATTTTACTTATTTTAAACTTATTTTAAATTTAACTTATTTTCCCTTAGAAAATTAATAAAACAATTAATTTGACCAGGGGTGAATATATTTAACTAAACTTCAGAAAGGTCATATATAAGGAAACATTTAATAAACGCTTATATTGTTATTATTATTATTATTATTATTATTATTATTATTAATATTAGCAGTAGTAGTAGCGATCGTAGTAGTAGTATTATATTGTATTTTACAGTAGTTAATTTTACATCTGCTCTGCATTTGCGGAGCTGAAACGTTCTCTTTTTTTATCAAAGACTAAATATGAAGCTCTTCGTGCACTAGGGGAGATTCAGGGTTCATTCTATGAAGTCAGCCTTCTGTAGGAGACACCATTTGTCATCTTCTTGGTTGTCATCCACATGCTCAACTACAACACACATTAAAAATCACTGAGTCAGCTACATGCTATTAAAAGACCCTAGATCCTGACAAGCTGCCCCTGCTGCCAGTGAGAGAGAGAGAGGGAGGGAGAGAAAGAGAGAGAGAGAGACTGAGACTGAGACTGGGGGGCTGTGAATGGGCCAGGAGGAAGAAAGGGTTCAAGCTGGTTACCTAAGCGGAAAACAACAGACTTTTCCACTGGAGGCTTAACTCCTCACTCCCACTGTAAGTGAACTGAAAATAAGACAGATTACGGCTCTGCGTGTCTGCTTGCGTATGTGTGTGGGCAGAACTGAAGCTCTGTAAACTTGTGTTATGCTCAGGGGTGCGTTTCAAAACAAGCAGGAATAAACCCTCTGTGATTTCAAAGATTAAAAAAAAACACTGTATGATTAAGAATACTAAGAACAAAATGTGAATGTACAGTATCCCAGTCCTCTCTCCTTGAATATCCAGTGTCGCACAGCATGGCATTTGTGGCAACAGATTAGTCTAGGGCAATGTATATTTAGAACCATGTCCTCAACCACTCTTTACATGGCAATAGTGACAGCCGTGCTATCAGTACACAAGCGTCGTAGATAACTGAGAAATGTGCTGTAAGATAAAATCATTTTGAGCAGTTGCTGATCATGTTATTGTCTCTCTACTCTGTTGCTTTGCCTTTGTTTCATTAGTCTGCTGATTAGATCACAGTTCAGTGAGCAGACAGTTGTTTCTTAAAGGGTTAGTTCACCAAAAAATGAAGTTTACTGAATTTGTCTCTTACTGATTGGCCAAGACTCGTTTGGTGTTTGAGGTTTGGAGTTTAATGCTTTAGCCTTGCTTTGGAGCTATAACAGAAGGGATTTTGGGAGACATAGAATTCCATTAGCTTTAGCTACATTAGCCACGTAAGTATGCAAGACTAAAGAAACAAACTTAAGACACAAAGATACATTTGGGGAAAATGTTGTATTTTTCAGTGAACTGTTTCTTTAAAATGTGATCTTTTGTGTCATGTCGTAGTTCTTCTGTATGCATAACAACAAAAATACACATACGAGAATATATGTAGCTTTAATTCGATCATCACATGAAAAGCATGGATGAATAGATAAAATGGACGCTTGCAGGGATTGTCTGAAGTGTTTGTATTTGGCCCACTTGAAATGAATGTCAACAGCATGACAGCTTTATCATCAATCCCACCCACTTCCCATGTGCTCTGCTGTCATCAGAGAGGAGAGTGAGTTTAGAAAGCAGGCCTAACGCACAAAGCAATGAGTCACGAATTCCCTTCAAAGGTCAGTTTAAATGATTATGTCTGTTTTGTTTGGTGGTAGTGTAGAGTATTACACGCACGCCAGATAAACCTTGCATTATTTTTTATTTATTTTTTTTTTTTTTTCTGCAGATGGGTCTCCCATCTGTGATGATATTGCCCCTGCTGGTGGTGGTGTTCGCCGGATTCTACTACATTTACAATGAGGTCATCCAGCTCATGTCCAAGACCATAGTGCGGAACAAAGTGGTGGTGATTACGGATGCCGTGTCTGGAATGGGAAGCGGTAATATTCCCCTATACTTTTATTTATCCCCTCACGATGATTTTTTTTTTTAATGCAGACTATGTCTTCATGTATAGGCCTTCCTATGAGTGTGCAAATGCATTTTTTGGTATTTTACAGAGTCAGGATTTCAATATTTAGACTCATCTATCTCTATTTTTTCCATTTTTGTTTTTCTACCTCACTTGAACACCTTCCTTTACATTGTGTCAAAATTTTATGATCAATAGCCCAGTAGAAAAGTTCCAGAATTGCTTGTAATAAAATCTTGTTACATTTACTTACATTGAAAGTAAAGTAAATACAAAAGTAGATACATTTCAGAAATATAATTTTTTTTGTTATTATTTGTTGTAACGTTCAGAATATAAAACATATCATTTAGGGTGGGCAATACACACACACACACACACACACACACACACACACACACACATTTTCTAAACCGCTTATCCTTCTGGGCCGCAAGGGGCCCTATCCCAGCGGCCACTGGGCAGAAGGCAGGATACACCCTGGACAGGTCACCAGTCCATCGCAGGGCAGACAGACAGACATACACACATATATACATCCACACATTCACTCACACCTAGGGGCAGTTTAGTGTGTCCAATTAGCCTGACTTCATGTTTTTGGACTGTGGGAGCACCCGGAGGAAACCCACACAGACACGGAGAGAACATGCAAACTCCACTCAGAAAGGACCCTGGTCGGGGTGGGCAATATAAAAACAACAAAGCTCAATCAGTTCTTTGAATTTCTTTAAGTGATTTATGTACTGCACTTTGAGTTGCTTATTAATTGTGTGAGTCTATGACTCAATACTTTTTCCAGAAAGTAAACTCAGTCAAATAGTATTTGTAGAAAGCATGAATCATGACATGTGGCCTTTTCTATTAGGGACAGAGCACAAATAGAGCAGACAAGTGTTATTTTAAGTGCGTTATTTCCAAGACCTTTGTACAACTATGGTTAAACACAGAGAAAGCTGTAGGAGAAAGCTAAACAGAGCAGGAAGGCCTTTCAGAACAGTGACTGGCGCATATGGCATACAGATTTTGCATCCCAAGATTGAAATAACATTTTATGTGGTAAGGTAATGTAATGTAATGTGCTAAATAATAAATAAATGAGTAAACTGTAAAATAAAGAAATAAAAGAAAAATACCTTAGTGTTCAAACATTTGGAATCACTTGTTTATGTTAATAACTGCTGTTACTTTATTCAATATTAACTTAAACAATGCACATTGAAATACTTTAAGCTGGGCACCAGAAGGTATTTTGAGATGTTTTATATTTTTGGGAACATCAAGAGGTTATTAATAAAGTACTGTAATTACCTATTTATATAATTTTTTGGTAACTTATCTGCCTGAGATTTGATCATTATGTTCAAAATCAATGCTAGTCAAAGTCTGTTGAATGCGGAAACAGAAATATTCCTACACACATCGAAGGGCAAAACATGCTGCTTGAATAGCAGAAACAAATTCAGTGATAATATAAAACCTAAGTGGCTTGAGAACAAATAACATTTCTTGTTTTATTTAATTTATTTAGTCATTTGTACATATTCAATGGTTATTCATTCATATAATGCTTATATCTGCGGGCGATTGCCCCCAAGTATTTGAGTGCCCTCGGGCTTTGTGGTCTGAGGCCCCTGGCAGTCAGTAATCTATCCCTGCATTCAAAGTGGCATAAACTAAAAATCCATTTCAGAGGCCTTGTTGACCTCACATTGTCTTCAAAGGGGACTCATTTCTCCTTAAACCCTAAGACATTTATCTGAATAAGGACAGTTATGTGTTTTTTTCATATTAGCATTTATGGGAGTGATACAACTGTTTGATAGTCTAATGTTTATTTTTTCCATTGAGGTTTGCGGTTTGTTTGACAAACCTAATAAAAACTCATTGTATACTTAATACAAGCTCAGTAAAGAAACAGTAAAATAATTTAAGACGTGGTTTGATATTTAAGATGAGTAAAACCTTTCATTTATGATTACAAAACTTTTTGCTTGATTTTTTTTCCATATAAATCCACAATATCACAGTGAAATAACCCATATACAGTCATATGCAAAGGTTTGAGCACTCGTTCCTCTACTGAAAACATACTTCTGTACGTTTTCAAATGAGTCCTGTGCAAAACTTACAATACATTCTAGATTTTATGTTTTACATTTGTTCTGGATAGAGAATGTGTTCAATGTTCTCATCAACCTATTAACAGTGGGGTCCAAATGTCTCAAACCACTGGAATAGAAATTCATTACAAATTCTGTTATTATCAGCGTAGCAATTTGAATAAACAGTAGAAACATGAATTTCAGAATGTCTTTGAATTTGATATGTCGTGTGTTTGCTGATATCTCTCTCTCTCTCTCTCTCTCTCTCTCTCTCTCTCTCCCTCTCTCTCTCTCTGTTTCAGAGTGTGCCAGGCTGCTTCATGAGGGAGGTGCGCGGTTGGTGCTGTGTGGACCCAGCTGGGATAAGCTGGAGTCTCTGAGTGACTCACTGTGCAGTGCCGCAGACCCCAGCAAAGTGAGTAAAGCTTAAATCAGAGAGCCGTATGGACTGTGAGTTTGACGTCATGTATTTATCTGCATACCTGGGTTAGACGCCCTATCTTTATACCAGACAAAGAAGACAGGAAGGACCACCGCCAAGGACACGCAGAGCTTTGAGCAGAAGAGTCATGACCTTTTCCACATTTTATTTTTCTTTTTTCGGGCTCCTAAATGCTTGTGCTTCAAACTATATCTGTGTGTCGCAATCTTCTTTTCCTCTTCTTTGATGAACAATGGCAGGATATCCTCCCTGACAGCAATGTATCTACTGCTATCTTACAAATTCCAGAACACTCTGAAACGAATATATTACCTTTCACATCACTGCGATTCCCATCATCTCTGGTTTTGGATCCACTGGAATCAATGTGCAACTGAATGGAGTGAAATATGATTGTTATTCTTTTGAGAAGGCTTTACACTAGATGTTGGAACATTGCTGTGAGGATTTGATTGAATTCAGCCACAAGAGCATCCAAGATGTTGTTTGATTAGTTCTGGAAAATAAATGTCACTCCAGCTCATGCCAAAGGTACTGGATGGTGTTCCATCACTCCAGTAAATGCAGTTCCACTGCTGCTCAGCCCAGTGCTGGGGGCTTTGTACCCCTCTAGCTGATGCTTGGCATTGGGAATGGTGACCTTAGGCTACGGCTCCTTCAGAGCAACCCCTTCAACTAGTCAATGCTTTTTTTGGAGATTACACAATGTGTGTATGTGATTATCTGTGTCAGCCAGATGTGCTTCTTAAAGTAATTAAATTCATTAATTTCATTAATGAAATTAAACTTTAGGACATATAGGGTAAACAGACAGACAGACAGACAGACAGATAGACAGACAGACAGACAGACAGATAGATAGATAGATAGATAGATAGATAGATAGACAGACAGATAGATAGATAGATAGATAGATAGATAGATAGATAGATAGATAGATAGATAGATAGATAGATGGATAGACAGACAGTAACTTTATTAGTTTCTAAGGACATGGCAGAAATTATGGTAGATGTTAACAATCTACAGTCTATCCAAAATGCTAAATGGACAGTGCTAAAGCTCAACTTCTTAGCATTGCTAAACATAGTCGTATCTAAATGATTCTCTCCAGTGCTGTTTGCAAAATGTTTGATTCCAAGATACAAAATTTTACTCATATTCATACATTCAGTATGAAGCAGTTCATAAAATAAGGCTATAATTACTCATAGTTTAATAGTTCCAGATGACTAGATGCTCAGACCTGGTTATACAGTGGTAGCATACATTGCACCCTCAGTTAAGCTTTGGTGAACAATGGATTTAGACAGCCTGCCTAACTCCTACATAAGACTAGCATGCAGATTACTTTTTAAAGGTTTGAAGACAAATTAATTTATGCAGTGCTTATATAACTGATAATGTCTGAGATATTTGTTTAATCACGGCAAACGGTGTGCAGTGCTAAAGTTAGCATATTCTGTTGTTAGCATACTGGATGTTCACCAATGTTGGGGACAAACATAGCTAGTGAGTGGGCTTACTATCACAGACATGCACTCATTTCTAAATAAAAAGTATCTGAATGTCCCAAAGAGAAACCATTCTGTATTCTTGTGTTATTCATGTGAAGCTCCGCTCTTCCATACCACCCCTCTACAAAGCATTTAAAGCATGTGAAATTCCAGTAAGTTCATAGATTTTTAATGTTTGGTCATATAATCATGAACAAGCCAAACTACCTGGGAAATAAGGTAAACTGTAATTTTCAAGGGTGTGTTAGAAGTTGTGGTTGCCATGCTGTGATGCAAGTCATCTTAATAACCACAGACTAGATTTTATAAAGTGGACCTTCATATTTAGCTTCATAAGTCACAAATGTGATTGGCTATGTCATGTTTGCAAATGATTAACTCTCATTGAAGCACTTCAAACGTGATAACCACACCGCAAGGTCACACAGCATTTCCATAAAGTTTCAGCCCCACAGTCTTTTTTTCCCTCAGCATGGGGCTCATTATGACTGTTTCCAACTGTTATAATGGCTTCTGGTTTCCATCCCTCTGATGGCTGCTATCTGTGTTTCCTGTCAAAGACCTTCACACCCAAGCTGGTGCTGCTGGACTTCAGTGATATAGACAGCATGGTGGAAGTGATCACAGAGATCGGGGAGTGCTACGGCTGTGTGGACATTCTGATATGCAACAGCAGCATGAAGGTCAAAGCCCCAGTTCAGAACCTCTCCCTGGACATGGACAAAACCGTCATGGACGTGAACTACTTTGGGCCGATCACTTTGGCCAAAGGTAGCTATTACTGTTCTGGAAAGTCATTTGGCTAATTCAAAAAATCTAATTCATGTAATTTCCCACTGACCCCAAATGTAGTCCGTAAGATAAGCAGAGTCCTGTTCAATATATATATATATATATAATATATATATATATATATATATATATATATATATATCGTCTACCAGGTCTTGCATAGTTGTAGGAGTCCCATTTTCTCCACATCTTTTGATCAAACCCCAGTTTTGGAGACTCCTGTTTTTTCATATTGTTCTTTGACATACTTCTTCTTTAATACTATTATTAAATCTCCTCAGAAATACCTCCAGAAAAATCAGCAACTTGTACTTAATGTCTGTTTTCATTGTAAGTTAAATAAATGAAGGGTCATTTTTTACTTTCGTACAGTACTCTGTGTTTGGTGTCCAAAGTTTGCTTCTTTAGTTTTGCAGCAAGGCTAATGTAGCTAACAAGTAATAAAAGCACCATACAAGTAGCGTCTTACAAAAGTGATATATTTTCAGGCATTTGTTTGGAAAACAGTGTCATACAGAACCCACATAATGAAGTCTATTTGAGAACACCTAACCACTCAACATGATTTGAAGCAAATATGAAATAGATTAGGCAAGTAGTTTGCACAATGCTAATTGGTGGGGTACTCATTAGCTAGATTAGCCTCTTAGCTCCAGTGCAAAATTAAAAACCAAACATAGGACACCAAACATGTCATTGATGATCTACTACATATTGGGTAAGATGCAAATTGTGTAAATTTGACTTTTTATCAAACTACCACTTTAATGTACCATACACTCTTAAAAAAGATTTTTTTCCAGGGTTCTTTAGTCAAGGGAATGGTTCTATTTAGTACAACGACTCCTAAAAGGCACTAAAAAGGGTCCTTCTTTGTTATGATGTCAAGCTTGTAACAAATGAAGAACCATTTTTGGCGCTATGTAGAACCATTTTTTTTAAAAAAAGGCTCTATATAGAACCATATACAACACATTTTCCATAAATCTGAAGATCAGTTTCACCATGCAAAGTACCATTTAAGCATTAAATGGTTCTATATAGAACTCATGGTTCTGAAAAGAAGTATTGCCATCGTTTTTAAGAGTGTAGGTAAAGATTTTGCAAGATTACCTGCCATTTCAATCAGATAGTTGGTGATGACTGTTAAAATAATGCTTTGATTTTAATTCAGGCATTCTGCCAATGATGGTTGCCCGGAGAACAGGTCACTTTGTACTTGTCAACAGCATCCAAGGGAGACTGGCTGTCCCATTCCGCAGTTCTTGTAAGATTTATATATGAGCTTTCCATAAAATGTCAAACAGCATTATATTTAAATCTAATAAAATGAAAGAGAAGAAATCAAAATGGTTTATTTTCATAAATTTCTAGCTATAAAACCTAAAACCACTCAGCATGACATATAATGTTACATTGAACTGCCAAAATCCTGGCATGACACACAATATTATTACACAAGCGTGTTACACAGTCACTGTTTTGCTTCTGTTCAGACGCTCCCTCCAAACACGCTGTGCAGGCCTTCTTCGACTGTCTGAGAGCGGAGGTGGAGGAGTACGGCATCTCCGTCAGTACGATCAGCCACACCTTCATTAACGCCACCACCCAGGACCCCACCCCCTCCAACTTCCAGCCCACCAACGCCCTGTGGGCATGTGAGTAATTATACAGTAACACATGAAAACATGCAAAGTCACTCAAACGACTGCCGACGTAACCATTCCGGTTCTGTTTCTAGACAACTCTGAACCTACTTACACATTCTTCAACACGCCTTCAACACAGGAAATATGCCAGAATAAACTCTCCTGTTCAGCTTCTGAGCAGCTCATTGTCACAACAGGGCAAGATAAGATCATGTCAAGAACTTAGAACTGAAAGTATTTTAAATGCTTAGAAGTCACAGTTGTTGCCAGATATGTTGTAGCGTTACAGTAATTATTTCCCACTCGTAGATGATTAAAATAAACCAAGACATTCTATTGAAAGTGCAGTTTCTACATTTTCAATCAATGCCCTATTTGTGTCTATATTGTATTAGATTGTTATACTATAAGTACGTATTTACAATATTGTAAATAGATATATTTGTATTTTGAAAAAGGTTCTGTATAGCACCAAAAAGGGTTTTTCTATTGTTACAATGTCAGGCTTGTTACAATAGAAGAGCCCTTATTGGTGCTATACAGAACCCTTTTCAAAAAGGTTCTATTCCCCATCAATCTGAAGAACAATTTCATGATGATTTAATCATATAAAGGGTTCTTTGAGTATTCTATATAGAACAGTTTTCTATATGGTTCTATATAGAGCAGTTTTCTCTACTAAAGAACTACTAAAGTGTGTAGTTAAACCGCACTTTTTGCTGGTTGCTTATCTTACTTTGTCTTCTCCATCAGTCATCATCAAAACTGTTAGCTTCATCAGATATAACAGCAGATATAACCTTTTATTAATGTGTTACAACTGTTTCCTAATGATTTTTAAGGTGTTTATGACCTAATTAATAACCATTAATAAACTCATTTTAAACCATTTATAAACCACTTATAAGGGTAGCCTTGTTCTAAAGTGGTACTCATAGTTCTTAATTTTAGCTTAAACTTGTAAATAATGTCTTTCTATGCCATTTTGCTAAATTGATGTAATTTGAAGTAAATATGTGAAGATTTTGGCATGGATTTGTGGAAACTGTTTTGGTGACTATTGACATCCAATGTTTGTTAGCAGCTGCAGTTCTGAACTAAAAAAGCAAAACTTGGACACCAAACATCTCTTGGCTGATTGACTACATTTGGGATAGGTTGATTTTATTGCTGAACAATTAAAATATTAACTGTCACAATAAACAAAATATTCTTAGACAAGTAATCTTATCAAAGAAAAAAGGAGGATTTATTGCTTTGATGTGAGAGACTTTGTTTTTTGCAGGCCTCATGTTTTCCTCACTTCACTAGCAACTTGTTCAATCGTGTCTTCGTCTCTTTATCTGTAGACATTTTGAGAAAGCTGAAGACACACGGTGTGAACCCCAATGACCTGGCCAGTGAGATTGTGAAGGTGGTGAACGGCAGGAGGAAAGAGGTGCTTGTGGCTCACCCCATCCCCTGGGCTGCCCTCTATATCCGCTCACTGCTGCCCAGCTTCTTCTTCGCTGTGGTGGCAGCGGGGGTGAGGGATGGGCCCATGGTTGACCAGCTGAAGTAGATGTACGTGCACGATCAAAGTAATGGCCGAAAGAAAGGAGTGTTTTGTGGAAGATGCTTATCATTAGAATGTGTGTAAAGCTATAGCTCTTTATTATACATGAGAAGGAGTCACGATTTGACCTTGAACTCGGATTGCCAGCCCTCAGGTATTGGCTTTGAGGCCTCCTGGAATCATAAAGATTCAAGATTTTTGTGGTTTTCATTAAAAAAAAGAATAATGGGAGTAAAATCAGAGTGACTGATACATAGTCATAGTACTA